>NW_027531893.1:10686311-10767002 GCF_008692635.1 Crocuta crocuta
TGAGTTATTCAGGTGCTTTCTGAACAGTGCCCATGATGGAATGGGTGCCTTGCAGTGGTACTTGTAGAGATGACATCATGGGGAGGTTATCAGCAACACCTCCTCCTGGATACCAGGTGAAGCCGAATTGTTTAGACAAGTGCTAATAATTCAAGCCTCTTGTAAATGAGAAGGGGAGAAGTGATAAATGAAGAAAGAAACAGTTTCTATTTACAATTTGCATTCGCAGCCAAAGCGCCTTGTGACAGCCGCATGGGCAGAATTAAACGAGTTTGGGAGAGGGGCGGAGGGGAGGGGTGGGCAGCCTGGGGTCTACCTGGCTGGCAGGGTGCCTGAAGCTCCACTAAGTGGCTTGAACACGTTTTGGTCCTCTGGGAGTCTTATTTAAAGCGCTAACATCCCTTTAAAAAGGCAAAAGCTTTCAGGTAAGGATTTTTTTAAATCTCAGCCAAATGCTGGTCATTCCTAAAATAAGTGACAGCCGAAGTTTGTGAATTAATCAGCAGGTAAAGATACATGGGGCAAGTGGGAAATGCAAAAACAATTAAGTGGACGAGTGGTAAGAGTATCATCAGCTTGAACATGACTCAAGACCCAAAGCATACATTTGCCAAAAGGAGAGATTATAAAATGATAAAAGGTATAACCCGTGGAGAAAATAGGAGAGGAAGGAAACTTTCTGCACCAGACAACAGGGCACAAGGGAAAGAAATCAGGAACAACCTGAATGAACATGAATAGAGAAGCAAAGGAAGAGCTTTGGATGCACCCTTACCATAAAATAGTGTGTAGCTATTCAAATTGATTAGCTTCCCCTCTATGTCTTAGACTAGATCAGGGGCTCTTGACCCTGGTTGCATGTTAGGATTATCTAGAAAGCTTTTCATGGGGCGCGTGGGTGGCTCAGTCAGTTAAGCATCAGTCTTCAGCTCTGGTCATGATCTCACAGTTCGTGGGTTCGAGCCCCATGTCGGACTCTCTGCTGACAGCTCGGAGCCTGGAGCCTGCTTCAGATTCTCTGACTCCCTCTCTCTTTCCCCCTCCCCTGCGCATTCTCTCTCTCTCTCAAAGTAAATAAACACTAAATTTTTTTTTTTAGAAATATCTAGAAAGCTTTTCAAAATGCCAATGACCAAAGTGATTCAAGCAGTCTTGGATAAGCCTAGAAGTGGAAGATGTGAATAGCCCTACATCTACTAAAGAAATCGAATATATAGTTTAAAAACCTCACCGCAAAGAAAACTTGCCCAGATGGATCCAATGGTGAATTCTATCAAACATTTAAAGAACTACAGTCATACCTCAGAAATTCAGGTTTAGTTCTAGATCACTACAATAAAGCAAATACCACAATATAGGGAGTCAGGCGAATTTTCTGGTTTCCCAGGGCATATCAAAGTTACCTTTACACTATATTGTAGTCTATTAAGTGTGCAATATAGCATTATGTCCAAAAACCACTGTACATATTTGAAAAAATACTTTTTTTAAGTGTTTATTTTTGTGACAGAGACAGACAGAGTGCAAGAGGGGGAGGGGCAGAGAGAGAGGGAGACAGAATCCAAAGCAGACTCTGGGCTCTGACCTGTCAGCTACAGAGCCTGACATAGGGCTTGAACTCACAAACTGTGAGATCATAACCTGAGCCGAAGTCAGACACTCGACTGACTGAGCCACCCAGGTGGCTCCTGAAAAAATATTACATTGTGAAAAAATGCTAACCATCATTTCAGCTTCAAGCAAGTCAAAATCTTTTTTTGCTGGCAGAAGTTCTTGCCTCAATGCTGACGGCTGTTGACTGACCAGGGGGGTGGTCGCTGAAGGCTGGGGAGGCTGTGGTAATTTCTTAAAATAAAACAACAGTAAAGTTTGTCACATTAACTGACTCTTCCTCTCATGGACAATTTCTCCATGGCACGAGATGCTGTTTGACAGGATTTTAGCCCCAGTGGGACTTCTTTCAAAATTGATATCAATCCTCTCAAACCCAGCACTGCTTTCTTTATCCACGAAGCATATGGAATATTCTCGTTGTCATTTCAACCCTCTGCCTGGCATCGTCACCAGGGGTAGATTCCATCTCAAGATACCACTTTCTTTGCTCCCTCCATGAGATACAACTCCTTACCTGTTTAAGTTTTACCAAGAGATTGTAGCCACTCAGTCCCGTCTTCAAGCTCCTCTCCTAATTCTCATGCTAGTTCCCCCACACCTCTGCTTACTTCCTTCCCTGAAGTCTTGAATCTCTCAAAGTCATCCATGAAGGTTGAAATCAACTTCTCCCAAACTCCTGTGAATGTCAATATTTTGACCTCTTTCCATGAATCATGAATGTTCTTAATGGCATCGAGAAAGGTGAATCCTTTCCAAAAGGCTTTCCATTGACTTTGCCCAGTCCTATTGGAGAAATCACTACCTATGGCAGCTACAGCCTTAGAAAATGTGTTTCTTGGGGCACCCGGGTGGCTCAGTCGGTTAAGCATCTGACTTCAGCTCAGGTTAGATCTCATGGTTGGTGGGTTCGAGCCCCACATCGGGCTCTGTGCTGACAGCCTGTTTTTGATTCTGTGTCTCCCCCTCTCTCTGCCATTCCCCCACTCATGCTCTGTCTCTGTCTCAAAAATAAATAAACTATAAAAAAAATTAAAAAATAGAAAATGTATTTCTTGAAGAATAAGACTTGAAAGTTGAAATGACTCCTTGCTCCACTGGCTGCAGAACAGATGTGTGGCAGTCATGACAATGACATTAAACTCATTGTACATCTCCGTCAGAGCTCTTGGGTAACCAGGTACATGGTCAATGAGCAGTCATATTTTGAAAGGAATCTTTCTTTCTAAGCAGTAGCTCTCCACAGTGGGCTTAAAATATTCAGAAACCATGTTGCAAACAGATGTGCCATCATTCAGGCTTTGTTGTTCCATCCATAGAGCGGAGGCAGAGTAGACTTAGCATAATTCTTGGAGGCCTTCGGATTCTCAAAATGGTAAATGAGCAGTGGCTTCAACTAAAAGTCACCAGCTGCATTAGCCCCTAATAAGAGACTCAGTCTGTCCTTTGAAGCCAGGCAGTGACTTCTCCTCTCCAGCTATGGAAGTCTTAGATGGTATCTTTTTCCAGTAGAAACCTGTTTCGTCTACAATGAAAATCCATTGTTTAGCATAGAGACCTTCGATTCTTCTCATACCTACACCTTCTGGATAACTTGCTGCAGCCTCTACATCAGCACTTTCTGCTTCACCTTTTACGTTTATGTTATAGAGATGGCTTCTCTCCTTAAATTCCACTACCCACCCCTGCTACCTTCAGACTTTTCTTTTGTGGCTCCTTACTCTTCTCAGCCTTCACAGAATTAAAGAGAATTAGGGCCTTGCTCTGGATGACCGTTTGGCCTAAGGGAAAGTTGTGGCTGGTTTGATCTTCCATCCAGACTACTAAAACTTTCTCTGTATCACCAATAAGTCTCTTTTGCTTTCTTATCATTCATGTGTTCACTGGAGTAGCACTTTCAATTTCCTTTGAGAACTTTCCCTTTGCATTTCCAGTGTGGCTGTTTAGTGCAAGAGGCTTAGCTTTCAGCCTTTCTGGGCTTTTGACATGCCTGCCTCACTGAGCTTAATCATTTCTAGCTCTTGCTTAAAAGCAGGTCATGTGTGACTTTTCCTTTCATTTGAACACTTAGAGGCCATTGTAGGGTAATTCAATGGCCTAATTTCAATATTGTTGTGTCTCAGGGAATAGGGAGGCCCTTAAGAGAGGGAGAGAGATAGGGAGATGACCAGTAAGTGGGGCAACCAAGAACACGCACAACATTTATCAACTGAGTTCACCGTCTCATATGGGCATGACTCATGGCATCCCAAACCATCACAATACTAGCATCAAAGATCACTAACCACCAGTCACTGTAGCAGATATAATAATAATGAAAAGACTTGAAATATCATGAGAATTGCCAAAATGCGACACAGAGACATGAGGTGACCAAATGCTTTTGGAAAAACGGTGCCGAAGGACTTGCTCAGCACGGTGTTGCCACCAGCCCTCAATTAGTAAAACTTGCCATATCTGGAAAGCACGATAAAATAAGGTATGCCTATAATACCAATCCTACAAAACCCTTCTCCTAAAAACCTGGAGAGGAAGGGATACTTCCCAGTTCATTCTATGAGGTCAACATTACGCTGACTTTGTAACCAGAAAAAGAGAGTAGGAAAAAAAAAATTACAGAACCATGTCTCTCAGGGTGCCTGGGTGGCTCAGTCAGTTAAGTGTCCGACTCTTGGTTTCAGCTCAGGTCATGACTGCACAGCTTCACAGGTTCGAGCCCCCCCGCTGAACTCTATGCTGGCACTGCAGCGCCAGCTTGGGCTTTTCTCTCTCTCCCTTTCTGTCTGCCCCTCCCCAACTTGCACTATCTCTGTCTCTCTCAAAATAAATAAATACACTTAAAAAAACAACACCAATCAAGGTCTCCCATACACAAGACTGTAACAATTCTCAATAAAATTCGAGCAAGTCAAGCCTAACATTTTTTAAAAAGAGAAAATAAATATACCTGTGTGGGGTCTCTATCAGGACTGCAGCTTGGTTTAACATTTCAAAACTGACCCATGGAATTCACTAAAAGCAGCCTGTAAGGGGGGAAAAAAAGTATGATCACTTCAGTAATAGATGCAGAAACCCTTTTTGTAAAAACAAGCACCCACTGATTATAAAAACTCTGAAAACTAACACGGAATAAAATTCATCCGCCTGATAAAGGCATCCATGAAAACCCTACAACTAGCCCCGTACTTGACGGTAAAAGACTCTATGCTTTGCCCCCTAAGATCGGGAATCAGCTCAGTTTGTCTGCTGTCACTACTTCTGTTCAACATTGTTCCAGAAGTTCCAGCAGCACAGAAGGGCAATCAAAAGACACGAAAAGCAACCATCTTGGAAATAAAAATGCCAAACCGTCTTCAATCAGAGACTTGATTATTTATATGGAAAGCATTACGGAATCCACCAAAAGCCGCTGAAACTAACAGGTGAGTTCAACAGGTTTCTGGTCAACATATTTTGGAAATCACTTTTGTTTCTATATACTGGTAATGAATAAATGCAAATGGAGATTTAGAAAATGATAGTTTTTGATAATAACAGCAAAAACATGAACTACTTGGGGATAAGTTTGACCAAGGTTGTGTAAGACCTATATGCACTAAAAAATCATGAAACTTTGCTGAGAGAAATTAAAGAACATCTAAATAAAGGGAGAGAGGGGTGCCTGGGTGGCTCAGTCAGTTGAGGTTCTGGCTTCAGCTCAGGTCATGATCTTCTGGTTCACGAGTTCAAGCTGTGCGTTGGACTCTGTGTTGACAGCTCAGAGCCTGGAACCTGCTTCAGATTCTGTGTCCCCCTTTCTCTCTGCCCCTCCCCCACTCATGCTCTATTTTTCTCTCTCAAAAATAAACATTAAAAACATTACTAAATAAAGAGAGAGGTGGTGTTAAAAGGCCTAATATTGGTAAGGCATCAATGCTCAAACTGATCTATAAAGCAAATATAAACTCATTCAAAATCCCAGTGGGCCATATTTGTGTAAACTGAGTGGCCATGTCTGAAATTAATATGGAAATGCAAAGCTCCTAATTTGAGAAAAGAGGAGCAAGTTGAAGAACTTGCAACTATAAGATTGCAATACTTAGTGTAAAGCTACAGTAATCCACACAGTATGGTATGACATTGGCAAAAGAATCAATACAAAGATCAATAGAACAGACTATAGAGTCCAGGAACAGACCCACACATATATGGCCAAAGATGCCAAAGCACATCTGTGAAAATAACAAGAAAGCCACAGATTGGGAGAAAAGACTTTCATTCTCTCCAGAATACACAAGGAACTCCTACCACTGAATAATAGAAGACAAACCATCCAATATAAATCTGAACAATCACTTCACCAAAGAAGATAGACAAAAGGTAAATAAGTATATGAAAAAATGCTCAATATTACGAGTCATGGAGAAGATGTAAAGTAAACCACTCCCCAGAGACCACTTCCCTCATACTAGAAAAAAATATACCAGAGGGGTCTGACCGAATTTTTGTGAAGATGTGGAAAAACCAGAATCCTCATACATTACAGGTGAGGATGTAAAAAGCGACAACCACTTTGGAACAAGGTCCAGCAGTTTCTTAAATACGTAAACATTCAAGTAATGGGTGAGCCTGCCATTCTACTCCTTGTATGGACCAAGGAGAAACTGAAGCATGTGTCCATTGAAAATTTGTAGAAATATGGTCAAAGAAACGTTACACTTCATAGCCAAAAATTAGAAGCATCTGAAAAGTCTCTCATCAGATGGGTAGTTAAATGACTGAAAGATATCAGATAAAAAGAGTATACATTCTATGTATCCACTTGTAAAAACTCCTAGGAGATTGCAAACTAATCTGTAGAGATAGCAGATCCATGGTTATGTGGGGCCAAGAGAAAGAGGAAGGTATACAGATGAAGAAGGCATTACAAAAAGGCTTGAAGAAACTCATGGGGGTGAAAGATACGTTCATGCTCTTGATTGTGGTGATGATTTCACAGATGCATAATAATGCCCAAACTTATCAAATTGTATACTTTCCTATATAAAGTTATTATAGGTCAATTATATCTCAACGAAGCTGTAAGAAAAAAAAATGCAATCCCCAGTCCCATCCCCAGATATGCTGATTAAGTAGCAGTAGATAGAGTGCAAGAGTCATCAGCTTTTTCAACAGGCCTCTCTCTCGGCACATGCTGATGCAGGGGGTCCCTGCACAGGCACTTTGAAAAATGCTGCCTGAGGGAAATATATCCCTTGGCTACGCCAACCGGCCAGGAGTACCATATGCCAGGCACGGTCAGTCTGTTTGCGCCAATCAGCCAGGCAATCAGGGCCCATGTAACTGGAACCTACATTCACTGTTTTTAGATTTCTCATACCCCTAAACACCTGAAAGCTGTTGGAGCCCTCTCCATCCTTAACCAGAAGAATCCTCCAACCAAGAGAAAAAACATTACAGGGGCTTCTGGGTGGCTCAGTTGGTTAAGTATTTGACTTTGGTTCAGGTCATGGTCTCCAGGTTCATGGGTTTGAGACCCGCATCAGGCTCTGTGCTGGCAGCTTGGAGGCTGGGGCCTGCTTTGGATTCTGTGTCTCCTTCTCTCTGCCTCTCCCAGCTCATGCTCTGTCTCTCTCCCAAAAATAAATAAACATTTTAAAAATTTTTTAAGGGAAAAGGCATTACAAAGTTTCCAAAACTGATGCATAGAAAAGGTGTTCTTTTGTCCAAAAAGGCTAGAAACCAAGCTTAGTCGAATGCAAATGTGTTGATGGCTCTTAAACACCTTTATTGGTATTTTCCCCCCACAAATTCTTGTGTGCTTTTTCTGACTACATTTAGTTTGGAGATCTTGTGATTTGAGGCCAGTGGGCAATTAAAGTACATGTTCTATTAGATTGGGAAAGGTTAAAAAAAAAAAGTAAGAAATGGAAATAAAAATACAATAAACGTTTTAAAAATGCTGATAACCACAAGTAAGGTTAATGCATTTTGTCTTATCAGTAGGTGTTTTTGTGTGGATTAAAAGGGGTTTTCTGTGTTAGCAAACTGCTTCTGTTCATTTTTTAAATTAATTAAACAAGGAGGTCATTAGACTGAGGTGGCTTTAATGCCTTAGTAACCTGCAGAAGCCAACCAAAGCCTAAGCCTGTAATACCTCAAGGTCAAGAAATTGAAACCTAAGGACAAGCAATCACAATTAGCCAGCGAGGCTTTCCCAAATAGGGCAACCGCTTGTGCTGTAGTGAATCAAATAATTCCCTTGTTTTCCTTCAACCTCTTCTCTCTAAAAGTCTTTCTTCTGCCTCCTCTCTGTGGTAGAGCCCTCCTAACCACTTCCTGTCTGGTGCTGCCTAATTCAAATAGAACTTCGCTCAGATAAGCTCTTACAATGATAAAGGTGCCTCCGTTCATCTTTTAACAAGACCAAGACATTGCCCATTTGCTCACCGGCTCTACCTCTGTCTTCCTTTCCCTCTGAAGTGATTCCATTCCTTTCTTCAGCCGGGTTTAGGCTGTCAGCCTGGCATTGGCCACTCCGTTTGAAGGTCACTTTGCTTGCACCTGACCCCGGTGCGGTCAGGGAAAGCTGGCGGGAAAAGCTCTTTCTCGGAGGTAGGGGCAGCATTAGTGCCCTTAGAGCTGCCTCATACGTCTCTTCTTCGCCCCAGACAACGAGAACCTAATTTGAAAAGCTGCCCCCATCTCAGAAGCCTCTGCTCACTCAGTCAGAGGAGAACTTTATTTACGTAACCACAATAATCCTATAAATTGATTGACTGCTTCTCATTTGCCCGGCGTTTCTGGGTCCATTACAGCGATGACATCAGTCAGGACTCCGCGAGGCAGGTACCCAGAGCTCCCAGCTCGGAGAACTAAGCAAAAAGGAGGGAAAAAACGGGCTCACGTAACCTGAAAGTACAAGGAGTAAAGTAAACCTCAATCATGTCCTCATCTAGGGATTTGGGTGCTCCCTGGTTTCTGTCACTCACTCTACCATTCCCTGGGCTATCTTCATTCTCCAGTCTTACGGTTGGCTCCCTGACTGGCCCAGCTTCTGCATCCTAAACCGCTAGCCATATTTGCAGAAAAGAGCCTAGAACTCTTTCCCAGGACTCCCAGCAAACGTTTTCTTGGGTCTCATTGGCTTCATGAGATCATATGATCATCCCTGAACCAATCACGGTGGCTAGACACACTCCATACTCTCTTCGGCCAGTTTACTTTCAGAGCGGGTGTCAGAATGAGAGTAGGGGAGGAGCCCCTGAAGAGCATCAAAGGGCATAAAGTACAATAGGTGCTCTTCGTTGGTTCACCTCCTAAGTCCTCATGCAAGGCCACCGCGTCCCTCTCCCAGCTGCTGTGAAGCTCCCTGCTAACTGCTCATCTGACACACTTCTCTAGAGGATGGCCCTACTGTTGGTAGAAGCCTTCTCACCAACGTGTCTTTGGGGATTAGGTCCTCGTCCTGGGAGTGGCCAGCAACCAAGGACTAACTGATACAGAGGTATAAAGCCCAGCTCCCTTGGCCTCTGGGAAGGGCACATTCGGTGCTACAATTCATGCACCCGAGTTCCCTGTAGGATCCAGCTAAGGCCGGGTGTCACCTGAAACCACTTCTCTACATCCCTTCCTTTCCGACCCTCTCCTGTTTTCTTGACTCCATTACAGATTTGTCCTGAGAGTCCTCTCTCCCTCAAATAACCATGTGCACAAGAATCCCTAACTGCAAATTCTGCTTCTAAGCAACACAAGCTAAGGCAGAAGAAAATGGAAAAAGCATGAGGCTAAGCAGCAAAAACAACTGACCCTGATAACAATAATGATGATGATCTTCACCACGGGTTGAGGATTGGCCTTCGTGCTAGATGTTTGTTTGTTTTTTAAGTTTATTTATTTTTGAGAGAGAGACAGCACGAGTGGGGGGGGCAGAGAGAGAAGAGAGAAAGAGAGAGAGAGAGGTTGAGAGAGAGAGAGAATCTCAAGCAGCCTCTGCGCTGGCAGCACAGAGCCCCCATGTAGGGCTCAAACCCATGAAGCCGCAAAATCATAACCTGAGCTGAAAACAAGAGTCGGATGTTTAGATAACTGAGTCACCCAGGCATCCCCATGTTAGATGTTTTACATGCATGTCTTCATATCCTCACTACAGCCTCCAGAGATGGTCACTGTTACCCCTATTTTGCAGAAGAAGAGAAGCTAGGTTTAGAGAGAGGAGCTAAATTGCCAAACTCATATTGCTAGGAGCCAGCAAAGTTGCCCTTGAACCTAATATCTCTTGTTGCCAGTTGCTACTGCTCAGAGACCAGGTCAGTAACCTCCACCCCACTCGGCAATATAGCGCACCTCCTTTATCCACTATATGATTTTTTTAATTGTGTAGTATGTGTCAGATGCTTTGCTAAGCTTTTTATGCATCACCTCATTCAATTTTCACAAAGGCTCTAAAAAGTGGATTGTTTCATGGTTCATGAGTTCAAGCCCCGTGTCGAGCTCTGTGCTGACGGCTCGGAGCCTGGAGTCTGCTTCACATTCAGTGTCTACCTCTGTCTCTGCCCCTCCCCTGCTCAGGCTCTGTCTCTGTCTCTCTCTCAAGAATAAATACTTTTTTAAAAAATAAAAATATAAAAAGTGGATTGTCATCCCATTTCACCAAACCAAGAGGTGAATGAGCCTGCCTAAACTTGCATGCCAGTAAGTTGTAGAGCCCAGTTTGGACCCGAGCAGCTGACTCTAGGGCCCTTCCCCATAACCTCTACTTGAATATTGTTACTAAAATTCTCCCTAAATGTCCTAAGAAACCAGATTTCATCAAGCTCTGGGAGATCTAAAACAAAGAAAGTTTCCCTTTTCTTTCTCTGAACTCTGACTTCCTAGATACGTAGGAAAGCAAATAATAACTCTGGGTCATTAACCCATGACTCAATCAATTTGAGTCAATTCCAAAAATTGCCAGAGGTGGACATGAAATTGTCTGTCTGCTTCATACATTTATGATATGGGGGGAAAGAAAACCCTGAGAATGGCATTTAAAATTGAGATTCATTTCCTTTAGCTACATAAAGAGAAGGTGGCTCAGGGGCACCTGGGTAGTTCAGTCGATTAAGTGTCTGACTCTTGATTTTGGCTCAGGTCATGATCTCATAGCTTGTGAGATCAAGCCCCATCTCTCTCTTTCTCTCTCTCTCTCTCAAAATAAACATAAACTTAAAAAAGAAAAAAAAGGAGAGTTAAGTCAGTTAAGTGTCTGACTTAGGCTCAGGTCATGATCTCACAGTCCGTGAATTCAAGGCCCGCATCGGGCTCTGTGCTGACAGTTCAGAGCCTGGAACCTGCTTTCGATTCTGTCTCCACTGTCTCTGCCCCTCCCTGGCTCACACTCTGTCTTTCTCTCCCTCAAAAATAAATAAACATTAAAAAACTTTAAAAGAAAGAGAGAGAGAAGTTGGCTCATTTTCTTTTTAGTAATTGCTACAATTTTCCTAGGAGTCCTCTCTTTGCTCTCTGGCTCTCCCTGAAAGTAAGCTTTGCAAGAACAAGGACTGCATTGGCCTGGCTTACCACCGCTGTCCCAATACCAGGTGCTGCCATGGCACATGCTTTGTTTTTTAAAAAAAAAACTTTGAAAGAATGTATTTTGAAAATGAAAAAGGAAATAACGATCATATCAGGCTATGTGCCACTGATGGAGAAAGTTCTCTTTAAAAGAGAACCAAGGTTAGAGGTCTACTAACTCCTCATGATTCTACCAGTGATTAAAAGCAGGAGTTCCATTATTTTTTTTCTGTTCTGAGGTTTCCAGAACTTAATTCTGCCTTGTAAATTGAGGTCAGAAAACTGGTAGAAAATTGAGATCCTCTGGGCTGTTTCTCCATTCCGGAGTCTACAGCCGCCATCAGCAGTGTCTTAATGAATCTCCACTCTATTAAATTGTTATTTCATCCTGAAGCAGGTCATTTGTAGCCCCTTTTCCTTAGAACAGAAGGTTGGCTGCAGAAAAGAAAGGGAAAATACAGACAAGGCAGAATGGTATTAAGATGTACTCTCCAACTGTGGCTCCGCATTTAATTAACTCTTTCTGAACACAGAGCCATTAGATAACAGACTCACACTGTCAGGGAGGTTGTAGGCGGTGGAAACTTCCTGCAGAGGAGTGTCCAGGGTTGGATGTGGTAGGAACCCCAGGGATGGTGCATCTGTTTGGAGAACTGGGTTCCTGGCTCCTGAGAGCCTGGAGATTGCAAACTTCTTCAGTCCACTCAAATCAGGTGGGAGCTAACTCATCTCCGATCTATCACCCAATCGCTGTGCTGTCTCATACTCCTATCGTGTTTCATTACCTCTTCTAGACTACCCTCTCTGCCTTCAGTCTCAAGCCTTGCCCCCCTCACAATCTAAAAAGAATAATTATGTAATGAGCTTCAATCACATCCAGAGTCGCTAAGCACATTGCATGGACAAACTTGCTTCATCCTTACAACAAGCCAGTGGTATAGGTGGGGTTCTCATCCTCATTTTGTAAAGGAAGAAACAGGGACTTAGGGAAAAGAAATGGTTTGCCAAGGTCCCACAGACTACTTGATGGCAGAAGATCTTAGGCCAAGGCAGCCTGATTGCAAAGACGATGCTGTTCACCTTGCTGTCTCGCTTCTAACCAACACCCAAGTTGTCTCTCTAAAACCCCGATTGGACAGTATCCTTCTTATTAGTGGACTTAACTCTGCCCCCTCCAGCTCTGACTCCCCGTCACTCTCCACAATGTTCTCTTTGCCCCATCCGCTCTAGACTTCTTACTCTGTTTCAAACACATTATTCTTCATATCCCAGCACATTTGCATATACTGTTCCTTTGCTTGGAAGGTCCTTCCCTGCCTTCCCACTTGGAGAATGCTGAATTATCATCTGAAGCCCCAAAGTCACATCCTCTGTACAGCCTTATTTGACTGTCGGCAGCTCATCCTTCCTTCTTTGGCTCCTACAGTACTCTTGCCAAACCCTTACCAAGACACTTAGAGTTTTGTTCCATACTTGCTTACAAACATGTCTGCTCATGTGACTTGTTCAAGGACAGAAAGAGTGGCTTTTCTTGTCCTGATACTCAGAGGGCCTATTCTAGCATTTCTCACCAGGCAGCAATTTGGCCTCCCCTCCAGAGTATTTGGCAATGTCTGGAGATGTTTTTGTTCACATCTGGGGGAAAGAGGGTGCTACTAGCATCTGACTGCTGTGTGCATTAGAACAAATACAGCTTGGAATTTCAGTTGTGGCAAGTGTTTGTATTAAAGGACCAAGGCTCCATCCTTGGGAACCCAACCAGAAAAGCCAGACACAAACAAAGATTTTCAAGTCCCAGTAATCTGCTCTGGAAACGATCTGGGACATGCATTTCTTCCGTCTTTTCTTGATCGGGGCTTTTCAAGATCAACACTGTTTTACATAGACATAGGATAGCTGGCATGGCAGAAAATATAAATGAGCTCCATTCAGAAGACAGGTTAATTTTTTCCCCCCTAGGACCTATTGTGGGGAGGGGGAGGGGGAGAATTATCAGAGATACAGGAGTGATTGAGTGTGATCTCATGGTCGTATTCCAGAATACATCGGAGAGTGCTTCAGATGGGAAGTGTGGAATTATGCATGTGTCTACAGAAACCATGGCTGTGATGGGGCGCCTGGGTGGCTTAGTCGGTTAAGCGTCCGACTTTCGCTTGGGTCATGATCTCGCGGTTGGTGGGTTCGGGCCCCGCATCGGGCTCTGTGCTGACTGCCAGCTCGGAGCCTGGAGCCTGTTTCGGAGTCTGTGTCTCCCTGTCTCTCTGACCCTCCCTGCTCACGCTGTCTCTATCTCTCTCCTAGAAATAAATTTAAAAAAAATATTAAAAAAAAAAAAAGAAAGAAACCATGGCTGTGGTTTACTGAGATGTTTTGAGCAGAATATTAAGAAAAACCATGATCCAGGGAATGGAAGATTGTGACTAATAATGAATGATCAAGACCCAACAGAAGGGGTTTAGGAATACTTCTTAAGTGAGAAAATAAACTAATGATGAGCATGGAAAAATTTTTCCTGGTTGGCTATCTATCACTTATTATTCAAACTAAGACCCTCTTGGAAATAAATGGGGGTGGGAGGCTGTGCGTAATTAACAGGGATTCATTGACTTATGACAGGCATAAACTGAGACTGTCCCAGGAAAATGAAAACTCTGACGGCCCTATGTAAATATTCTGTTTTATTTATTCTGCTTAGGGCACAGGTAGCATAGATGCGGACTGCTCGCCATCATTTCTTCCTCCTATGCCTATAGAAGGCATTACTAATCTATCACAGTACTCTTCCCCTCTAAATTGTGTGTGCTCTTGAAATCATTCTCAATAGAGCATCCTTACTCTTCTCTACAAATTGGCAGGCATTGGCATGGGTGATCAGACACCACTGTGGGTGAGCACCCCACTTTTACCCTCCACTGGATTCCCATGTCTTCATTCTCCTACCATTTTTATCCTCATTGGAATTCACATTTTCAGGAATCTAGGATTCTACCTTTAATAATTAAGTTTATTAATTATTAGGTACATTCTAAACATCAATTAATTTAATTAAATAATAAGTAAATCAAGTCCAATTTTATTATAAATTAATTCTGAATTAAATTCAGATTTGTAAGACATAGGACTCCTTCTATTTTCTTTTGTTAAGTTTTAATTAATTTATTTAAAGTTTATTTATTTATTTGGAGAGAGACAGAGACAGCACAAGGGAGGGAGGGGCAGAGAAAGGGCAAGAGAGAGAGAGTCTCAAGCAGGCTCCAGGTTCTGAGCTGTCAGTACAGAGCCTGACACAGGGCTTGAACTCATGAACCATGAGATCATGGGTTGAGCCAAAATCAAGAGTTGGATACTTAACCGACTCAGCCACTCAGGCATCCCTAAAGTTTTTGTTGAAATTCCAGTTGATGTGGGAAACAAAGGCAGAAGGAAGTGAAAGATAAAGTTAAATTTCCTTATAAACTGTAGCCCACTGACAACTACTTGAAGCAGGCAAAGTAAACCTTGACTCCCTACTGTCTTAATGTTAATACTTTACTAGAGGAAAAAACAACCTTAACTTGACAGCAGCTAAGCCTCCAGAATCCTGGGAGTCTTCTTTAGCACATGAAAATCTCAGTGGAAACTTCCCCTGAATTTACCTCCCCCCCCAGCTCCATAGTATATAACCAGTCTCTCCTCATGGTGCCCAGGCAGCTCTTTCTGCCCACGGATCCTGTCCCCATGCTTTAATAAAATCACCGTTTTGCACCAAAGACACCTTTAAGAATTCTTTCTTGGCTGTTGGGTCCGGACCCCACAAACCACTCCCCCGTCACCCCCAAAACTTCATCACAGTTAGTTAACATATAGTGTAATATTAGTTTCAGGTGTAGGATATAGTGATTCAACACTTCCATACATCAACCAGCGTTCATCAGGACAAGTGCCCTCTTTCATCCCCATCACATGTTTCACCCACCCACCCCCACCCCTTTTGTAACCATCAGTGTGTTCTCTCTAGATAAGAGACTGTTTGTTGGTTTGCCTCTTTTTCTCCCTTACGACAGTTTGGTTTCTTAAATTCCACATGAGTGAAATCATATGGTATCTGTCTTTCTCTGACTGACTGATTTTGTTTTAGCACAATACTCTGTAGCTCTATCCATGTGGTTGTTGTCTTTTTAGATACAACTTGCAGAGTTACTTGGAAACTTGTGTATGTTTTAATGTTATATGATATTTTACAATTTGATATCTAGGGTCAATTGGGTGTGACTATTAACTATGTTTTTCAGTTAATGGTTAATAAAATGAAGCCCTCAGATGGATTTCTCCTTGCTGGAAGTTGTAGGGTTTGATTAACGGGGCCATTTTCCCAAGAAGCCATTCCACTTTCTGTCTTGGGAAATAAATACATCAGATAATTTCAAAATGCTTGAATAGTAGTTACTAAACTGAGTGGGATGAACCAAGAACAATGATTGATGGGCTGAAAGCTCTAAGCAATTAAGAGACCCATCTCCCTCTATGAATATTTATATCTAATCATTGAGGGCCTGGTGGGGCAAGGTCAGGGGGTGTGGTTGGAGGTTTTCAAGGGTAATACACCACTTTCATTATTTCAACCATAATGGAGATCAGTTATTAGGGAACCGGACTGACTCAAGGCATCTGCCTTGTTTAGTACAATACAGGTGCAAGTTGCTAAGAGTTTTTCTTCTGGGAACCTTTGAGATGTGTGCCCACTAAAAGCTAGTCTCAGCCTTCAAAATTGGGCCTTAATGGAATTCTTACTAGTCTTAAAGGCTTTGTATTGTTCAACAATAAACATATTTGATATGTATTTGATATACCCAAGATGGTTCATTGGAAATCAAATATTAAATGCAAACGAAAATACCATTTCAGATGTAAAATATTTAACTCCCTTTCTCAGACTGATGGCCTGTGAGTTGTGTCCAGACTACAGATGTATTTTATTTGGCTCCATAATATTTCAAATTACAGTCTAAAGTTTGAAACTTCAAAAAAAAATCTAAAAATCAGGAATGTTTTCATGTTTAAAAACACATTTTAAAACCAAGCAAACAGACAAACAAACAAAACCCTCCCACTTGGGGCGCCTGGGTTGCTCAGTCAGTTAAGCATCTGACTTCAGCTCAGGTAATGATCTCAAGGTTCGTGAGTTCGAGCCCCGTGTCGGGCTCTGTGCTGATACCTCAGAGCTTGGAGCCTGCTTCAGATCCTGAGTCTCCTTCTCTCTCTGCCTTTCCCCTGCTCGTGCTCTGTCTCTCTCTGTCTCTCTGTCAAAAATGAATAAACGTTAAAAAAAATTTAGAAAATAATCCCCCACTCTGAAAAGTAGAATATCTAGCAGCCCTAGGTATCCATTCCTGTGAAGATACTGGGTGTCTTCCAGTTGTATGTAACCATCCTCATTTATTATGTTTCCTTCCTGGCCCCTCAAGGTATTTTAGTTTGCAACTCCTGCCTTAGCTTAATAAGTCAATCACAAAGGAATCAACCATGAAATTGAAGATGTAGTCACCCAAGAGTATATTTTAATTTAAATTTAACATTACCCAATGCTTCAGGCTAATGATGAACATTATCCAGCTGTTCCAACACAAACACACACACTCACACGCATGCACACACGCACATGCACAGAGCTTCAGAGCAAGTTCTATTCATTTGACGAAATATTGCTAAGTACCTACTATGTGCCAGAAATGATGGCAGGTGTTTTGATAACAACTTTAACGTCATCTTTGTTCTCAAAAAGCCCACAGATAAGAGGACAAATACAAAAAAAAAAAAAGAAATTTGCAACACAGTGAGTTGCTGGGTTGGGGGATGAATTACGGAAATATTGATGTGAGTCATGTTCCCCAGATTTAAAAAGTTTTTTTAATGTTTCTTTATTATTTTGAGAGAGAAAGAGACACACAATGTGAGCAGGGGAAGGGCAGAGAGAGAGAGTGAGGCACAGGATCTGAAGAAAGCTCTAGGCTCTGAGCTATCAACACAGAGCCTCATGCAGGGCTCAAACCCATGGGTCGCAAGATCATGCCCTGAACCAAAGTTGGACACTTAACTGACTGAGCCACCCACGTGCCCCATGTTCCCCAGATTTTTTTAATGTACCTATACACAGTCAGTCTAGGAGGCAGAGGTGGGATGAATACGTTTACAAGTTCAAACTTGCCTTGTTCTTTTGAACTTGAAGAGGTCTTTAGAGATTCTGTCCAAGTTATGATAACAGAGTCAAGGAAAGCAATAAGTGACCCACTCAAGATCAGTGGTTTATATCATGAGCAGGACTAGAACTCCCAGCTGGGCAATTTTTTTTTTCAGGAGAGATACATATTTCCATTCACTGGTGTGAAAAGTGGATCACACCTTTGCTGATAGATATGAAAAATATTATCAGGGAGGATTTCACTTCAAGCCAGTGCTGTGTAATATCTCCTGATTTCAAACAATGGCTGAAAGACATTTCCGCCTTGTGGGCATTTATCTCGAATACCTGGACTAAGCAATGATTATTTTTGTCTTTTGGGGTCAACCTGGGGGTCAGTCTTAATGCATCACCACAAGATCATTACAATGAAATCAAGGGCTTGGAGGAAGCTCTCATGGTCATGCTGATCTAATTTGTGTCTGACAAAGTGCTGAATGGGACAGTTAATCACCAGAACGAAAGAATCAAATTGAGAGAGATCTCACTAGACTGGAACATTGGGTGTAAGCCAAGAGCTGAGCATTAACAGGGATAAATATTGCTTTAAAAAAAAAATCAATTGCTCAGGTACAGAAGGAAGAAGATCGGGGTAGGCTGTGGTTCCCATGAGAAAGACCCAGACATCTTAGAGGCTCATGTCTGCCAAAAGGGATGGCTATACCATAAAAAGATGCTAATGGAGAAGACACTTCCGGTTAATAAATTACAAAACTACTACTAGAAACAGGTCCCCGAGAAATAAACAACTAAGCAAGCAAGCAAACGAACAAATAGCAAAACTCCAATGCAAATTGATTAAAGGAACATGGAGAATTTATTGGATCACACAGTCCACAAGTCCAGGAGTGAACTCCAAATGTAGTCACTTTTTAATGAGAAACAAAAAACATCTAAATCTCAGCAGCTTTCAACAACAAAAGTTTAATTTTTCTTTCTCATAGGTGGATGGGGCACATTTGGACTGATAGAGATTGGGCTTGACCGGGCCAGATTGGACTCGGGACTTCTGGTATGTTCTGCCTACTTCATGGGTCGTCAGTCTGGGGCCCAGCCAAGGACACAGTGTTAATTTGGGTATGATCATTTCATGACTGATCACAGGAGCTTAACGAGGGATGAGAGGAAATAGGAATGCTTTAGGGTCTGTGCTTGAAACTGACAACCATCACTCCTTCCCACCTTCTATTGGCCAAGTGACTAGCCCAGCATCAGCAGAGTTGTGAAATCTAATCTACCTCTTTTATTAGGAGGTATTGTGTTTGCATGATAAAGGACATGAATCTTTAATTCTAATGCAGAGAAAGAAAATGATTCAATTTTCCACATTCCACATTCTGGCTTCAGTCTGCCTAGATTCAGAAATTCAAATAACACCAAGAGGAATCATTTCTTTCATCTCTCTGCTTTCCACTATATTGACTTTGAGTACTAAAGCCATCTAAACTCACAGCTTACCATGTCCCTTAACATGACTTTACTATTTAACTGTCTCCATCAATATAATTTTACTGTTCCAGAAAACACTTGCCCAGCAAGAGAAAAATTGCAAATTACTCTAGTTTGTCCAAGGAACTTCACAAAAGACCCATCAATTCTTCAATAGAAAGCATTCAACAATAGTTTATACCTAAGACTCTTTGAACCCCACATCCCGAATTTCTCATCTTGTGTCTACTAGTTCCAAACTATTATATCACAATCCTTACTAATTCTAACATTAGGGACCTACCTTAAATGGGGAGACAAGAGAGAGGAGGGTTATAGTGTAGGATGACTTTCATTATCACTAAGGAATCGCTGCTATCAGTTGGCCTGATGGAATCTTTTTCTGCATGAGGGCCATTGTATATGCTCACATAGATGTTGACTACAGTACAGTATTAATAAACTCTTGTCATATACTGCCTTTCATGTAACTGTCAATAAGGTAGCAGAGAAAAGGGTCTATATCTGCACGCAGCCTGACCTAGAATGAAGCAAAGCATCCTTAAGCTTACTCTTGGATGGAAACGCAAAGGACTATCCATAGGTGCTTTGAAGTGACAAAAATACACTAGTGCCAGATGTGGGCACCTTCCAGTGTTCTGAAAAATCACTAATTTCTGCCAAACACTGCAGCTTGAGACTGTGCATCTGAACATGGGAGATGATTACCCACAATCCCACAGAGAGAGAGAGACAGAGAGAGGAGAGAGGGAGAAGAACCACTGGCTCAGTTGTGATCATGTGACATTCAGTGTCATGTACGACTTGTAATGCAAGACATCGATCATTTATCAAGTTAAAATTTATTAGAAGTGTTTGCTTGTCTTGTGAAACATTCACAGAACAAGTTGCTCACAATCCAAAGTGTTGCTATATACATAAAAGATATTTGCTAAACTATTTTAGCCCTTAGATATCTACCGGGTCCCACATAAGAAGAGAAAAGCTTTCTTGCACTGCTTACTACTGATCTCTACAAACTAGAGTGATAATAGTAGTAGGATGGCACCAATTTAATGGTGAAGATCGCATAGTTTATCTAGAACAAGAAGAAGCCTCGAAAATCTGTTATGTGTAAAAAGCGAACAAACCTGATTCATATCTGATTCAATTCAATTCAACCCACAAAAATTGGGACTGAATTATGTTATGGACTGAATGTATATATCTCCCCCAATTCATATGTTGAAGCCCTAACCCCCCAGTGTGACTGTATTTGGAGTAAGGACATAATTAAGTTAAATGAGTTCATAAAAGTGGGACTCTAGGACTGTAGGACTAGTGTCGTCACAGGAAGAGACACCAGGGAACTTTCTTTCTGTCTTTGTGGGGGGAGGGGGAGGAGGGTGTACACATTGAGGAAAGGCCATGTAAGGACACAGTGAGAATACAGTTTTCTGCAAGCCAGCCAAGAAGAGAGTTTTCACCAGAACCAAATCCCAGGAACCTTGATCTTAGACTTCCACCCTCCAGAACTATGAGAAAATAAATTTCTGTTGTTTAANAGAGGGTGTACACATTGAGGAAAGGCCATGTAAGGACATAGTGAGAATACAGTTTTCTGCAAGCCAAGAAGAGAGTTTTCACCTGAACCAAATCCCAGGAACCTTGATCTTAGACTTCCACCCTCCAGAACTATGAGAAAATAAATTTCTGTTGTTTAAGGCTTCCAGTCTGGGACATTTTGTTACAGCAGCCTGAGCTGACTCATACAGGCATCATGCTAATTTACTACATAGTATTGTTTGATTTCAGTAAGTAGTTGACAACTTCTCCAATAGATCCTGACCATAGCAAAAATCCTATTGCAGATACTAGGTTAGATGCCAGAGCAACTTCACAAAAGGGGCTCTGACCAAATGGACTGACAAGAAAGAAAATTCAAAATTCAGAAAGAAGGGCAAAAAAAAAAAAAAAACCCAAAACCCCAAAACCGTGGCATCTCCTGTCAATACCATATTAATTGCATTCACGGATCTGCTCTCTCAAAATTTATTTAGTTCTTTTAGAGAATGTGTCTGTATTGGCTGTGCTTTTTATTCTTTGACTAGAGATGAAATATTGCGAGGTTACATGTCTACAGGTTTCTGTGGAGGAGGAAAGATAGCCCTAAAAGTTACAGTCATACCATCCTAGAGAAGATTATTTGGTTTTATCTTACCCAGAAATCTTATTTCATATTCTGCTTTCCAAAACACCTATAAATACCCAGTTCTTCAAAAGGGTCTTTGAATAAGCTTTACCGTTTTACTGATTTCTTCATTAAACACCGGAATAAAAATCCTGACCTCTGCTCAATTTATATTTGTATGCAAGTCATGTTTTCAACTTTTTGAAAATTATTCTTTGATAGACTGCCAGAAGAGTCATTCAAACAGATTGCCAGTGGAGCATGGATTAAGGAAAGTTACCACATGTGCCACGATACCAGAAGGATTTAGCCTAGTCTAAAGGATTGGGAATGGTTCCCTGAAAAAGAGACATTTCTGGAAGCATGAGTAGGGATTAGTCAAATGAAGGAAAGATAAGGGCGGCAAAGGCCCAAGGTCATGAGTGAAAGACAGGAGGTGGGTAGAATCAATGGAGAAAAGCATGAGGGAGCATATTTTTCACCAAAAGTGTTGGAACCAGAGTCGTCGGTCTTCTAAGGATGTCCAAATTCCTAACAGGGAATAGAAGGGAAGCTCCCGGCCCTGCATTTCTGATTAGGCTTGCACATGCCCTTGGCTTCTAGGTAAATTGGCAAATGACTTCCCCCATCCCCCCACAAATAATAACTCAGAGGCTCGTCCCTGGGACTCACAGCTCAGCTTCTGAGAGCAGGGACCAGTTCCTTTCCCCTCACCCACTGTGGAATCCTGGAGAGGAGGAAAGAAACACTTTCCAGAAGACCCGAAGAAGAGACAGCTCTCCCAAGCCTGTGTTACACAGAGGTCTAATTAAATCTACATCCACGAAAGGGAGTGGCAGCCAAGTGGGCTTGTTCTGAGCCCATCTCTGCTTTGCAGATGAGGGCTTTTCGATAAAGAGCTCAAATCACTTCTCATTTGGTTGCAAATTTCAGAAGACAGGGGGGAAATAAAGTGCTGGGCTTGTGTTGCCAGCATATTAAGCCTCTCGTCATAAAACAAGATAACTAGAACACAGTAGATAGTAGACAACTTTTCTTTTTTTTTCCTTTCTTTCTTTTTCTTTTTTTCTTTTTTTTTATAAATGTTCACAATACTTTATTTTTTTAATGTTTGCTGTTGTTATTTTTCATCCAGACTTTCCCTGCTTCCCAGGCACGGGAAAGTCTTTGTCAGGGAGTTTTGACCTGGAGACTTCAGTCCTTACAGGGCTCAGTGCTTTGTTCGACCAGCAACCAATCCAGGCAATGCCAGTCACACAGAGAAGTCTGTCGGAGGCCGGATCCGGCCAGGTCCAGGGGTCGCTGAAGGATGGACAGTGTCGATGAGAGAGAGACAGAGAGAGAGAGAGAGAGAGAGAGAGAGAATCTTTCTGGTCACCAGGCAGGCATCTCTGCTCTGACTGGGACTCAACTGGGTGGATATCCATCCTTAACTCTAAATTAGGCTCTCAGTCTCAGGGCCAGGCTCAATTGTAACTCTTGTGTTCTTAGCCCCCTTTATTATCTAAGTCTTGGATCTGCAAGGCTCATAGAAGAGCCTTTTGATAATCTTCCACAGTGCTTTCATCTGAAGTCTCTTTTGAAAAGGCAGGAATATGCTTTTCCTTATGAGCAATCTGTGTGGGGAATATAGGTCTGATCTGGAATATTGTGAGGCCTGGTCAATACCAGCAGGCTCACTTCCAACATGAGCCAGTAGTAGCAGAAGGAGATACCAGTTTTCGTTTCTCATGGCAGGAGCTGTGCAAACACTGCCATTTCCTCACTGTGACTGTCATCCAGCAAGGCCAGTGCGACTCCCAGCAGAAGTCTCTGGATTTTTGACGCTGGTCAAACCATTGCAGACTTTGGACTCACACAGACCTGGGTTTGTATCTTGGCTCTGCCACTTACTAGCTCTGTGACCTTACACAAGTAGACCCAACTTCTTCATCTGTATTAGGGGATGATAACAGTTCTTACCTCACAGGGCCATTCTTGGCATGAAGTAATTTAACGCTTGCAAAATGCTTAGTCCAGGGTCTGACGTAGAGAAAGTGTTTCCTCCCATTATTAGAACTACAGTAACAATCATCATGATGATGGTGGTCATCATGGCCTGACTATAATTTCTCACTGTTATAAAAATTGGATTTCAAACCCTCAGTCTTTTTTTTCTATGGAAAGTTTCCCCTTCAGCCTGTTTATTTTTTGTTTTTAGTTTTTATTTATTTCTGAGAGAGAGAGAGAGGCAGCATGAGCAGGAGAGGGTAAGAGAGAGAGGGAGATACAGAATCTGAAGCAGGCTCCAGGCTCCGATCTAGCTGTCCTCACAGAGCCCGACGTGGGGCCCGATCCCACGAACCGTGAGATCATGACACGAGCCGAAGTTGGACGCTTAACCTACTGAGCCCCGCGGGCGCCCCCCCTCCAGCCTTTTTTAAGGAGCATGTCAGTATATTAGGGAAACATACAAAGGGTTTTGATGCCCACCACTCATCTGTGAGGACCAGGTGGGTTAAAGTAAAGAGGTGGGTACTCNCCGCGGACGCCCCCCCTTCAGCCTGTTTTAAGGAGCATGTCAGTATATTAGGGAAACATACAAAGGGTTTTGATGCCCACCACTCATCTGTGAGGACCAGGTGGGTTAAAGTAAAGAGGTGGGTACTCAACTTGGTTTGCTTGGGCCCTTCCTGGATTGAGCAAAGAAAGTCCCACACCCTGGGAAACCCGCAGTTAGGGGTCAACCAGGACATTTGGACATCTTATTTATAGGACTGAGTCAGATTACACGACTTTCATAGAACTGTCATAGAACCAGGATGTCACTCCAGGCCTCCTGACACCCAGCCTGGAAGGTGGGAGTAACACAGGTGATTTCCAACACCTTGTCCTTGGGTGGGGTGAAGAGGAGCAAATACTGAAAGAAGCGACAATTTATAAAAGTTAGGGCATGAGTTTGTGCAAAGAGTAGCACAGGGTGGTGAAGCAGGCCAGGGGATCCTTGCAGCAACGCACACAATGCTTTCTAAAGGGGCAAAAGCTGTTAAGGAATGGCGAAGTCTTGCTCTGTGGGCATGAAAGCCCAGTATTGCCAATATACTGATTATTCAAGAGATGGAAGATATCCACAATTTTTTAAAATGTCAAATCCCCGATTTCCAACGTTGGCAACTAATTCTACCAAACCAGAACAAAACAAAGAATCTGTATCAGCCAATCAAAACGCATGAGTATGCCAAATGAGGTGTGCCAGCCGTCAATGTATAACCCTGGCCTACACCATGTTTTTCCTCACTTCTGGGCCTTTTCACAGCCTGGCCCCTCTGCTGATAACCCCATCCCCTACCCTTACCTCTTCGGACTCACGGCAGGTATCAGAGGCAACAGATCAACCACACACTCTTCTTTTCCTGCCACCATTTGGAGAGTCCCAGGGCTCTGTCCTTGGATGGCTATGTTCAATCTCTCTTGTCCATTCATCTTTATGTCTTCAAACCTCATCTCCAAGCTAATGACTCCCAAATTTGTATTACCAGTCTGAAACTCTCTCCTGAACGTGAGACCCATAGATTCAACTGCCCTCTCAACATCTATTCTTGACCCCTCATGGGCATTTAAAACTCAACATGTCCAAAAACTAGACTTTTGATCCCACACTTTTCAATCTGTCCTTTCCTAATCTCCAAACAAAGTTGGAGCTTTAAAGAATCCAACCTCTTCTCAACCCTCCGCTGTTACAACCTTGGTCCGAGCAACCATCATTCATCACCTAGGTCAGAATCATAGCCTCCACACTGGTCTCCTGGCTCCTGTTGGGGTCCAACAATCTGTCCTCCTCCCCACTCATCTCTGACTGCAGTTTCTATGGCCACCTTGGCTGCTCTTATCTTGATCCCTTTGCACATGTTGCTTTCTCAGTCAAATGCTTTTTCCTAGATATTTTTGTGGTTCATTCCCTTACCCTCTGCACATCTTCACTCAAGTGTCACCTTCATAGCAAGATAAAGCTTTGAAAATTCAAAATTTCAAACTGCCACCCTACTCATCACCATCACCCCCACCAGCCCACTTTACCCCAACCCCAGCACATTCCTGTTCCTTTCTCTTGCTTTATTTTCTCCTTAGCTTTTACCATCATGTAACATTCTAGATATATCTTACTTTTCTGGCTATTTGGCCACTCTGCTCTCACTAGCTCCTGGAAGATAAAGATTTGTGATTATTTTCTTCAG
The DNA here is from genome assembly GCF_008692635.1 of Crocuta crocuta. Taxonomy (NCBI): domain Eukaryota; kingdom Metazoa; phylum Chordata; class Mammalia; order Carnivora; family Hyaenidae; genus Crocuta; species Crocuta crocuta. The sequence continues at coordinate 10,711,507 of NW_027531893.1, forward strand.
TTCTCTATTTTCAGATATTAAAGCAATACCAGAACACATAGTAAATGCTCAATAAATATTTGTTAAAGGCATAAATCAAAGAACTGAGATCCAAAAGATTGGCTGTCTTTCAGGAGCTATCATGGGAATTTGAATAAATCAGAATGCATACACATCTGTCCAGCCAAAATAAACGAAGTCCAAAGAAAAACAATAAGCTGGGGGAAAAATACACTTGTGACACCAATGACAAGGAAAGGATCGATTTATTTTTATTGAATAAGTGCTCCTTCAAAGAAATAAAAAAAAAATGGTCAATATCCTAGTAGAAAACTCAGCAAAGAACCCAGCAAGCAGTTGGGAGAAGAAGAGTAATCAAATGGATCATTAACATACGAAAAGATACCTAACTTCTTTCATAATTAAAGAAACGCAAATTAAAATAACAATGAGACGCTAATTTTTGCCTAACGTGCTGGAAAATTGAAAGATATTTGTAATATCTTTGCTTGAGCGAATGGTGAGTGTGCAGATCAGGGCAACCTCTGGAAAGTGATTTCCTCACTAATAAGCAAACTATAAGACACAAATCCTATGATCCCCCAGGAATTTTTCCTGCACTTCTCCTTGCAGAAATGCATTAAGATATATGCACGGGGAAGTTCATAGCAGTTTCACTTGTAAAAGAGAAACACTGGGAAAAAACCTAATTCACCAACAATAGTTGTTGTTAAATTTTGAAGCAGGTCAGGACTCTTTCATCTTATAGTTGACAGTATATACCTATTTGGAGGGAAAAAAGGCTTAAGGTAGATCTGAATTATTTATATGGAAGTTGGAAGTGAAAAATGCAAGATGCAGAACAGTGTGCTAAGGTTTATCCCTTTTGTATTTAAGGAAGAAGAAGGATATGCTTATATCTGTGTAGAAAATATATGAAAAATATACAAGAAGCCGTTAACATTGGTTCTCCCTGGGAAGGGTAGGGAAAGATCCGAGGTAGGAAGAAGGCTTTGATTTCATTTATATATTTTCAAAATACTTAAACATTTTTTGTATTTGTCTTTTTAATAGAAATTTTGTTTTAATAAAACACAATTTCCCAAAAATATACACTCAGTATTTTGGGGCGCCTGGATGGCTCAGTCGGTTAAGTGTCCGACTTTGGCTCAGGTCATGATCTCACAGTCAGTGGGTTTGAGCCCCACATCAGGCTCTGTGCTGACAGCTCAGAGCCTGGAGCCTGTTTCAGATTCTGTGTCTCCCTTTCTCTCTGCCCCTCAACCGTCCCTCTCAAAAAATAAATAAACATTTAAAAAAATTAAGATATAGGGGCGCCTGGGTGGCTTAGTCGGTTAGGCGTCCGACTTTCGCTTAGGTCATGATCTCGCGGTTCGTGGGTTCGAGCCCCGCGTCGGGCTCTTTGCTGACTGCCAGCTCAGAGCCTGGAGCCTGTTTCAGTCTGTGACTCCCTCTCTCTCTGACCCTCCCCTGCTCATGCTGTCTCTCTCTCTCTCTCTCCTAGAAATAAGATAAAAATATTTAAAAAAAAATTAAGATATACATCCTAGGACCAGTAGCAGATTTTCAGATCACAGGTCCCCCACTCCTCCACCCCAAAGGCAAATTTTTGCTGCTTCTTAGTTTCTTAAATTGTATATGAACCAGAATGAGAGTTCTCCTCTTACAACATTCATTTCAGACAATGGTGCCTTCAGACCTAAAGGCCACAAAGATAACTGCAGTGTGATGACATTTTCTCTCTCCTCAGTATTGGCCCTTAGCACAGACTTTTGGAGAAAGAAAAAATCGTGGAAAGCTTTTATCCCTGACTTTAAAATGGAGCATAAAAGCCCTGGAACTACCTAGAAAAATGAAGAGTGAAGGAGGAAGAAAATTTTCGGTCCAGTAATAACTTACTCTTTAGACTTGGTGATAATAAGAGTTTCCAATGAAGATGTTTTATTTTTTTATTTTGGTACCTCATGACCCCCTTCGGCCATTTTGTCCACCCCCCTCTCAACCATGACCTCTGACAAGCACTGATCTGTTCTCTATGATTTCAGTTACTTTTTACATTCCAAGCATGATTAAGATCATGCCATATTTGTCTTTTTCTGACTTCTTTCGCTTAGGATAATCCCTTCAACATCCACCCAATGTCTCTGCAAATGGCAGGATTTCTTTCTTCTTTTTAAGGTTGAATAATATTCCATCGTATACGTACAACTCATTCTCTTTATTTATCTGTCAGTAAACACTTTGGTTGTTTCCACATCTTGGCTCTTGTGAATAAATGCAATGAACATGGAGAGGGGTGTGTGTGTGTGTGCAGATATCTTTCAGGATAGTGAGTTAATTTCCTTTGGATAAATACCCAGAAGTGGAATTACTGGATCAAATGGTAGTTTCCAGGTTGTTTTTAGGATGTATTTAGAATATGGACGAGACCATTCAAAATAAAACAAAACTAAAGTCATCCTTCTCACTTCATATTGAAAATCCAAGATTACATGTTAAGACAATGACTTATGTCATTACTTATATTTATGCTAATCCCTATCAACATGAGGACGCCTCATCTAGATCTCTCATACAGAAGTCAGGTTTGTATCCGTGGTCAGTGACTAAAATTTCAACACCTGGAAGCCACTGGGTAGAGAATGGGGGGATGATGATGATGTTAAATAGAATTGCAAATAGAAGTAGAAGTGGTAGAAATAGTAGAAGTGAAAGTGGTAGTAGCAGGTGTAGTAGAAATAATGAAAATAGTAGATGTAAAGGAGGCCATTGCTGACCACACACAAAAATAAACTCAAAATGGATGAAGGGCCTGAATGTGAGACAAGAAACCATCAAAACCCTAGAGGAGAAAGCAGAACCAACCTCTTCGACCTCAGCCACAGTAATTTCTTACTCGATATATCTCCAAAGACAAGGGAATGAAGAGCAAAAATGAACTCTTGGGATCTCATCGAGATAAAAAGCTTCTGCATGGCAAGGGAAACAATCAATAAAACTAATAGGCAACTGACAGAATGGGAAAAGATAGTTGCAAACGACATATTAGACAGAGGGCTAGTATCCAAAATCTATAAGGAACTCACCAAACTCCATACCCCCCAAAATAAACAATCCAGTGAAGAGATGGGCAGAAGACACGAACAGACACTTCTCCAAAGAGGACATCCAGAGGGCCAACAGACACATGAAATGATGCTCAACATCACTCATCATTAGGGAAATACAAATCAAAACCACACTGAGATACCACCTCACAACAGTCAGAGTGGCTAAAATGAACAAATCAGGAGACTATAGATGCTGGTGAGGATGTGGAGAAACGGGCACCCTCCTTCACTGTTGGTGGGAATGTAAACTGGTACAGCCCCTCTGGAAAACAGTGTGGAGGTTCCTCAAAAAGTTAACACTAGAACTCTCCTATGACCCAGCAATAGCACTGCTAGGAATTTATCCAAGGGATACAGGGGTGCTGATGTATAGGGGCACATGGACCCCCATGTTCATAGCAGCACTCTCAACAATAGCCAAATCATGGAAAGAGCCTAAGTGTCCATCAACTGATGAATGAATCAAGAAGATATATACAATGGAATACTCCATGGCAATGAGAAGGAATGAGATCTGGCCATTTGTAGCAACATGGATGGAACTCGAGGATGTTATGCTAAGTGAAATAAGTCAGGCGGAGAAGGACAGATATATGTTTTTACTCATATGTGGAGCAGGAGAAACTTAACAGAGGACCATAGGGGTGGGGAAAGGGAAAAAATAGCTAAGGAAAGGGAGGGAAGCAAACCATAAGAGACTCTTAAATACTGAGAACAAACTGAGGGTTGATGGGGGTGGGAGAGAGGGAGAAATGGATGATGGGCATGGAGGAGGGCACTTGTTGGGGGTGAGCACTGGGTGTTATATGGAAACCAACTTGACAATAAACTATAAAAGAAAAAAAAAAGAGGCCAATGCTGTAGAGACAAAGATTCTCTCATTGACCAAACTCTGTTCAGGGTCCCCTGAATTCTTTCTTTTTTTTTTTTTTTTTTACAAATAGTTTNCCCTGAATTCTTTCTTAACTAGGCCTGACTTTGGGACTCCAATATTTGTTTCTGAATTGTCCAATTTTAGCAAGAATCCTGCTAAGTTGGTTTAGCCAGAATTTCCCATCCTCCATATTTGATTCCCTTTAAATGTTTAAACAGTTTCCTCATCCTCTAGCATCCTTCAGGTGATGTCTGATCACCTTTGACAAGAATCTTCAGCAAGGATCTTGTTTGTTTTAGCCAGAACTCTCCTTACCCTTGCCTTAATTTCTTTCTTTCTTTCTTTCTTTCTTTCTTTCTTTCTTTCTTTCTTTCTTTCTTTCTTTCTTTCTTTCTCTCTTTTTTTTTAAATGTTTTATTTATTTCTAGGAGAGAGAGAGAGAGACAGCGTGAGCAGGGGAGGGTCAGAGAGAGAGGGAGTCACAGACTGAAACAGGCTCCAGGCTCTGAGCTGGCAGTCAGCACAGAGCCCGACGCGGGGCTCGAACCCACGAACCGCGAGATCATGACCTAAGCGAAAGTTGGACGCTTAACCGATTAAGCCACCCAGGCGCCCCTAATTTCTTAATTTCTCATCATTGTCTTATTTTTTTTATCTTAATTTCCCATCCTTTGACCTCCCCCTTGCTCCTTGGTTATAAATCCCCACTTGCCCATGCTGTATTCAGTGTTAAGTCCAATCTCTCTCCCCCATGGCAAGATCCCATTCCTATACCCATCGTGATGACCTTTTCCCTTATACCATGAGTGTCATGAAGACAGGGACCTGAGTGTCTTGCACCCTGCCCATCACCCACCAACAAACACTATTCTCTGTCTTTTTATTTTTAACCCTCTGCTCACTCTCCAAACCTCCTTTTAACCCTCCTTTGCTTTCCTTGAAACAACTGCAATATGACCATTTGAACTAATTAAAATTAAATGAAACAAAATTCAGTTTTTCATTTGCACTGCTCACATTTCAAGGATTCAAAGCTCCATGTGGCTAGTGGCAACTGGATCAGACAGAATACATTTCCATCATCACAGAAAGTTCTATCCAGCAGGCTGAAATAAACCATTTCAGTACATTGTACGTTTTCTGAGATTTGAGTTCTCAGTGGAGACTTTGCCAGCACTGATCTCAAGATGTACTTGGTTGATTTGCTTCTCCCAATGTTCAGAATCTCCCAGCAGGCTCCATTTGAACTAAAGGAAGGCATTAATGGAATCCCATGAGGACCACCAAGTCTGATTCCTATATATTCAGTACTTTAGGTGGTTTGGGATGGTCACACAGTGTAACCCAATGCGGTTCCTGGAATCCCTGAAGCCCAGCTCCTGCCTCCATAGTCATCTCTCCATGGATCCTCTCCATGGGGGGGATGTTACAACCATGTGGGTGTAGGGGGGCCAGAGGTGGGAGAGGAGAAGAGAGGAGGCTGTGTGTGGTGGTGTTATTGTCATAAAGACTCTTGATGTTTCTCCTGATTCCTCAAATGTAGCAGGTGCAGAGTGAGCATGACAAATGGCTTCTGTGAAGCTGGCCATCCCCATTTTAACTATTTGATCCAGCGGAGTGCAGTGATTTGATGGGTTTAAGCTCAAGATCTTTCAAGCTCAATTAGGGAACATTAACTGTTCCTCAGTTATATGATAGAGTCTGAAAATTCCACTGAAACCCAATTTACATTTTGGTAGAAACCTCCAAGTGCCAGGCTGGAAGATTCATAAGCAAAAACAAAAGAGATGGGGCGCCTGGGTGGCTCAGTCAGTTAAGCGTCTGACTTCGGCTCAGGTCATGATCTCACAGTTCATGGGTTCGAGCCACGAGTCAGGCTCTGTGCTGACAACTCAGTGTCTGAACTCTGCTTCAGATTCTGTGTCTCCCTCTCTCTCTCTGCCCCTCCCCTACTCATGCTCCATCTCTCTCTCTCTTTCTTGAAAATAAACATTAAAAGAAATTAAAACAAAACAAAAGAAATAAAAGCAAAAAGGAGAGAAAGATATGGGAAGAAAAGTGGACAAGGAAGAGAAATGGAGAATACAAGAGAGAGCACATTTAGTCAGAAGAAATGGCTCACAGAAGTAGTCCTTGGGGATTTACAAATAGGATTTACTGCTTCAACAAGCAGTTGTTAAGGAGCAAAAATAAAATGTTCTATGGTAAGTGCTCTGGAGAATATAGAGGAGAGAGCTCCTGTGTTTTCCAAAGACAAATCTGAAGTAAAATCCTAGCCCTTCTGTTTTCCAGCTGTGTGACACTGTGAAATCATGCAGCCTCGCTATGCTTAGAAGTTTGATGCCTGTCTCAACGCACTACTGTGGAGAGTGAATGAGGGAAGGTAATGGATGTGGAGCTCCTAGTGAGCATCTGGAAGATGGCAGGGTCTTAACTGAAGAGAAGGCTGTGGATGGGCTTGCCCCATAAGTGTCAAGGGAGAAGAAAAAAGGGCCCTGAGAAAGTTGAGCATTCCTTGAAGAGCAAAGTGGGAGATGAGGTATCACAGACCACTGCAGCAGCAAGACAGAGCACAGGAAAACTAGGAAAAGGGTAAAATTCCTGAAGCCAAGGAAAGAGACCTTTTGAAGATGCTTGCAAGAGATAAGGGAAAACAGGGACTTAAAATGTCCATTCGTAACTATGGGCAGCCATTAAAAATGAGGTGTTACTCAAATAGTGGACGGCACAGATGTTTATGATATATTGCTTCAAGGGAAGAATCAGATTATAAAACAGTTTTGTATTCAGAGATAAAAGCTGCTGATTTTTATTTAGCTCATTCATTCAACAAATATTCACTGAGTGCCTGCTGCATTCCAGGCACCATTCAAAATGCTAGAGATGTGGGGTGAATGAGACAGGCATTTCACGATGCTTATATCCTACTGTGCATGTATTTACGTGAGATTATGTGAATATACATACATCTAAGCGTATCTTTACCTTTGGTTGGAAAGGAGATATACATGATGGATGAAATTGGACAAAATCACATTTAGGCATATGTACCTTGCTTATAAAACAAATATGGCAAGCTATGTCCCAGTTACTATGGATGATTCATCCAAGTGGTGGGACAGTGTCTAAGGGGTTAAGAGCTCAAGTTTGGCCAGGCCCTGGGTGATTCAGTTGGTTGAGCATCTGGCTCTCGATTTCAGCTCAGGTCATGATCTCATAGTTTGTGGGTTCGAGCCCTGCATCAGGCTTTGCTCTGCAGTGATAGCACAGAGCCTGCTTAGGATTCTCTGTCTCCCTCTTTCTGCCCCTCCCCTGCTCTATCTGTCTCAAAATAAATAAACTTAAAAAAATAATAACTCAAGTTGAGGGTCAGGCAACCTAAGCCAACTTATTTCTGCTACCTACTAGCTGTAAAAAGCTATTGACCCCCTCATCCTGTATTCTTCTCTCTAAAATGGAGATAAATGGTTCCTACCTCATAGTGTTGCAGTGAGAATAAATTGATACAATGCAAGTATGTATGTAACTCAGTGTCTGGCATATAGTAAATGTTGAGTTCATCTCTGCCATTATTTTTAATAATTATTTAGCTGGCCTGGATATTACCATTTTTTCTATAATATGGATGCACTCCCTTGGTAGCTTGAAAACATAATAGAATATATTTAATGCAATGATTTTTAGTGGAGGGCAAGGAGAGACCAGTTGGCTGGGGATTAAATGCCTGAAGAGGAAAAGAGAAAGGTCATATTGTATTGCAATCTGATTATGTCAAATATCAGTCCGAGGCAAATTCTCCTGTTAAGGACAAATCACAGAAGGATCACATTACCAAGGATGGGAAGTGAGATAGACCAATTACAGTAAAAAACCCATTTCTGGAAATAGTATGGTGACAAGGTGTCCGTGGGAGAAATGAGGATCACAAGATTTCCCATGAAAGCCCAAAAGAGACACGCCATTTCCCCCACATCAGCAGTGAAACAATGACTCAAGCCTCTGGCTTCTATATGTCAGGGCCCTTTATGTTAGACCTCACTGGTGTGGCATCACTACTTTCACAGAGAGTATCTGCTTGGTGGGGTCCTGCCTCTCATCCTAAGAAGACATGTGCTTGCCCAACTTCTGAAAGTTTATGTCTGTCTTTCCATATTTAAACATCAGTAAAAGGTGGGAAGGAGAGTCAGTTTAAAAAAGTCTGTCAATAAAAGAATCTAGTAACTATGTGCTTGAAACTATGTCTTTTAGTTTTCCCAATAAATGAAACGTAATACTAATGAAAAGTCTTAGCAGGTGAGTCAGGTGGCCCCAGATGTACTAGCATAAGATGTTATTTGATTATAATTTATATAAATAGCCCTTGGAGGACGGTTTTATCAATTTCCTCTCCTAATGTAGATATATTTTTTTCTAAGACATCTCCGAAGGCAGGTAATTGATTCACTGATGGAGCTATTATTTATTTAGCAACTATTATTACTAGACACTGACTTGTGATCTATTCCCCCCAAAACACTCAGAATGATCCCTTTGAAACCTGAATCAGGTCTCATGCCCCTCTAATGACTTCCCATCACAGTTGGGATGTGAGCCAAATTCTTTCCCTGGCTTACAAAGAAGGGTCCCGTGGCTGCCTCTCCGACCACATCTCCCTCCTGTCTCCCTCATCTATTACATTCCACCTTCTGCTGTCTTCCAGGTCTTCCAATGTGCACAGTTTATTTCCTCCTGAGGTCTTTATACTAGCTATTCCCTCTGCCTGGAATGCTTCTCTCCCAGGTCAGTGCAAGGGGAGATCTCCCTCACCCATCAGTTCAAATGCCCCCTCCTCTAAAAGGCTTTCCTCGATACCTGATCTAAAAGAAGACCTTACTTGGTCACCCTCTCTCTCACCTCTCCCGCTCTACTTCTTCATACCCCAAGTCACAACTGGAAATGATCTTGTATTTCGGGTCAGGTTCCCAGAAGCAGAGCTGTACAATTGACTGGCACAGTGAAGGAGTGCTCTGCGGCGGGGTGCAGGAAATAAGATACGACATGAAAAGGCTGAGCAAAGACATAGTTCAGGAGACCTGTAGCCTCAACTGGATATGAGTGCTGGAGCACAAACCACACAACTGAGTTTATCCTGCCTCAAGGCAAGGAAGCTGGTCTTTTGTATCCCCATTTCAGTCTGCCTGTGACTGAGGGATGCTCAGGTGTGGGACACGTAAGTTTGGAGACCATTCTCAATTGCCCAATGACAAGCCTTCGCACAAGGTTGTAGGTGGGAGTTGTCAGGCCGGCAACAGCTGGGGAATAGATATACCAATCAAGAGGCTCAGAGCACTTATGCCAACACCATCTGCAACATCTTGCTTCTCTTTTATTTTAGTTGGCTTATGTCTGTCTGCCCTGCTAGACTTCAAGTTCTGTGAGGGTAAAGATACCACCTGCTTTATTCACTGTGCGTTACTCCTTAAGATGTAATAGGCACTCAATAAATATTGGTTGAGTGTTCAAAGAATTAACAAGTTAAGACGCTTTACTTACTCTCTCTAGCTAATCCTTACAATCACCCTAGGAGGCAGGACCTTCCAGTCTGAGTTCTTTCCAGGCTTAGATCCAACCTTGTCCATCTGAAAGCCAATTAACCAGATAGCCTGGATATAAATAAATCATGCAGACAAAATTCTTTACAGCCTTTACCCTGAGCCTTTTCCCCTATTCTCCACTACCTCCCTCCACACACATATATAGGCTTTCCTTTGTTTTTCAAGGTATTTATTGCCTAAAGCCCAGACCTTGAGACCAAGTAATCACAAAAAAATCCATATAGAATCCCCACCCTGTTGTCTTTGATGGCTCGTTTTGTCTCCATGCAAATTAAGAATATTTTGAAAATATCACGGGTTGTTACTAGTGCAGTTGATGAGGGCTGTATGTGTAGACACTAACCGTATGAGTTAGCATGCATTTAGGTTATATAGTGTTTTAATCTTTTTTTTTAAAGCATTTAAAAAAATTTTTTTTATTTATTATTTCTAGGAGAGAGAGAGAGAGACAGCGTGAGCAGGGGAGGGTCAGAGAGAGAGGGAGTCACAGACTGAAACAGGCTCCAGGCTCTGAGCTGGCAGTCAGCACAGAGCCCGACGCGGGGTTCGAACCCACGAATCGCGAGATCATGACCCAAGCGAAAGTCGGACGCTTAACCGACTAAGCCACCGAGACGCCCCTATAGCGTTTTAATCTTTGAAGCTACATGGAATGAATTCCCTGGCACACAGAAATAGTCCAGGATGCTTCATCCTAATTTACTGCTAGGGACTTGTCAGGTATGGGAGGGCAGAAGGCTTTAAGATCTCACTTCCCTAGAAATGCACCTGCAAAATCAGCACCACCTGAGTTTGGAATGCAGAATTCCGGCCCTACACCAGACCTGCTGAATTGAATCTGTATTTTAACCAAATCCCCAGGTGATTCATGTGAACATCAAACTTAGGGAAGTGTTGCCTTCAGACTACTTCATCCAGCCTTTCCTACTGTCCCTCCTTCCATGGCGCTAATTATTCTAGAACATCCCCATCTGTTCCCTAGATTCCTCTTGCCCTGAGTTACTGGAAGACCTGAATGGGGGCCTAGACCCTCTCTTGGTTGGTAAAAGTAAAGGAAAAAGCTTGGGATCTTCCAAGAGAGATACTCGTCCTGGGTCTGGATTTTCAGAAAGAGATGGTGTACAAAAATATGTGTTTCTGGAAGATGAACATCAACAAATGTCACCACTGCCACCTACTCTCTTTTCTTGAACTTCAGAGAGAGAAACTTCCCCATGGGCATGTGGATGGATTCTGTCTTTGTCTTTCGCAAAGAACCCAGATCCTTTCCAAAGGCCATCTGGTCAGGGGCAGAGTGTAAGCTTCTGTTATCAGAAAGAAAAGACATGGATGGATGTCACTGAGTGACAGAAGAAATGTTATTCAAATCGATCTCTTATGTCAGTTGTTTGAATATAGGAAGACCATGTAAATGACTTGTGCTATGAATTTAATAAGTTCCCCCTACCACAGGAATTCTGATTCAGCATGTTGGAGCAGCACCTAGGAATATGAATTTATAAACAAATTTCATAGTCAAGTGGGAACCAATAAACGTAGTAATTACCATAAAACAGAAACTTTCAAACTTAACTGGTGATTTTTAAAAAAGAATGCATGGAATACTTATTTTAAAATGCTAATTCCAGGGCGCCTGACTCAGTCGGTTAAGCGTCAGACTTCGGCTCAGGTCATGATCTCGCCGTTTGGGGTTTTGAGCCCCGCGTCGAGCTCTGTGCTGACAGCTCAGAGCCTGGAGCCTGTTTCAGATTCTGTGTCTCCCTCTCTCTCTGCCCCTCTTCTTCTCATGCTCTGTCTCTCTGTCTCTAAAATAAATAAACTACTTAAAAAGTGCTAATTCCAAGGCTCTTTCCTTGGAGTGTAATTCAAGGAACCCAAGAATCTGAATGCCACTGAACCAACTATTACTCCTTGTAGCAGAAAAGTCTCTGAGCTTCCCCGCCAGCAGCTAATTTTGTACTTGTTGCATATGTCACTGAAGGACTCTGAGGTCTAATTTCTTCATCTGAACAAGGGGTATTAAATTATCTATTTCACAAGGTTGATGTAAAAGGCTAGTGAGTTTAGCTACAGGGACACGGTTAGTAATTCTATCAAGTGCTGCACATGGGGAAAAGGAGTTTTAATTTTCAACGGCTTCCTTGAAATATCTCTTCATTGTATCTAGGAACAATTACATAATGCGCAAGGTCCAGTGTAGGATGGAAATGTAGAGCTCCTTATTAAAAAAATTATTAAGAACTGGAAATGGTGATAACCAAGCATTAAACCAAGTATGGTGCCCTTCTGAGCATGCGGACCTTGTGCACAAGTCACACATTAAAGAGGCTGGCCACGCTTATATCCACGAACTCTGGGAATCAACCCAAGTGTACAGGGTTAGGGATAGGAAGGGAAGACAACAGCAATAATATAAGATGAACTTTGAGAAGTACTCAACAGTTTGCAAAGCTCTTCCATATATAATGGCTCAAATTGGCTTGGTTATCAGAACCACATGGGGAGCTTGTGAAGGAGGAATCCATATTCCTAGGTTCCTCCCCTGATGATGTCTAACTAGTACATATTCCTGGGAGGAGGGCCAGGAAGCTATATTTTTAACAAGCATCTTTTGAACAAACAAGTCCTCATGGTGAGGAAAGTTCTGGAATGCTTTTAGTAACCTACTTGATTCTCACACAAACTATTCTCACTCCCACTGCGAACTGAAGTAGGCATCATTAACTCCATTTTGTGAATGAGGAAGCTGGGATTCAGAGAGGTTTGGTCAAAGCTGCTAAGGGCCAAAGCTAGGATTGAAGCCCAGTCTTCAGAGAAAAAACTGTTGTAGTTCCATTATGCCACGGTGTGTGGGTGTGCATGTGTGAGAGAGAAAGAGGATTCGAAAGAGTGCGATCTCCCACATTTCCTCTAGATATGAACATAGAATTGTGTGTTCATGTTGCTTTGGAGGAGACGGGGGTGGGGAGGCAGCTGTTTCATTTAAGCCAGGAGAAAGTCTGGATGTTTCTCAGAAGCCAGGATAACCATCAAAAAAGGCTTTCTTGGTGGTCTCTACTCAACACTAGTTTTATTTTTATTTATTTTTAAAATTGATTTATTTATTCTGAGAGAAAGGGAAAGAGAGAGAATCCCAAGCAGCCTCTGTGTTGTCAGCACGGAGCTCCACACAGGTCTCGACCCCATGAATCATGGGATCATGACCTGAGCCGAAACCAAGAGTTAGACACTAAACTGACTGAGGCACCCAGGCACCCCAAAGACTATTTTTAAAATTTTGTCTATTTATGTCAAAAGAGAAAGACAAGTAGCCCAGTCCCCACACCCTCAAAGCCCATGTTTACTTATTTGTTCTTTCAGTTGCTGCCCCTCCCCTGTTCTACTGGGTGGTCTGTTTCCCACACGGGAGCCAGCATGATCTGGGGTGGAAACAGGTCACAGGTAGCACCTTTCCTGAAAAGTCCCCAGGGCTTTCTCTTTTCACTCGGGGGAGAAGCCTAGAACCGTACAACAACCTACAAGGATTTACACAACCTTTGTCCTGTTCCTGTCCCCTCCCCCTGACCCTTGTCCACTCTGTCTCTGCCACGTTGATGTGCCAGGCCTGTTCCTGCCTCAGAACTTTTGCATTGGCTGTTCCCTCTGACTGAAATGCTGTCCCCCCACATATCCACATGGCTCCCTCCCTCACTTCTTTCAAGTCTTTATTCGGGGGTGCCTGGGTCCATCTTTGGCCCAGGTCATGATCTCAAGGTTCGTGAATTCGAGCCCCACACAGGGCCCTGTGCTGAAAGCTCAGAGCCTGAAGCCTGCTTTGGATTCTGTGTCTCCCTCTCACTCTCTGCCCCTCCCCTGCTCTCTCTCTCTCTCTCTCTCTCAAAAATAAATAAACATTAAAAAAATTCAAATCTTTATTCAAAATGGTGTCTTCTTAGTGAGGCTTTCCTTGATCAACCTCTTACAAATTGCAGCCCATACCCCTGGCTCTCCCAATCTCCCTTACTTACAACCATTAACTTTCCTCTATTGCTGAGTATATTCTAACATACTAAATAATTCTAGCCCATGTGTTATGTGTGTCTGTCACGGGGCCATTAGACAGTAAGCTCTGTGAGGACAAGGATTTTGTCTCTGCTCACCACTGCATCGGCAGCACCTGGGACAGCGCCTGGCACAGAAAAGCTCTGTCAATAGTTGTTGAATGGATGGGTGTGTTCATTCATTCAAAGAACTGTATGTCCTATCCTGAGCTAGATGCTAAATACGCCAAAACCAAAGAGACCCACTTCCACTCTCAGGAAGCCCAAAGTCGGCAGTCAGGTAAGGACTCAAAGACGTAAACACCAAGATGTAAAACTGAGCAGTGGGAGTCCACATGGAAGGTCCGCATGGAAGAGGGGTGTGCAAGGTACAGCAGCCTGTGCTGCAGGGGTGCTGAGGGAGGAGCAGGTTCTGCCCAGGGGAGCCAGGGGGAGCTTTAAAGAGCAGCTGAGGTTTGAGTTGGGCTTGGGGATGATTGAAATTTTGATAGAAGGAGATCTGAGAGGGAGGAGTGAGTCGCTCCAGACTGAGGGATCAACAAACACAGAGCAGGAAAAATTCAAACTGTTCTCAGTAGAACTATCTGGGAGATAAAGGATGGGAGGTGGTGTGTGTGTGTGTGTGTGTGTGTGTAAGGAATGAGTAAGGCTGTAAGGCTGTGGTGGAAAAAAATAGATGCCTGGGGGTCTGCTGGACTGGGGCATAAGTGTGAGCTCAGCCCAGCTCAGCCCAGCTCAGCCCAGCTCTTGCTGGCTGACTTCCATATTGCCTTATTGACAGCTCTCTATTCCCCGCACAGCTATCTCCTTGGGTTTTTCACCCTCGGGCCTTCCCATACTTTGCAGAGCAATTTAGCCTTGGACCTATCTTCATATTCATACACACAAAAATATCTCTGCCGAAATTAAGTGTCAAATATTCTGAGACTCACAGCCTCTAAGCAGCATAAAAAATTGGGTGGAAGCTTTAATATTTCAGACTCCTCCTTTCCTTTTCTACACCATTGTACCCAAATCAAAGAGATTCCTTTTACTCCTCCTCTGGCACATACAGCCACCCCATCCCCATCCCTTGGGAAGCAAACTGGCAACTGTCTGCTTGGGTTGGTAGGATTCCTAATGCCACTTTCATCTAGAGTGCCCAGTCCTCTCACGGACTCCTCACTGCGCCCCTGTGAGGCAGGCAAGCATTATTATTCCATTTTTCAGAAGGGAAAACTGAAACCCAGGGTCCCATCATACATAAGTAACAGAGCTGGACAGTAGGCCCAGGATCATTTGACTTCAAGGATAACATAGTTCTTACCCAACACCAGTGAGAAACAGATCAGGACACTGTGTATCTCATAATCAAGAGATTAAAGGTTGATATTTTAAGGTTTAAGATTCAAAAACACAGCAGAGAGTGGGTTCTTCCCCCTCTCCTTTCATTGGGTGCATATTAAATATTAATTCCCTTTGTCTTTGCAAACACAGACATTGATGAAGACACACATCATAAAAAATGCAAGGTAAAAGTTTCCTTCAAATTGAAGCTTTTGTATTGGAAATGCATTTGGATGGCTTCTCTCCCTGCAGCTGGGGTTGTCCATTTGATCTTCTTTGTCCTTGGTCACTGTTGTCCAGAAGAACATGGGTGTAGCAAGAGATCAAGGACACATTCCCATCAGGGGCCTGACAATCCCAGCTCCAGGCATCAACAAACACTGTCCTTTAAATATTTTTAGGAGGCAAGAGAGCTTGAGAAGGAGTCCTTTCCTGGCTGTTTTTCTAGATCTTGGGAGAGAGGCCTAGAAGGAAAGCCAGGGCAGCAGAGGTCAAAGGACCCACCAGGACAAAGAAAGGTCAGTGATTGCAGGTTTTGGAAACAAGTATGTCTCTGTGTGTGTGTGTGTGTGTGTGTGTGTGTGTGTGTGTGTGTGTGTTCCAAGCCCAATTTCCATCATCTCCAATGGGTTTTGAAAAATAATAAATTTTACTGGGTATATTTCTTGAAAGGATATGTGTTCACAGCAGAAAATTTAAAAAATGTGAGCATGCAAAAAGGAGATAAAAATTAACTGTGATCCAAGAAATGTAGGAAAGTGATAAACATCCAAGTTACAGCAGTGTTTATCCCTAAGGGGAAGGGGGGGGGGGAGTGTAACAGGAAAGGACTAACACAAGAGATCCTGAACTGGATTGGTGATATTTTATTTCTTTGGCTAAGTACTGGAGACCTGGATATTCCTTATACTTTTTCTTTGATACATTTTTAATATGTCTGATATAATTCAGAATACATTTTTTAAAGCCATCTGGTACATTCATCATTTGAAAACTCAGGATCTAGGACAGCCTCTGCTACATAGTAAGGGCCTAATAAATATTTCTTGAACGAATGAACAAACAAATGAGTGAATGAATCTACAACTTAACTCTTGTGTTGCCTCTATTTTTTTAATGCTTTTTTTTTTTGAGAGAGAGAGAGAGAGAGAGAGAGCACGAGCAGGGAAGGGACAGAGAGAGAGGGAGACACATAATCTGAAGCAGCCTCCAGGCTCTGAGCTATTAGTACAGAACCCGACGCGGGGCTTGAACTCATGAACCGTGAGCTGAACTCATGACTTGAGCCTAAGTTGGATGCTCAACCAGCTGAGTCACCCAGGCAGCCCTTTTGCCTCTGACTTTTAGTTTCCCCTCATTTAGAATTAGCGCTGGCAATGTCTACTCTCATGGTTATGATGGGAGGTAGATGTACCTGGGATCCCACCCAGACTCAGCACTTTGATAAATATTCAACTAGGATTTTCATTTTCCCAATGCATAGGGGTTTTTTTTAAGCATAAAAAAAATAGGATCGTGCAACACCTGCTACTTTGTAACTGGATATAATCACATCTTCGCTTGTCCTTTCAATTCATTTCTTTATTTTTTTTAGTGGCTGGATATTTTTATTACTCCATCTGAGCCTTATAAGAGTCAACATCCTTAGTTGTTGGGGACTGTCTGAGGGTACCATTGGTAGAATTACTCTGCAGACTCCTGGAGTTGGAAGGTACTGTGCTTGGCAAATAGGGGTTTTAATTCTATTCCTCCAAGATGACCCCAAGAGAATGTGTTAGGGAGCATTCTGGGAAGTTTGCAGCTTTTTACAAAGTTAAAAAGCAAGCAGTCTCAGACATCCCCTCTTATGGCTACCGCTTACTTGTGGAATAAAATCCTAATTTTCAAATAACCCTTCGGTCTGGCAGCCAGCGTTTTCTGCTGGGCTCGCCATCATCCAGCCACATGGGGCTGTCCAACTTCAGACCTCACCAAGCTCTTTCCTGGCCAAGGTTTATCACATCTACCATCCCCCATCCCTGGGACCCTTCTCCCCCACACCCCTTCATGGCCACTCATTTGAAGAAGGTTCCCTTTCATCTCTACCTAGTGCCCTGTTTGTTTTCCCTTCATGGCCTTTGCTCTACTGTAAGAACTCAATATTTCTCTGCACCGTTGTGTGTTGAATTCTCATCCTTACTGGGAACTCTAAGCTCTAGGAGGGCAGGGAAGGACTGAATCTGTCGTACTCATTGTTGCATACACAACCTCTAAGCAAAATCCCTGCTGCACACAGATGCCTAATAAATCTTGAATGAATGCAGGAGTGAATGAACGAATGAATGCTTTAATGGAAAAATGAATCACTCAACTGGGTTACTTACCTCTGGGCTTCAGTTTCAGCCTTATCTACAGAATAGGGCTGGCAATATAAACTCCAAAATTATGATGAAAGTAATTGCACTTGTTTCTGTAAAATGTCTCACTGGGCGTAGTTGACAGGTGAGAAATGGTTCTCACCGACATGGCTATTTTGCTCCTTCAACAGTCCTGGCCTGAGTATATAAAAAGAGCGGTACCCACCGCTCTACTTTACTTGAAAGCTTTTTCTTTGCCTCTTTCGAAGGCAAGTACAAATGAGAACACTGGGATATTCGTTTTAGTATTATCCCTTTGAACCTCAAAATGCATATGATAGAAAACAGGATGACACAGGCAATTTTACCTTTTCTTCTAGCTAACTACTGTTTACAAACGGCAGTTGCTCTAGTTTAGCTTGGCAAACCTTTTCAAAGCCCAGGCAGTTAATTACAGCTGCTTCTGGGCCACACTCGGAGATCAATGGCTTGAAACAGACTGGGAGGGCGTAGGTGTTGCTCAGGCATGGTGGGGTGAATGCTGGTAACCTCAGGAGCCAACGTTTCTAGAAGTCGGTGGTTCTCACCCTCACATCCATTTGCAGTGGTTTACAAACATAGTCAATGCAAAAGCATCCTTTCCTTCCCAAAGAAAATCCAGCCTCTGATCTAGAATGGAGGGGATACGATAACAATCATTTATTCAGTCCATAAATACTTACTGACCACCTACTACACACAAAGCTTGTACTAGGTGCTAAGCAAAAGGATGACAGTGAACAAGGGAGGTAAGACCTCTGCTCTCTAGGAGCTTTCATATTTGGAAGGGTGGGGACAGAAGACAAAAAAAAGAAGAAGAATAAGAAAAAACACAAAGAAAAAGATCATACAGAGATGAATGCTTTAAAAAAATAAATGTACATGCAGTGACATAACAGAGAATGAGAGAGTGGCTCTTTGATACAGCATGAAGAAATGATGTTTAATCTGAGATCTGAATGACAGGAAGGAACCAGCGACACAGGAGTCTTCTAGGAAAAGAAAACAGGGAGTGCAAAGGCCCTGGGGTGGGAACTTCAGATTTTGGAAACTTGGTTAAGTGGATGGAAGAGGGAACAGAAATGATCATGGGTAGAGACTGACCTTGTCAGCCATGGTGAACAGCTTCCACTTTATGCTAGAGAAGCCACTGGATGGTACTAGGCAAGGGAGTAATATAATGTGATTCATGCTTTAAAAAAAAATTACTCTGGCTGCCGTGTGAAGAATATATGATAGAGGTAGGTGTAGAAATACTGAAGCCATTCAAGAGGCTGTTGCAGTAACCTGATTGGGACGTAATGGTGGCTTTGACAAAGACATATCGACAATCTTGTCTACACTGGGTTTATAGTCAGTTAAGGTAAACTTTTACATCCACAGAGGGGACATTGGTCTTATAAGAGGGCTACCAATCAAATGAAATTGTCAGTTAATTTGGACAGAAAAGTTCAAACCTCCCACCACCTTTCCTATTGTCAGGGATGTTGTGCACATAATCTTCTTTTCCTTCCTTCCCTAGATCATCATGTTCAGATTCACCTGTATAATATCTTCCCTGCGGATCATGGGTAATACTGTTAGCCTTCAAAGAACAAGGTGGGAAAGATGAGAGACAGATGTTTCCCCTTTCGGGTTTATAAAATCAAGAGGTTTGGTATCGAGACGTCAAGGCCGGAGTTTATTTGAATGAATAGAAGCAGCAAACAGTCTGAATTAGAAACCTCTCCTTCTGCCCCACATGATGAAGGGCAGGAGCCTCTTGGGCCAGGGAGTCAGGGCTGCAAAGGAATTTACCTGGGGTCTCTTGATGATGTTCTCTTTGGGAGGCTAAAGAAATGCATTCGGGAAGAGAACTGGTAATAAGAGGGAGTATTTGTCAAAGCCACTCACAATCATGTCTAGTCCAGCCACAGCTCCTAAGATTTTGCCAGCCAGTTGGTTTCTTTTTCTTTTTCTTTTTTTTTTATGTTTTTATTTATTTCTAGGAGAGAGAGAGACAGTGTGAGCAGGGGAGGGTCAGAGAGAGAGGGAGTCACAGACTGAAACAGGCTCCAGGCTCTGAGCTGGCAGTCAGCACAGAGCCGGACGCGGGGCTCGAACCCGAACCGCGAGATCATGACCTGAGCGAAAGTCGGACGCTTAACCGACTAAGCCACCCAGGCGCCCCATGGTTTCTTTTTCAATCTACATTATTTCAGGACCCTGGGGTCATAGCAACTGAAGGGGCTGGGGACAGGGAAAGGATATGGCCACCTTCTTCCAGTTTCCAATATGGAGGTAAAGAGTCTAAAACATATTAAAGATCAGTAATCAACATTTGGATGAGAGAAGCCGAGAAACACGTATAAGGAGAAAAAACAGGTGAAAATGCTCTCCAAGACAAGTGCTCTCTCTCTCTCTCTCTCTCTCTCTCTCTCCGATCACTATGTTTGGAAGAGACCTCTTGCATTATTTTTAGATGTCTGACTTGAGACATTGTTCCATTTGCTACTAAGTAGGACAAAAGAAGTTCTAAAATATCAGAATCAGAGTGGAAGAGACAGAGAGAAAGTGAGAGAGAGAAAATGACAGTCAGCGACAGAGACAGACAGACAGAAAGGCTAAATAGATGTCACCCTTCTTATCTCTAAACATATGATAAGGCTGATAAGGTATTTCACAGTACCAGGGACCTCATGTCCTAGTTCATAGAAAGAAGCAAGCTTGTGAATTTGGCCCACAGGAAATTCATTATCAATCAATATTAAGTGATGACTTGGAACTGATTAGATGTAAGCCATTCAAACAGTCTCACTTTCTTCCCAACCCTAAAGCAAGGTTAATTCGTGGGAGCTAGCCTAAAATTTACACACACACACACACACACACACACACACACACACACATTCTTTCATCTCAAGATATGGACTCTCAGATAAGGTTCTCAAATTTTAATATAAGTTTTCAAATTTGAGGAATCTTTAATTTTAAAAAATTGATATTTATTTATTTTTGAGAGAGAGAGACAGTGTGAGTGGGGGAGAGGCAGAGAGAGAAAGGGAGACACAGAATCTGAAACAGGCTCCAGGCTCTGAGCTATCAGCACAGAACCTGACATGAGGCTCGAACCCACAAACTGTGAGACCACGACCTGAGCTGAAGTTGAATGCTTAACCCACTGAGCCACCCAGGCGCTCCCCTGAGTGTGAAACATGCTGACAAGAAAACTACGAAGTCTGAATGCCAGTAAACTGTGATTTCTCACCAAAGGTGCGTGGTGCCCCTGCGGGAGCAACTACTTTCCAAGAGAATATCCAACTTCACTGCCTCATCTCTCCACTGCTACTGTCACTCTTTCTCTCCATGTGGGAGCCCCTCGCCTCCACTCAAGGACAAATCAAAGGGACACTTGAGTTCCCAGCACTTTGGGCATCTCCCTCTTGTTTGCAACCCTACAGAAAAAATAAAAATTACTCTGGGTTCCCCTGGAAGGATGTTTATGTTGAAAGCTTGACTCTGAGTCTCAGAGGCTTTGAGGAGCAGTAGAGCCATCGATCTTGGCGAGGTGAACACCTTCAATGCCATCCACCTGGTGGTAGCACGTTTGGTGGGGGGCGTGGAAGAGAGAGGTGGCTCAGAGAGTCAGATGCCAGTTGAAAAACCAAATTCCATACTGATGCATTTGAGCATGGGCTGTTAATAAAGGGTACGTGACTTGAAGTTAATTTTGCAAATCATGCAAACCAATAGAAAATATACATTGAGAAGCGTATATGGGCTCTTTATTGATTGGGATTTTCTTATTCATTTGTTCCTCTATATTTTCTCCCCTCCCACCCACTTAACATGTCAGCTCCAAAAGGATGGTGTCTTGTGTGTTTCCTTTGCCGTGACAGCCACAGTGCCTGGCACACAGCAGGTGCTTAGTAAATTCTCATTGAATCAACAGATGCAGAGAAAAGACTAGAAGGAATTAATGGAATTAAGAGTGATTACTTGGGGACTATAGGAAGGTTACAGTTTATTCTTTATACTTTCTATCTTTTTCAAGTTCTCTGAAATATATTTTTCTAATTAGAATAAAATGGAATGGATATGGCTCAGGGAAACCCCAGGCTATCACCAACATTGCCATTAACTAAGAAGCAACAGGCAAATTCAAACCTATTAACAATGCACACACTTCAACTAATGTTATATTAATAGCAATGAAGACACACACTCCTGTTTTTCATGTATCCATTCATCCAACAAGCATGTATTGTGGGCTGCCATGGATCAGTCCTTGGCCCAGACAGTGGAGACACTGATGAAGGATCACGTTCAAATTCAGAAAAGGTGAAATCATGACTCTCATACAGAGTATAAGATGTAAAGTCCAAACGTGTTAAAGAACTTATTTAAGTCATTAATGAGAGAACTGGTGATATGTTTCTATCGGTTCAAAAGAAAATGTGGAGACTGGGGAGAGATACTGAAATCAAAATGCAAATGGAAGCAAAACTGGCCTTGTCCACAATTTGGGAGCCTCCACTGTATAGACAGATATGAGCCTCTACCATACAGAATTTTTGTATGTCTACAGGCACGAATTATTTTGCATTGCTCTCAATTATCTACACTTTACAGAGTAGACAATACAAGGCTAGCAGTTGATAACCCAGAGGAACATGCTCTAGACAATAGGTAATTTTCCATGGAAGCACAATTTTTTCTTATGCTACAAAGATGATTAAGATACAGTCACTGACTTCTCATATAGTATCTGCGAAGACTGACACAAACAAAGGACTTGCTTTGCTCTGGACAAGAAGAAAATAAATCTTTATGTTGCTCCTCTTCTGTTTACAGGGGCCCTGTGAAAGAAACTCCTGTACGAGAATTGAATACTGTCCAAAGAACTGAAAAAAAGCAACACTTTGGTTTCAAAGCACAGTTTAAAGTTTTTTGCATTAACAATTTTATTACAAACACACCAGTAAACCAATACATGCTCATTGTAAAACTAAAATGCAAACCATAAAAAAATATGGGAAAAAAGAAATCAGAGTCTTTGACTGCTTCCTTTGTATCAATTCCATTTTCTCTGGGGTGCCTGGGTGGCTCAGTCAGTTAAGCATCCGACTTCAGCTCAGGTCATGATCTCATGGTTCATGGATTTGAGCCCCAGGTTGGGCTCTGTGCTGGCAGCGCACAGCCTGGAGCCTGCTTTGGATTCTGTGTGTGTCTCTCTCTGTCCCTTTCCCCCGTGTGCTCTGTCTCTCTCTCTCTCTCTCAAAAATAAATAAACATTAGGGGCGCCTGGGTAACTTAGTTCATGATCTCATGGTTCATGGGTTCGAGCCCTGCATTAGGCTCTGTGCTGACAGCTCAGAGCCTGGATCCTGCTTCAGATTCTGTGTCTCCCTCTCTCTCTGCCCCTCCTCTGCTAGTGCTCTATCTCTCTCTGTCCCTCAAAAATAAATAAATGTTTAAAAAATAAATAAACATTAAAATGTTTTTAAAATTCCATTTTCTCACCCATCAGAGAGGCTAAGTAAAGAGACAACAATGTCCACAAATCCATACATATGTTGTAGCACTGAAGAGAGAGATCAGGCAAGAGGGTCCTTCATTCAGTGGAGCCATCTTCATGAAATTTTTGGAATTGTAAAGTAGAATTAGTTTGGGGGAGAGGTGAGAGGAGAGTTAGAATGCTCTGCATTGGAGAAAAGTCACAAGAATGTTAAGGGTTTGAGGCTGGCAAAGGAAGTGGGCAGCAGATATCCAGGGAAGCTAAGGCAGGAAGTGATAGAAAGTGAAATCCTCAGCTAAGACACAAGCCAGTGAGAAATGCCCAGCACCAGGAAAGCTTTTATGAATTCTTGGGATCATGACATCTAATATTTCATCTCAAGTTATTGCCCGTCCTGTTCCATGATGTAATCTCCTGCTATGAGCAAAACCTCTTCCACTAAATAAATATCTGCTAGACAAGACAACCTATGTCAGTGGTACACTGAAGATCTTTGAAGACTATGTCAGTACGGGTCACGCTCAGGGGGTAAGGGAGAGAAGAGAGCAGTTGCAGGAGGTGAGAAATTCAACAGTCAGAGACTCTGAGTGGAAGATGACCAGGAGAGAGTAAGCTCCCAACTCCAGGGCTCAGCCAAGAACACCCGGAGGTACAGGACAAACATACTGGATTTCCTGTCTCCTCTTGGATTGAAGCTCCAGATATTTGTGATAAATATTAAAGGAAAGTGTCATCTCAAGAATTTGGAGCCACCAATAACAGCAGGGAGGGCTTCCCAGAGGAAGTGACGTTCCAACTGAGTCTCATCACACAAAAGGGGCTAAGTAAGCAGGAAAGAGGGAACTACTACATGTGCAGAAGCAAAGAGGCATAAAAAGCCACGGGATGTTTGGGGGGAACCAAGAGCTGCCTGGTTTCATAGGGCTCAGCCTGTGTAGGAGTGGGATGCGATTTTGAATTGTCTGCAGCTCTCTGAGGCTAGTGCTGGCATTACTGTTAAAAGATAGACCTGGGGAGCACCTGGGTGGCTCAGACAGTTAAGCATCTGATTCTTGGTTTTGGTTCAGATCATGATCTCATGGTTTTGTGGGTTTGAACCCTGCTTTGGGTTCTGTGCTGACAGTGTGGAGCCTGCTTGGGGTTCTCTCTCTCTCCTTCTCTCTCTGTGTCTCCCCGACTCATGCTGTCTCTGTCTCTTTCAAAATAAATAAATAAATAAACCTAAAGAAAAGATAGATCTGGCACAAAGAAGGAAAGCGTCGCGGTGCAGCCCTGGTGGCCGGACAAGGATTTGGAGACCCGTAATCTAACAGTCAGTCTGTTACTACCTTGAGCAATCAGCTTTATTTCATTTGTGAAGCAGAAACAATGAATTGCCCTTCCAAGGCTATGTTTATCCCCGCCAAGCGTTGAACAAATACAGTGTTGGGATGAGACAAAACACTCTCCTTTTCTGAGCAAAGATGGAGGACAAGCCTGCAGAAGAAAGGACATTTCAGGGTGCCGGGGGGGGGGCTCAGTGGGTTAAGCTTCTGCCTTCGGCTCAGGTCATGATCTCATGATTCGTGGGTTCAAGCCTCATGTCGGGCTCTGTGCTGACAACTCAGAGCCTCTTCCGACAACTGGAGCCTGCTTCAGGTTCAGTGCCTCCCTCTCTCTCTGCCTCTCCCCTGCTCATGCTGTCTCTCTCTCTCTCCCAAAAATAAATAAACATTAAAAATTTTTTTAAAAGGGAGGATGTTTTGCTAAAAATGATCAGAACAAGTAAATGGACTGAGTTTAATTCCCAGTGTTGGAAGTGAATCAATAAGCAAATGACACCTTCCAGAAGGTGTTATGTGGCATGTAAATAAGACATAATTTTAGCCAAGTTGGTCCAGTGTCTTTTTTTTTTTTTCTTGCCTTTTACTGGCATTAATGGTGTGGAGCATACAAGTCTGCACCTTCTAGCTCAATCCTTTCCCATTTTTTTAAGCTTGTGGGTTTTTTGTTTGCCGTTTCAACCTGCTGGAGGCGTGGGTTCAAAGGTCTTACAGAAGGCAATAGTCTTACAGATACACAGCCACTCTGATGGGCAGGAACTTTTAAAATCTTTCTCTGCCTTCGTGTGAGATGCTCAGGGTCCAAGAGCCAAGATCCATTGTCTAAGCCCCCATCATCCCAAAGCCACATCAGTGCAGCCCCCAGGATTCCTTCATCTGCCTTAAGAAGACCCAAAACCTTGGATGAGTTCCTTCAGATGATCGTTAGATACTGAAGTCCTACTTCCTCAGCAGGGACATCAAAGTCCTCACCAAGTGGGTTTTGGCAGTATGTCAAATGGTGCTCTGGACACAGAGGTGGGAGTTAGACATATAGGCAATTCCTTGGGTTTACCTGGCACTGAATCTCAAATATTTTTGTAAGTAAGACTTGATCTGTAGGGACCAATGTCTATTATAGCATCATCACCATTAAATGCTAATTAAGCAACCAGGGTAAGCTAAGTGTGGAGAGATGCCCAATAGCAAAAACGCAAGTGTTCCACTAAAGGAGTCTAGAAGATCCAAAAACACATCCACAAAATGGTAACTTGTAGCATGCAACAAGGCCCTCTGAGTGGTGTGGACAGCACTGTGTATGGAGTTGTGTTTATTAGTCTGACAAATTCAGGTCATAGACAGCACCATTTTGTTTGGGAATACATCCCCAGAATCTGGCATAGAATATGCTCATGATCGGGAGCTCGAAAATGTTTGTTGAACAGGAGAATAAATGGAGAGGTCTGGAGTGGTGATCAGGGAGGGCTTCAAGGTGGCAGTGGCATACAATTTGTAACAGAGAAAATGTACAGATGAGTGACTAAGAGAATAGATTCTGGGGCCAGGCTGCTTGGGTTTGAATCCTGGCGACACCACTTACAAGCCAGGTAAGTTTGGGCAAATTATTGAATCTTGCTAGATCTTAGTTTCTTGATCTTTAAAAGGGGTATAATTATGAACCCATATCATAGAGCAGTGGGAAGTATGAGAAACAGGTAAAGTGTTAGCAAAGGACCAGAATATAATAGCCACTATATATAGGTAAGTGATGGAGACGATCGTAACCATGTAAGAAGACTGAGGCTCATTCTGAGTGATGCCAATGTTCTGAATGAACCAAAGCACAAGGGGTGTTTAAGGGATGGGAACACCAGCTTGCTATTGGGCATGTGGTAGGGGTACAGTAAGAAGTACCAGAGTAAAAGAGAATAAGGTGCACACTCCCCAAGTGCCATTTGGAGTTGGTGGTGTAGGCGCCTGAAAGTTTTATTTTTTTAATATTTTTTTTAATTTTTAAGTTTATTTACTTGAGAGGGAGAGAAAAAGCATGAGTGGGGGGAGGGGCAGAAAGAGAGGGGGAGAGAGAGAATCCCAAACAGGCTCCATACTGTCAGTGGAGGGTCCGATGCAGGGCTTGAACTCAAGAAGCATAAGATCGTGACCGGAACTGAAGTGGGACATTTGACCGACTGAGCCACCCAGGCACCTGAAAGTTGTATAGACAGCGCTCAACAAAGGGTGTTTTAGAAAATGCAGAAATAAATTGTATTGATTTTCATAGCAAAAATATGCAAATATCAAGAGGAAAATGGCCTAATAAGCTTTGCTGTATTTAGATTATGGAATTTTCTGCAACAATTAAAAAGAATAAAGTCAAGCTGTATGTAAGACTTCGGGAAAGGGGCGCCTGGGTGCTTCAGTTGGTTAAGCGCTTGACTACAGCTCAGGTCATGATCTCGTGGTCTGTGAGTTCAAGCCCCATGTCAAGCTCTGTGTCTCCCTCTGTCTCTGCTCCTCCTCTGCTCACACTCTGTCTCTCTGTCAAAAATAAGTAAATAAGCCTTAAAATTTTTTTTAATAAAAAGAAAAAGACTTTGAGAAAACTTCTAAGTCGTATCATTGAGTTAAAAAAGCATGTTGCCAAACTATAATGAATTACGATACTACCAACACACACATAACGTTTCTACACACTTATTATTGGCCCATGTATTTGCAAATACAAAGAATGCTATCTAGAAGCTCACATATCAGATTGACACATATGAACATTCTGGAAAGAGGAACACAGTTTGGGGGATGAGAAGGTTGTCAATGAGATTTCACTTGCATCCTTCATGTCCTTTAATAAAGAGAATGGTCACACATTTTTTTATGTAAATAAAAAGCGATAGATTTTTTAGAGAAATTTGCTTGCAAAGAGGTGAGAATAGAAGTCCTGACCTTGATGGGAAGGCACTGCTGCTGTCTGGGTGTGAAGCAATAGGTAGCAAAGTCAGTGACGGGAATGACAAGGAAAAGTACACAATAAGAGTCAACAGAACGGAGCAGAGAGCTGGGAAAATGGTGAAGTGGCTCTCTGAGAGAGAAGCACCACAGACTTGGAGCTGAGAGACAGACAGACAGAGAGGGAGAGCACACAATTTCCATTTTATGCTCATGCAGTGTCACCAAAGCTCTGAGGAAAGCTACCATCCAAAACTCTACGGCATGCATGTGGACTGCTTTCTCTAGTCTAATAATGACCAAATTAGGTCAATTAGTTTTGTCAATTCATTAATTACGTGGCCCACAGCTGTTTTAACAGCTTTTATAGAACTGCAAAGACACCCCCAAGCAGTTGATTTAATACTGAGTAGATATAGTGTCACTCTTGTTTAAATAGAAATAGCCAGATGGAGACCAGAGGGGCTTATCTGGGTCTTATTATTTTATCCGTGCATTGAATCTGATGCAGGAAATGGTTTGCTAATGATCTGGGAAAGTTATTTTTATGCCATTAAAAGGGGGTAGTTCGAGCCCTAAGTGACTTGGATTTAAGCATTTGGGATCAATAAAGAGCCAAAATGTGTCTTTCACTCACAACTGAGCAGAATGGCATTTATAATGTCCTGACCTCTTCGAGGCCCACATAGAGGCCTTTCTCCTTTTGAAGTAAACCCATAAAAATTACATTTGTTGAATCAAGTTTAATATTAATCTTTCTGGAAGTTGTCTATTGACAATGCCAAGTAGAGTTCTCTTCTGCATCAGCTCATATAAAATGCAGGAGAATTAATCTATCAAAACACAAGTTCCTGGGGCGCCCGGGTGGCTCAGTTGGTTAAGTGTCCAACTCTTGATTTCTGCTCAGTTCATGATCTCACAGTTCGGGAGATTGAGCCCCGTGTCAGGCTCTGTGCTGGCAGCATGGAGTCTGTTTGAGACTATCTCTCTTTCTCTGTCCCACCCCGATCATGTGCACACACTCTCTTTGTCTCCCAAAGTAAATAAAAAAAAAACATTAAAAAACCCCCCACAAGAATGTAAACTGGTGCAGCCCCTCTGGAAAACAGTGTGGAGGTTCCTCAAAAAGTTAACAATAGAACTCCCCTAGGACCCAGCAATAGCACTGCTAGGAATTTACCCAAGGGATACAGGAGTGCTGATGCATAGGGGCACATGTACCCCAATGTTCATAGCAGCACTCTCAACAATAGCCAAAACATGGAAAGAGCCTAAGTGTCCATCAACGGACGAATGAATCAAGAAGATGTGGTTTATCTATACGATGGAATACTACATGGCAATGAGAAAGAATGAAATCTGGCCATGTGTAGCAACATGGATGGACCTTGAGGGTGTTATGTTGAGCGAAATAAGTCAGGCAGAGAAGGACAAATACCATATGTTTGCACGTATAGGAGGATTAGGAGGAACTTAACGGAGGACCACGGGGGAGAAGAAGGGGGAAAATAGTGGGGGAGAGGGAGGGAGGCAAACCATGCAAGACTCTTGAATACTGAGAACAAACTGAGGACTGATGGGTGTGGGGGGGAAGGGGGTGATGGGCATGGAGGAGTGCACTTGTGGGGATGAGCACTGGGTGTTATATGGAAACCAACTTGAGAATAAACTTTTTGTAAAAAAAAAAGATTCAAATTGACAGAAATAAAGAGAATGAAAAAACACGAAAAAAAAAAAACCCCCACAAGTTCTTCATCTTGGGCTAACGAGGTTCATAGTGTACAGATGGGCTTCAAGGATTTGAGAACATTATGGAATTTTATGCAAAATTTTTGGATTTGTCTTGTTAAGCTGTTGAAGAGCAAAAGCCTCTGGTTTTAATAAGTTCGAAAAAACAAACTAAATAAATAATGCTTTGAAACTGCTACAGTTTTTTGGTGTTTTTTTAAAATAAAATACATCATCCTAGCTAATTAAATAACTCTATGTGGATAGGGAGTTTGATAATCTGGACAATATAAAATTAAAGTTATTCATAGTTAAGTCAATCTTTTAAGAGAATTATGACATGTAAAGCAGTAACTTAAACATTTTTTTTTTGGTGTTTATTTTTACTTTTGAGAGATAGATGAGGGGAAGGGCAGAGAGAGAGAGGGAGACACAGAATATGAAGAAGGCTCCAGGCACAGAGCCCAATCTGGGGCTCGAACTCACAGACCATGAGATCATGACCTGAGTTAAAGCGGACCTTTAACTGACTGAGCCACCCAGGTGCACCTAAACCAGTAATTCAAAAAACAAAAAAAATTATACTTGATGATGAGCCGACCATTTCTCAGAAACAGTGTCTAAGAAAAAACTTTACAGAAACACTATCTTGGGAGAAAAGTTTCAAGGAGTAAAAGGCTTTGTCTGGTTGAGAAAATCCCGGGACCAAAAGCACTTCAACTGTCCATTGCAGAAGAGATAGAAATTTGTAGGCAATGATGGAAGAGCAAGTTCTAAGTGAAAATGAGTTTTGATCCTGTGTCTCCTTCTCTCTCTGCCCCTCCTCTGCTCACATTCTGTCTCTCAAAAATGAATAAATGTTAAAAAGTTTTTTTTTTTTAAATGAGTGTTGAGCAAAGAGGTGGAGATAGGAAAAGACTAGGCATCATTGATAGCCAGAACTTTCTGGGCAAGAATGGGAGACAAGACAAGGCTATAACCTTGGATCTGACCCAGAAGGCTGTGCCCTATTCAATAGAAAGGCTATGAAATGGGAGGCTATCTAATGTTTCTGATCAAAGGGATAACATAAAAAAGTAGATCCATTCGGAATGGAGGCAGAAGAGGAAGGAAGGAGGGAGGTCTATTATTTATTAAATAGGATGGAGAGGATTAGCCGCAAAGAATGGTGAACGTAGGGTTATGAAAGAGCTGGGGGTTGTCAAGGACAACTGCTCTGAGGTCGAAACTTCTGTCCAAAATCATTGCCTTTTTCAAAGTCAGTGTTGGCACGTTCAAAGACACAAACCCTTAACACTTGCTCTACCAAGTCCAAAGATAAAGCATCCATCATAATCCTTCCTCTGGTAAACTGGCCTTAGTAGGAGGGAGATAGACTCATCCCATAAAGATGTTGTCTCAGCAAATGCCAGAGAAAAGGAATGAATTTCCCCTGAACTCTCTAGCCCTTGGTTATAATCTTAACTCCCGCTTCCCTCACCAACATGGGACACAATGGAAGTTACCGTTGGAGGTGTCAACTCTACATTTCCTGGCTTGGAGAAGTGTAGCCCTGTCTGTCTTCACCATGCACTCCCTCCTGGCTATTAGCTGAAGGATTAATTACATCACAGGCTCAGGCTGATCAATGAATATGTGGCCAGAGGGCCAGAGGTCATTTTAAATAGAAAATTTATACCTTCTCTAGAAACCATGACCCTGAAGCATTGGCACAACCTCTCAGTTCTCTCCATCATACAGCCAACAGAACACAGTCTTCTGAGGTCATGATCTTGTATATAGAACCATTAGGACGACTTCAATAGGAAGAAATGAAAGCACAACATGGGAATCTGATGGTGTGCAGACATTTACACAAACTATAGCAGACTTGTATGGTCCTCTGTTATTACCAGTGTTCTTTGGTAGGAAATGGTAAATCACTTCTCGTTTAAGTCACTGGTGGTTGCCCCCCAAAAAGAAAAATATCTAACCTGCAAGGACTGGAAGAGAAGAAATGGCCCAAATATTAAGATCTCAACCTAGGCTTATCCACTAATGGCTGAGCAGGAGTTTCGTATCTTTGAGCAGGAACTTCATTTTGGACCCAGTTTGATGAGCAGTGATTTAGTGAGGTCCTAAGATAAGCTGAGACTTCCACTTAATAATATTTGCTCCTGAAAAGAACTTTGCTTTTGAACGAAGTGCTTCAGAGTCCATGTGTCATTTCTAAAATTATCTTGTTCCTTTGTAGTGATTTCATTGTTTGAAGGTTTTTTTGTTCAAAGTTTCATTTTGTCTGAGAATTATGCCAGATATAAAAGTCCCTCATTACTTAAGAATCATGGTGAGTAAAATAGGTAAGTATATAGGCCAGTAGACAGATATATGATAGATGATATGGATGGATGGATGGATGGATGGATGGGGAGATAGACAGGATCTTTTCACCAATGTCACAAATAAGATGGGGGGGGAATGAGGTAGGCAGAATAATGTCCCTTCCAAAGATTTCCATGCCTTAATCCCCAGAACCTATGAATATGATAAAGGTAACACCCAGCAAAGGGAATTTGTAGATGGATTAAATTAAGGGTATAATGATGGGAAGATTCTCCTGGATGACTTAGCTGAGCTCAATGTAACTACAGTTGGCCTTTTGTTTTTTTAAGTTTATTCATTTTTATTTGAGAGGTGGAAAGAGTGAAAATAGGGGAGGGGCAGAGAGAGAGAGGGAGAGAGAGAGATCCCAAGCAGGCTCCACGCTGTCAGCACAGAGCCTAAAGCAGGGCTCAATCTCACAAACCATGAGATCAGGACCTGAGCCAAAATCAAGAGCTGGACCATAACCAACTGAGCCACCCAGGCATCTCACCACAGTGGTCCTTTTAAGACAAAGGCAGCATATCAGTCAGAGATAGGATGATGGACTTGGAGGTGAAAATGGTACATTCTGAGGTTGGAGGAGGGGACCACAAGCTTAGCACTGACAGTGGCCCCCAGAAGCTGGAAAACACAAGGAAAGAGATACTCCTCTAAAACCCCTAAAGGGAATGTAGTCCCTGCCAACACCTTGATTTTCAGACCGCTGACCACTGGAACTATAAGATGATAGATGTGTACTGTTTTGAGCTATTCGTTTGTGGTCATTTGTTGCGGTTGCCATAGGAAACCAATACAACACTGCACTCAGAGCCCCTAAAGGCTCTCAATTGCTGCCTGAAAGAAACAATAGAGAGCTAGAAATGGCCCTTCACCTTCTGGCCACAGGCCCCCAGAGGCACCTGAGGGATCTGAGCGGCGGACGCCTGGCATGTAAGGTAAAGTGACATCAACATCTGGAAGAACGCTTCACCTGTCTCCACTCCCCTAATACTTCACATTTGCATCCCGTTATGATCAAAAAGGTGCAGAAGGTAAATGGTCCCAAAGCAAAGAGGAGAAGGACTCAAGTTTGAGGTTGTGCAGAAGGAAGGGCTGACAGAGGAAGGCTCTGTGTGGTGAGGGGAATGACATCTCAGTCTAGGTCACCTGAGAGTGTGACCAGTGACAAGGGCCAGTGTGCTGGTGGCTTACTTGGGCAGTGATTGTAGGGAGCTGGAGTGAGGGTTCAGGGAAGAGACGCAGAGGAAAGGAAAAAGCAATGCAAAGATGCCCTGTGTGCATTGTTCATGGGTGGCCCTATGGGCATTAACTATACACATGCATGCACACATGCACACATACACACACACTCCTGGATCCCAGAGGAATGCCAGTAAGTACCTACAAGCCACCTGCATTAGCACTGTGATGTCAGAGAATCCCTAAGAAGCTAGAGGTACATCCTGAGGGTACAGGGTGAAGTCTGGCCAGTTGAAGTCTGTTTATATCTGCTCTCAAGTGGTTACCACAGCAGCATCTGGGCTCAGAGGTGGGGCTGACAGGATTTGCAGTGGTCCATAGGAGGGATCTCATCCAATGACAGAAGCCAAACATTGAAATGGAAAGAAGGATCCATTTGGAAGATCGAAAAAGGAAGGCGAATCAGCCCATACTGTGTGGCCATTACCATGTGTTATCAATGGTGACTGTTATCAATGGCACCTTCAAAATCCCACACATCTGGCACACAAGGCTGGAAGCCACGTAGTAGGCCTTCATCAAAAGTTCATCAAATAGCATAGGATTATTTTCCACTACCTTCTCCCAATGTATTAGTTTCCAGGGGCTGCTGTGAAAAATTATCTCAAATTTAGTGGCTGAAAAGCACAGAAACTTATTCTTTCAAAATTCTGGAGGACAGAGGTCTGAAAGCAAGGTGTCTATGGGGTCATGCTCCCTCTGAAGTTCTGGGAGAAGATCCTTCCTTGCTTCCCCTAGCTTCTCATGCTTGCTGGCAGCCTTTGGTTCATAGATACATCACTCTGACTCTCTGCCTCTGTCTGCACATGGCATTCTCCCTGTCTGTCTGCTTCCAAATCTCTCTTCTCTGAGGGCACCAGGCACCGGATTTAGGGACCATCTTCATCCAACATGACTTCATCTCAATTCAGTTACACCTGCAAAGATCCTCCCCTCAAATAATATCACACTCACAGATTCTGGGTACACATGAGTTTGGGGGGACACTACTCAACCCAGCGAACACACACACATTTATTTTGGATGCTTCCGGGAGTCACGATTTTACCTTTTCTGGAAAATTATCCTATAACAGTGCCATTAAAAGTCAAGTCAGCAGGAAGCAATGAATTGGAAAAAGGGAGGTAAAAGAGAAGGCCTTGGAAATGAATATGTTAAAATAGCTTAAACATGGGGCTGAAGGTCAGAGAACGAGGAAGACCTGATGGAGAGGAAGAGTGGGAACCTCAATGGCAAAAGCTCTGTTTTATCTAACATGCTCATTTTACAGATGGGAAAATTGAGGCCCAGCATGGGGGTTCTCTCTCAAGGACACAGAGCACATAATTGGCAAAAAGCAGAATGCAGCTCAGAGTTGTTGACTTCCATCCCAGGCTCCACATGCTGGTTGGAAAGGTCCTCAATAGTTTCACCATTTGCATGGACACCTTCACACTGTTCATTTTTCCTGGACAGCCTTCTGCACATCACATCTTTAACGTTCCCATGTATGCACACACATACGTAGACCCACAAGAAAAAGTGCCACCCGTCGAGTGGCACAGAACCTAATTATAAAATCTCTCATTAGAAAAGCTGAACATGAATCGAAATTTCAACCACAGGTAATTTCCTTACATGATTACACCATCGTGAAATCTTTTGGCCACAAGGAAATGTCTAAACTGCAGACAACTCTTTAGCTATTAGTTCAATGAAACAGATTTGGAGACAATAATTTCAATACTTGACCATGGCCCAGGTACAGAGAATCTCTGAATTCTTAGAATTCACCAAAGCAGGAGGCATTGTGAAAATGGAAAGCATTAGGGTCCCAAACTTGATTTAAAAAAAAAATGATACCATATCATTTAAATATGGTAATATGGTACTGACACTATGGTCCTGGGCATATTATAATCAGTCATTTGATTTTGACAAGAAAAAATCATTTTCTTGTCTAACCCTCCATTGATATTCCAGCTCCTGAGAGTTTATAATCACCAAGTCATAAAATGTGGTACACGTTCAATGTTCTTTTACTCCATACTCCTGTATGTATTAGCTATATAGAGACATTTTTACCAGCCCCAAAGAGATTTCAGAAAATGCATTGTTTCATAAACTTTCTCAAAACTCCTGGGCTTCACAAAGGTATCTCTCTCTTATTTTCCTGAAAATCCAAGGCATACGAGGATGGTGTTTTGGCTCAATGTTGCTGAATGCTTTGGAGATGCATATGCAAATAACCTCCACGTCGTCTTTTCTTTTTTTTTTAAACGTTTATTTATTTTTGAGAGATAAAGACAGAGTGTGAGTGGGGAAGGGGCTGAGTTAGAGGGAGACACAGAATCTGAAGCAGTTTCCAGACTCTGAGCTATCAGCACAGAGCCTGACGTGAGGCTCAAACTCACAGAGTGCAAGATCATGACCTGAGCTGAAGTCGGATGCTTAACCAACTGAACCACCCAGGTGCCCCTCCATGTTGTCTTTTCTATGGTCCTTGTTTCCATCACATTATCTCCTATGATTGTCACAACCACTCACTAAGGTCGTCATTATTGTTCCCATTTCAGAGAAGAAAAAACTGAAAGTCAGAGAAATTTAATTGACTTGTCCAATCTGGCTAAACTGATACCTCAGCACCAGCCTTCTCCTTCCCACACCCCAGGTTACCATCTGCCACTTTAAATTGAGGCCAAAACAGGCCCTCTAAAAGAGTTATTTTTTAACATTTATGCATTTTTGAGAGATAGAGACAGAGCGCAAGTTATGGTGGAGGAGAGAGCGAGGGAGACACAGAACCCGAGGCAGGCTCCAGACTCTGAGCTGTCAGCACAGAGTCCAACATGGGGCTCCAACTCACTAACCAGGAGATCATAACCTGAGCCAAAGTTGGCTGGTTTAAGCCACCTAGGGGCCCCTAAAAGGGTTATTTTTAAAATATGTTGATAAAATGATCCATTTGGAGTTGTTTGAATAGCTAAAAAGATCCATCCAGAAAATGATGTCACAATGGCACACAGTAGTTTCTCCCTAAACACTCTTGAATAAATTCTATAAAGATGGTAGTCAAAAATCTATTGGTTGGGGCGCCTGGGTGGCTTAGTCGGTTAAGCGTCCGACTTTCGCTTAGGTCATGATCTCGCGGTTCGTGGGTTCGAGCCCCGCGTCGGGCTCTGTGCTGACTGCCAGCTCAGAGCCTGGAGCCTGTTTCAGTCTGTGACTCCCTCTCTCTCTGACCCTTCCCTGCTCACGCTGTCTTTCTCTCTGGCTCCTAGAAATAAATAAAACATTAAAAAAAAAATCTATTGGCCACTTTCATTAAAATGACTATAAGAAGTCATAAATGTCTAGAATGTTAGATCTAAAAAGAACATAATATAATCTAGATTAGTGGTTCTGAACTGGAGGTGCTGGTTGACAACTGGGGAGGGGTGCTGCTGGGGTCTAGTGGGTAGATGCCAAGGATACTGCTCAACACCCTACAACACATAGATCAGAATCCTACAAAAATAAGGACCTGACTCATGGGAGCCTGGGTGGCTTAGTTGGTTGAGCATCTTACCTCAGCTCAGGTCATGATCTCACTGTCATGGGTTCGAGCCCCGTGTTGGCTTTTGCTCTGACAGTGCAGAGCCTGCTTAGGATTTTGTCTCCCCTTCTCTCTGCCTCTTCCCCTACAGTGCTCTTGTAATCTCTCAAAAAAAAAAAAACTTAAAAAATTAAAATCATTATCTGACCCAAAATGTCAAGTGACAATGTTAAGACACCATGATCTAGATCAGAAGTCCACAAATGTTTTCTGGAAAGGAGCAGATGGTAAATTTTTTAGCTTTGCCATTTACAACAAAAGCAAATGTAGGCAATATGTCCGTGCATGGGTATGGCTATGTTCCCATATAACTTTATTTATAAAAATAGGCAACTTCCCAGATTTGGCCCACAGGCCATAGATTTTCCACCCTCATCTAGATGAAAGGATTTCTAATTTTCTTTTCTAAGGACAGTGAAATGTTCCACTCAAATGAAATATTACATGGAATCCAAGACATAAAACAGATCAAAGAAATGCTCCTTTGGTTGATGCCAGGAGGCATCCAAGGTAGTTCTCAAATAAACTCCAGTGGTGGGCTGAACAAGCCTACTGAGGGCTGTTTGGAACACTCTGATATTGCCCAAATGCCATTTTTTAAAATTTTTTAATGTTTTATTTATTTCTAGGAGAGAGAGAGAGAGAGAGAGACAGCGTGAGCAGGGGAGGGTCAGAGAGAGAGGGAGACACAGACTCTGAAACAGCCTCCAGGCTCTGAGCTGGCAGTCAGCACAGAGCCCGACGCGGGGCTCGAACCCATGAACCGCGAGATCATGACCCAAGCAAAAGTCGGACGCTTAACCGACTAAGCCACCCAGGCGCCCCACCAAATGCCATTTTTAAAACGAGAAAGCAATCCTGTGCTCACAGCCCCTCAGTGGCAACCTACCGCTTCTATGATAAAATTCCTCTCC
Organism: Crocuta crocuta; assembly: GCF_008692635.1. NCBI lineage: Eukaryota > Metazoa > Chordata > Mammalia > Carnivora > Hyaenidae > Crocuta > Crocuta crocuta. The sequence continues at coordinate 10,748,389 of NW_027531893.1, forward strand.
CCACCGATATAATGTGGCAGCAGAGCTCGGTAGGTCTAGACCCTTCTAGGTTGAGAAGCGTCCAGGTCTGACTATAGCACTTACTGGCTGTGTGACTATGGGCAAGTTTCTTCAGCTCTCTGAGCCTCAGTTTCCTCATCTATGCACAAATAATTATTATCAAAACCTACCTCATATTACTCTTTTAAATGAGATTTAAAATGAGATTAAATGAGGTAATGGATACAGAGCCTCTCTGCACAATACTTGGTATATAATAACCCTCAGTAAATTAATATCATTATTATAAGGATTTATTATTTTTATTGGACACTCATATTTCTAAGAACAATTTGTAGGCCAAAAGCCTAGGCTGGTTGGGGTGCCAGGCCTGCGCTGACAGAAGGTGGTCAGTGATAGAAAGAGGTCTTTAAGGGAAACTTCTCTCAGGTTTCTACATTGATTATTTTTTGTTCTTATTTTGCACAAATATTGATCATGGGGAAAGGTCAGGTCAAGCTGCTTTTTTTCCAAAGCCTTCTGGATCCCAGGTGGTTCAAAACAGTGACAAGTTTACCAGTGTCTCTGTCTGGAACAAAAATTGTACTGTCCTTCAGGCCACAGGAAGCTTGGATGGATCCAGAGGCAAAGGGCCCCTTTGGGATGTTGTACTGCTTCCACTAGGGAGGAAGAAAATGGTTAAAAAAAAAATTTGTTGTAGACACTGTCAGCTGCATCCCAACAGCTATGATTGCCCCTCCTTTGTCCCTAAGAGAAGTCTCAAGAATCATAGGCCGAATGTTCCACGGGAGGCTCTTTGCCATCCTATGGGCTAAATCTTTTTCAGTCCAAGCCCCCCAAGGCAGTTCCGCCTGCCTGTGATTAACAGAGAAATAAGCATATGACACAGCTCTGGTCAACAGGACCTATGAAGAAGGACACTGTCTATAAGACAGTCCTCCCTTCCGACACCAACTACAAGTTTGGAGGGTCTCCAAGACCACCCTCAGTTTCAAAAGTCCACTACAACTATACCAATCGTTATGGTTTATTACAGTGAAGGGGCGCAGATTGAAATCATTCAAGGGAACAGTTCCAAGAGTTATGAAGCATGGAGCCTCCAATTGACCCTCACCAGTGGAGACATGCAGATGGTGCTGGCTTCTCCCTGCTGCCTTGTGTGATGATATGCATGGAGTGTTGCCACCTAGGGATGTGCACCTGAATCTTGATATCCAGAGATTTATGGGGGCTCTGTCATGTAGACATGATTGACCAGCCCCATGGCTGACCTTAGTCTGCAGCGCCTCCAGAGGTTGAGCCATGGGGTCTTGTTAACATAGACTGTAGGGCATAGCCCAAGGCCATCAGGTAAACAAAGACATTCTTATCAGGCAGAACATTCCAAGGGTTTAGAAGTTACTTCCCAGTATCTAGGGCCAAAGGGCAAACCTTTAGGCAAGTTTAATCCCTTAAATTCAGACTGACAGAGTGGAGTTTTTGTCTATCTGCTATTTTATTTTATTTTGAGAGAGAGAGAGGGTGCAAGTGAGTGAGGGACAGAAAGAGAGCGAGAGAGGGAAAATCCCATGAGGTCAGAAAGAAAGAGGGAGAGAGGGGGTGGAGGAGAAGCGAGGCTCACACTCACCCAAGGTGGAACTCAAACTCACCAACTACACAATCATGACGTGAGCCAAAGTCAGATGCTTAATGACTGAGCCACCCGGGCACCCTTGCCTCCTCTCTTTTAAAGATATACAAGTCAGGATCCTTGCTCTCCCCATATCTGACTATTTTTGTGTGCAGATCAGGAGGCCTGGAACTATCACAAACACCCTGCGACCAGGAGGTGAGCCACCAGAGGATAAAAGGCACAAGAGGAGGCTGGCAGAGAAGAACGATGCGGAGCCCTCTGTTCTAGCTCATGTCTTAGGGCACAGTTTTCTTTACATGAGATAATGTACCTCCATAATTTGTTTAAACTCTTTTAAGTTAGGTTTTCCTGTTACTTGCAGGGGAAAACTTCCTAACTCATCCACCTGGTCATTAGGGCAGAAGGTCTGGCTAAGAGCTAGTCAACAGGATGAGTAAGAGGGAGTCTCTGCGGCAAACTAGAATACAAAGCACATCTGAATAATAGTAACAGAGTCACCAATGCATTCCACCCGAGTGTGTATATTTCTGCGATTTACAGTATAAGTGAAGTGGAAACGTCCGAAGGTAGGAGTCGGCGGATATGGGCTTAATATTTGATTCTTCGGAGTCTGCAGATATGGGCTTAATATTTGATTCTATCAGCATTTCACTGTGGGTCCTTGAATGGGATGCTCATCTGCTCCGAGCCTCCATTTCCTCACCTGAAATATAATCCAAATAAAAATTCACCTGGGCTGCCTAGGTGGCTCAGTTGTTTAAGTGTCCAACTTTGACTCAGGTCATGATCTTGTGGTTCGTGGGTTCCAGTCCCGGCTCTGAGCTGTCAGCGTAGAGCCTGTAGCCGGCTTCTGATTCTGTGTCTCCTTCTGTCTCTGCCCTCACCCTGCTCATGCTCTGTTTCTCTCTCAAAAAAAAATAAACATTAAAAAAATTTTTTAAAAGTTCACCTAATCCATAGTGCTTTTGGAAATCATAGGAAGACTCTTACTTCTAAGAGGCAGACACCAAATTAAAATGCTTTAGGCAAGGGAAAGAAAGGAAAACGGATTGTGAAGGGGAGGCAGTGCAGGATGTGCAGATGGAAGTTGACTTTGGGTGCTTGAGGGGGTGCACATTGGGGTGCTCAGCCCGGTCTTCGGTGGGGGACTATTTCCCATGCGAAATCTAAAGGATGGGAGTTGGTCAGATGTTAGGAAATGTGAGAAGCACCTGAGTGACTCAGTGGTTAAGCATTGACTCCTAATTTCAGTTCAGGTCATGATCTCATGGTTCATGGGTTCGAGCCCTATGTCAGGCTCTGCGCTGTGGCCGCGGAGCCTGCTTGGGATTCTCTCACTTCCTCTCTCTTTATCCCTACCCTGCTCGCTCTCTCTCTCTCTCAAAATAAATAAATATTTAAAAATTAAAAAAAAAAGGAATGTGAGGAGTGCTCTGGTCTGAAGGAACAAAACAGAAGTGAGAAACCACGAAAAGTACCCATGTGAGTGTTTGTGCATGTGTGCGTGCGTGTGCACATGTGTGTATGCTTATGATGCCACGTGGGCTGCCAGGCAAGCAGCTCAACGTTATTAATGTGTAAGATCAGGTGGGAGACGATGCTGGATGGGTGACCAGGGACTGCCTCATGCGAGGAAGTTTCTACACCAAGTGAACACGCATGCCCTACTTGGTAGCTTCCTTCTTTATGGTACGAGAAGGGAGAGATACTCCCCCTCAAGCAAAATGTGAAGCCAACCCAGCACACACATGAACAAAAGCTCCTGTCATTCTCCTTTCCTATGTTAACAGCTTCCACAATTTTCTTCCCTTTCACTCTGCTTTTCTTTTACCATATCCCCTATTCAGCAGGTAAGTGCCGTTTTTAAGTAGTTTAGTGGATTTTCTTTTCAAGCTACAAAATGCATGCTTGTGGTAACCAGTCAAAATTGGGCTTACAAAGAAAAAGGCAATGGTTCCTCCCTCTTTGCTCGATCCACCCTTCCAGCAAGGAAACAAGGCTAAGTTTGGTGTGTGAGTTTCTACACTTTTCTCTATGTTCTTGCAACCATATGTCACATAAAAATTTTTCCTACTTAAAAAAAAAAAGCTGGATCATATTCACATTATAGTATGTAACTTGCTCCTAGAGATGTTGATACATAGAGATGTACTTAATTCCTATAAAAACTGTATCATATTCATTAGAATGAGCAAACCTCCCCATTAATTCAATCGTCTCCATCAGTGGACAACATTGGATTTACTCCTGCCTTTTTAAGCCATTTTCAGTAATATTGCAGTAAACACACTAGTACATTTATCTTTATGCACTAGTACATTCATCTGTATAGGATAGATTCCTCAAAATTGGATTCGTGGATATTGATATATCTAATTTTAACAGATACTGCCAGATTCATTTCTTAAAAGACTATAGCATCATATTTGAGTTGAAGCATCGTACCATTTCCTAAATGAGGAGTTAGCCAGAAGATACTATTTTTTTGTTCATCGTATTGGCAAGTGCCAACCAAGGAGAAGGGGAAAGGAATAATGCATCGAGGGTCTTGGGAGAGAGGGTGAACTGCCTGCATGGTGTCCCTTCCTTGGGTCTTGGATGCTGAAGAAGAGAATCCAGTTTGAAGCAAGCTGCCTCGCTGGCTATTCAGAAAGATCACTTCCTACGCATGAGGAGTGACAGAGAAAGTGGTCATGAAACTATTTTAGTTCAAGGTCATTCCCCACTTCCTGTCCTTCTCTCATGGCCTGAAGAGGCCATCGACTCTTGCATCTGCAGATTTTTTTTTTTTAATTTTTATGTTTATTTATTTCTGAGAAAGAGAAACAGGGTGAGCAGGGGAGGGTCAGAGAGAGAGGGAGACACAGACTCCGAAACAGGCTCCAGGCTCAGAGCTAACTGTCAGTTACAGAACACGATGTGGGGCTCGAACCCACGAACCATGAGATCATGACCTGAGCCAAAATTGGACACTTAAGTGACTGAGCCCCCCAGAGTTCCCTGCATCTGCAGATCTTTGCTGAGGGTTCTCTTCTTCCTAGGCTGCCCTTCTTCTCCCAACCCATATGCTTGTGTCAGACCCTTACTCTTAGTTCAAGATGAAGCTCAACATGGGGCGCCTGGGTGGCTTAGTCGGTTAAGCGTCCGACTGTCGCTTAGGTCATGATCTCGCGTTTCGTGGGTTCGAGCNGCCTCTTCTACCACCTTCTTGAACAACAACAACGACCACACCACGTTGCTTATGATGCGGTAAGCACTTTAATGTATTATCTCACTGACTCCTTTATAATCTTATTAGGCAGGTCATATTATCATCTATACTTTGAAAGTAAGAAAACTAAGGAACAGAAAAGTCTGCAGCCCAAGTACACACAGCCAATAGTGCTCACCCAGTTGGAGTTGGGCTTTATACTCAACTCTCTCTGCCCTCGAAGTGCAGATGTCAGTCATCATCCAGTGTCACATAACAAAAGAAGAATTTCTCCGAGCAAGCTCCCTCTTTCATGGCCAACTGGTTGGGTCGTTGCTTTGTAAACACTGCCTGCTACAGATAAAATTGTTTTCTATGTCTCCTAAGCTGTCTTACCCCCCAATGAATATTATGAATGGAACAAAGTTGTCAAGCCGTACAGTAAATGGGACGCAGTGTGATGTTACCAGAATGCAAGCTTTCGGCTGCTAATTTTTCACTGGGTTGTAGGCTTTAATTTAACTGTCAGACCCTGGGTCTTTTGGCAGCGCTAATGGAGGACCGTGGCAGTGATGGCAATTATTTCTAGACACTGGTCCCTCCTTCGTTTACCTTCTGGTCGCAAATACTCAGCAGCCTCAAGCTAATTTCCTTTCTTATTTTCTTCATTAGTTTGCAAACTCCCACTGTCAACATAAACAACCTGTCTGATAAAAATGTCAACACACAGTGTTCAAAATATTAAAACTGTCAAATATAAATTGTGTTTTTACGAGGCAGTCTAAATGTGTCACACATGTGGAAACCGCTTTCTGAAGACAGATTTCATAGGTCAAAAAGCTGTTGGGATATTTCCTTCACCCACAAACAAACCCCAACGTGACACATTCTTCTGGATATCGTTCAGATGTTTTGAAAATCAGCTTCCGATCCACGCTGGACAAATGTGATAAAAATGCTGGCTTCAAATGCCCTTGCTTTGAATGCAGACCACAGGTTTTCTTCTTAGGGAGAAATCAATAAGAGAATTACCCGAAAGAAGTAGTGGGATTTGGCTTACTGTTATTCCTTCATTGTTCCTTAAACAACACAGACAGAAGATGGGGCCTGTGAATCAACGCTTAATATAAGGGGCGTGCCTCTCTCAAAACTCAGAGGCTGAACACCCTGACTCAAATTGCTAGGTAGCAGCTGGAGTTGCAGATGGAATAAAAGGACCAGAAATCGCTGAAAAGCAGAGAAGAAAGGTGTCTGACCTTAGGTGGAGTTGAGGCAAAAAGAGAACAAAGACTGAAACAAAATGGGGTGATTTTCAGCAGGATTGCAAGGGAAAACCTCCCAAACAGACCATGTGGCCAAATAAACGCTGGCACGGTCGCAGTGTGGAGTCAGAGAAAAGGAGCCCTTTGGAGGGGCCCTCATCTTCCACTTTGCCCAACCGGAAGTCAAGGGGACAGTGGGCAGGCATGTTTTCTGGAGTCCTGCCCCCTCGTGATGAAGGGGGAGAGAGCTGCTAAAAGATGAAAGAGCAAGAAGCAGTCATGTCTTGGAAAATAGTTATGCATGCACACGCCCATGCAGACACACATGCGGACACACACAGATACACTTGCGAACATACACACAGACATGTACAGACACACATGCAAACACAGACATACATGCAGACACACAGGCATGCACAGATACATATGTAAACACAAATGCAGACATGCACAGGCATACACACAAACACAGACATACATGCAGACACATGCAGACACACACAGATACACTTGCAAACACACATGCAGACATGCACAGTCACACATGCAAGCACAGGCATACATGCAGACACATATCCACATACACATAGACACACACAAGACACAGATGCACACTCACAAACACAGAAAAACATGCAGAAACACACATGCAAACACACAGACACACATGTAGACACACAGATACACACACGCAGACAAACACACATACACAGACATATGCGTACACTCATATACAGATGCATACACAGAGGTAGACCATATATACATACACCATGTGTATTGTTTTTATATATGTATGAGAGAGACCTAGAAAAAGAGAGAGACAGACAAATGATAGGAATAAAAGCAAAGAAAGATGGACAGACAGACAGCAAAGATAGAAGCAGAGAAAGAGGGAAATGATACACTTGTGACAGACAATTGCATTTCTGTAGAGTTAGGACTTGGATATTGCATGTTTCCTTAAATCTGAATATAGAGCACTAGCAAGCAATGAAGGAATCAAGGGGTAATGTGGGATCATTACAGAGAAATGTGTCACATTTTTATACACTAATAATGAAGTAGTAGACAGAGAAATTAAGAAAACAGTCCCATTTACAACTACACCAAAAATAATAAAATGCCTAAGAATAACCTTAACCAAGGAGGTGAAAGACCTGTACTCTGAAAATTGTAAAATACTGATGAAAGAAATTGAAGATGACACAAAGAAATGGAAAGATATTTCATGCTCATCGATTAGAAGGACAAGTATTGTTAAAATCTTCGTACTACCCAAAGCCATCTATAAATTTAATGCAATCCCTATTAAAATACCAACAGCATTTTTCACAGAACTAGAACAAAATTCCCAAAATTTGTATGGAACCATAAAAGAACCAGAATACCTGAAGCGTTCTTGAAAAAGAAAAATAAAGCAGGAGATATAATAATTCCAGATTTCAAGATATGCTACAAGGCTGTAGTAATTAAAACAACATGGAACTGGCACCAAAAATAGATACATAGATCATCAGAACAGAACATAGGGCCTAAAAATAAATGCACAATCATATGGTCAATTAATCTTCAACAAAGGAGGCAAGAATATACAATGGAAAAAAGATAGTCTCTTCAACAAATGGTTCTGGGAAAACTGGACAACAAAATGCAAGAGAATGAAACTGGACCACTTTCTTACAGCACACACAAAAACAAACTCATAATGTATTAAGAACCTAAATGTGAGACCTGAAACCATAAAAGTCCTAAAAGAGAGCTCAGGCAAAAACCTCTCTAACATCCACCATAGAAACATTTTTTTAGATATGTCTCCTGAAGCAAGGAAAACAAAAGCAAAAATAAACTATTGGGACTACATCAAAATAAAAAGCTTCCGCATAGCAAAGCAAATAATAAACAAAAGCAACTGAATGGGAGGAGATATTTTCAAATGATATATCTGATAAAGGGTTAATACCCAACATATATAAAGAACTTATACAACTCAATGCAAATAATAAACAAACACACACACACAAACAAATTAATCCAATTAAAAATGGGCAGAAGACATGAATAGGCATTTCTCCAAAGAAGACATCCAGATGATCAATAGACATATGAAAATATGTTCAACATCACTCATCACTAGGGAAATGCAAATCAAAACCACAATTAGGTATCATCTCACACCTGTCAGAATGGCAAAAATAAAAAATTCAAGAGACAACTGTTGGTGAGGATGTAGAGAAAAAGGAACACTCATATACTGTTGGTGGGAATGCAAGTTTGTGTAGCTACTATGAAAACAGTATGGAAATTCCTTAAAAAATTAAAACTAGAATTAGCATAATATCCAGTAATTCCCCTACTGGTTATTTACCCAAAGAATAGGAAAACACTAATACGAAAAGATATATACACCCCTGTGTTTACTGCAGCATTATTTACAATAGCCAAGATATGGAAGCAGCCCAAGCATCCATCAACTGATAAATGGATAAAGAAGATGTAGTGTATATGTATAGATATACACAATGGAATATTACTCAGCCATAAAAAAAGCACAAAATCTTGCCATTTGCCACAACACAAGTAGACCTAGAGGGCATAATGCTAAGTGAAATAAATCACTCAGAGGAAGACAAATACCATATGATTTCACTCATATGTGGACTCAAAAAAACAAAACAAATGAACAACAACCACAACAAAAACCACACACAAACAAACTGAAAAACAGACTCTTAACTATAGAGAACAAATTGATGGTTACCAGAGGGGAGGTGGGCTGGGAGATGGGTGAGATAGGTGATGGGAATTAAGAGTACATTTATCATGATGAGCACTGAATAATCTAGAGAATTATCAATTACTTTATTGCATATCTGAAATTACTATAATCATGTGCTAACTATATTGAAATTAAAATTGTAATTTTTTTAAAACATAAGGGAGCAAGTATAATACATACTGGATTTTTAGGAAAGGTTGACATAGAAAGATTAGAGTCAAAGAGGAAGGTAAGAAAAGAAAATACAAAATATTAAATAAAATATAAGTGAAAAGTTGATCAGACGTGTAAAATAATATATACTAGAGATACAATAAGATGAAATAAAAATTTTACCCCCCCCAAAAAAAAGGTCACATGGGATCATTAAGCATTCAGTGAAATGGGTCAGACAGGTTTTCAAACTGCCCAAGAACAATTCCCAGAAAGGGAGTCAAAATTCTTTGTCACTACCATGGGGCTGAAACCCCTTCATGTTTGGAAATTGCAAGGATCTAGGTGGCTCAGTTGGTTAAGCATCCAGCTTCAGCTCAGGTCATGATCTAATGGTTCATGGGTTCGAGCCCCACATCAGGCTCTGTGCTGATAGCTCAGATTCTGTGTCTTCCATTCTCTCTGCTCCCCCCACCGCCCTGCTCAGGATCTGTCTCTCTTTGTCTCAAAAATAAATAAAACACTTTTAAACATTAAAAAAAAAGAAATTTGCAAGGGTCTAAAGACTTTGAAAACCAACAATGGGTTGTCACTTATTTTTATCGATAAACACATGGCTTATAAAAGAGTTACGAGCTAGTGGTTGCTTGCTACATGAGCCAGGTGTTTCTTTAAGAATTTATAGGGATTAACCCACTTAATCCTCATTACAACTGGATGAGGTAGGCCCTACTCTTATCTTCATTTTACGCATAAGGAAGCTGAGTCACAGGATTAAGTAACTTGCCCAAAGTTATACAGCTGAAAGTCATGGAGCCTGGATCTAATCAAGGCAGACTTGGCCTGAGAGTCTATACTCTTGATTATCGCAGCCTGCTGACCCTCCCCGCCATGCTGTATTGCACATTGATCCATTTCTATGCATTCCACACAAATACAGTGCCATGAAAGCTTTCCAAGAAATAAAATATGTTATGATCAGAAAATTTCTTGTAGGCAAATTGCCCCGTCAGTGTGGGTTAATTCAAGTTACGCTACTTTTTGGTGGTAAAACTCCTCACTGACCCTATGTTAACATTTATTGCAATTCTCCAAGGGGTTAACTTGCAGTATCTTCTACATGTGCTTAATTCTTCTTCTTTCCCCCCACCCCCCTGCACAGATTCACCTAATGAATATAGAATTGGTGGAGAATTTTGATCTAGATGCTTTCTAGGTCTTCCCCTAGCCACCAACTACAGAACTCCCAGATTGCCTTTACTTAATAACTATGAATAAAGGTTATTATTTAAAGTTTATTGATTTAGTTTGAGAGAGAGAAAGCCAGCAAGCGCCAAGGCAGAGTGGAGAACGGTGCAAAAGCCCTGAGGACATATATTTGTTTGTTTGAGAATCTGCAACAAAGCCAAAATGGCTGGAGGGCTGTAATGGTGGGAAAGTGGTGAGAGGAGTTTAGAGAGGAGCCAGCAGCCAGCTTAACATATTGTCAGTTAAGGAGCATGGAAGGAAGGAAAGGAAGACCTTGCTCTACCATGCAGTGAGTCTTGAGAACCTGTTTCTCCTAAGAGGACGAAAAGAGTAGCTAGTGTTGACCTCAACATGGTGCCTCAGAAGGAGAGTAGAAAGGAATCTGATCACTAAGGCATCTTGGAAAAGTTGCACGGGGCTTACTTTGGGCAGAGCTGTAGCTGGTGCCATGGAAATGTGGCGCAGGGCAGGGTGGGACAGTATTGAGATGCTATGGACCTGAGTTCACATCCTATGTCACCCGTTAAATGAAATGTGAGGTGTGTATCTGCGTATGTCCAGTTTTTGAGATCAGCCTTAGAAATCTTTTCTTTTATTTAATTCTGAAAATTTTCAAACACAAATAAAAACATGAGTTCCCCCCACATCCTTATGTTCCATTCACTTCACCTTGGTTCCCTCCCCTTCTCTCTACCCCCACCCTAAAGAAACTTCTTTTGCCAATATTACCAATGATTTCCATCATGTTATCAAACCCAGTGCCCATGTTTTGGTCTTTATTTTACTCAGTCTTTCAATGTCACTTAACAAGACCCCCTGGAAGCGCTGGGCTCTGTTGGCTCCTAGAACATTTGGTTATCCTCCTCTCTCCCTGCTCATGTCTTTATAGCTATCTGGTGCTCTTCTTCTTCTTAACTCCAAAGGTTACCGTTGCTCAGGGTTCAATACTGGGCTCCCTTCTTCTCCTTTCCCTGCCCTTCATGTTCCATGCTGGATTTCCCGTTAATCCGACAGATCTCAGAGTCAGACTCAACCAGACCATTTGACCATGAGGTCTGCCTGTTTGGTAGCTGGATATGAGAGGAAATTGGGTCTCTGTGTTGCCAGAGGGAAGACACAGTATGCGGTCTTAAGTTGGTGTCATTGGAGAGTGGGATGACCAGGATAACTAAGTATCTGTAACTAGTGTGTTTCTTATCTCAGTGTGAGCATGAGGTTGGAACACTTACTGACAGACTGCTCACAAGGATGCTATCTGAGCAGCTGCACTGAAAAATAAGAGTATTCCTGGCTTCAGGCTTCAAAGCACCTAGAATTATTAATGATTCCTCAGCTGGCCTCAGTGCCATTAGCAAGAAACACCAACAATTTTTTAATTCAACAAATTATTAATTAGGAGTAACCTTTAAGAAGAGGCAGCCTCCCTGGCCTTGGCTTTATTTTGTACTCTAAATTCAAGGCCCTGGAAATCTAATAAACCCACAGTTTCAATATTATTCACAACCAATGGTTTTTTCTTTAATTGTTGCAGGTTAAAGCTTCCTTCATTTGTATGCATTATTTGAGAATTTTATCTGGAACACATGAATATCAAAGAAGGCCTTTGAGCCTTTTCAAAACTCATTCATTTCCACTGTTAAAAACAATTACAAATTCCTGTATGGGAAATTTTCTAGCTGTTTTGTTAACCACATTTAGGGGAATGTTCATTTAAACTTTAAAGACAGATAGGTGGATAGATACAAAGGAAGATGGATGGGTGGGTGGATGGATGGATGGATGGATGGACAGATTGATATGAAGATGGATAGGTAGAGGATAGATAGATAGATAGATAGATAATAGGTAGACAGATAGATGATAGATAGATATGAAGACAGATGGATGGATGGATAGACAGATACAGACAGAGCTGTGCTAAAGCACGAGAAAACACAATAAAAACATTAACTTCATTTACTCTTCATAGAAACTTTATATGGGATATGTGGTTTTTATCACCATTTCATGCAAGCAAACTGAAGCTGAAGGATGGTGGGTGATCTGCTCCAGGTTACTCAGCTTAAAATAAAAGAACCATTGATGACGATCCATCATGACAACAATGCAATAATCATCTTTTTTTTTTTTTAACTCCTAAGTGCTAGGCACCATACTTGGTGTTTTATGTGCATTATGTCACTTAGGCATATCAAGCTTTAATTATCTCTATTTAGGTAAGGACTCTGGCACTCAGAGCAATTAAGCAGCATGAACAAAGTCACAAAGTTATAGGTGCTCACATCCTAATCAGAATGCAGTTCCCTCTGGGTAGCCAAGATCTTTCCATTGCACCACACTTAATCTCAGCTGATTTAACCTTTTGAAATTTTATTAAAGAGTGGTGTCAAAGGCCATCAGTTTTCTCTATACATACTTCGGAAGTCTGTTGGGAAGTCTGTGAACATAGTTTTGTGTTATTCTTCTTTGCATGGATCATTTATGGAAGTCACAGACAGAGCATCAAAAAGGCTCAGCTCAGAGATGTCTCCTGGGTATTATATTTTGAGATTTGAGTAAATAAGAGCCTCTTTTAAAATGTAAATACCACCTGAAAATGTTAAGCTTATTAGAAAGTCACACCTTAGTTTTAACAGCTAGATAATCCAATTCAGCATACTGAATGGGTATTGTAATGATGGTAGAAGGGATCATTTTCTTCCTTTCCTTTAGTGTGGGGCATTTCAGAAAAGAATAAAGAAAATAATTGGGTAGGTTTTCTTCAATAACCTTTTATTTTAGCATACTTTTGGATTTACAAAAAAAAATGTGATTATAGTATAGAGTCCCTATATCCCCCACATCTGGGACCTCCTTATTAACATCCTACATTAATATGGTGACTTGTCACAATTAGCAAAATGATGCTGATGCATTATTATTAACTAGAGCGCATTGTTTCCTCATATTTATTTGTTTTTTTACCTAATGTCCTTTTTCTGTTTCAGGATACTATATGACACTTAGCATGTTTCTCCTTAAGATCCTCTGGGCTGTGACAGTTTCTCAGACATAGGTTTTTTTGGGTTCCTTTCTTTGTTTTTGAGATGGGGAGGGGCAGAGAAAAAGCAACAGAACATCTCAAACAGGCTCCATGCTCAGTGCAAAGTCTAACATGGGGCTTGATCTCATGACCTTGAGATTATGACCTATGGGCTGAAATCAAGAGTAGGCTGCTCAAGTGACTAAGCCACTCAGGTACCCCACACATCCTTTGTTTCTAATGACATGGATAGTGTGAATACTGGTGAAGTATTTTGTAGAATATCTGTGTATTGGATTTATCTGACAGTTTCTCATTAGACTGGGGAGGAGGGTTTATGAAAGGAAGAACACAGGTGATGTGCCATAATATCAGGTACATGATATCTGATACTATTGATGTGAACCTTGATCACCTGGTTGAGGAGTGTTCTCCCAGGTTTCTCCACTGTAAAGCCACTCTATTCTCCCTTCCCTTCCTGTCTTCATTGGAAGAAAGTCACTATGTGAAATTTAAAGCAGGGTCTGAGGCTCCCTCTTCTTGAAAAGGGAATATCTACATAATTATTAGGAATTCTTCAGCATAAGAGATTTGTCTGTTCTCCCATTTATTTCATTATTTATGTAGATCAGCGTGGACACCTAGATGTATATTTTTTTACTTCAGGATAATAATCCAATACTACTTTTATTTTATCATTTTGTTGCTCAAATTGTTCCAGCTTTGGTCACTGGAAACTCTTTCAATTGTCTCCTGGATCTCCTTGACATAACCTTATTATTGTAAGATTTTTTAAAAAATTTAACATTTATTTATTTTTGAGAGACAGATAGAGACAGAGCATGAGCAGGAGAGTGGCAGAGAGGGAGGCACAGAATCCAAAGCAGGTTCCAGGCCCTGAGCTGTGTGCACAGAGTCTGACATGGGGTTCGAACTCATGCACCATGAAATCATGACTTGAGCCAAAGTCAGATGCTCAACCTGACTGAGCCACCCAGGCACCCCTCATTGTGAGATTTCTTTTTGCACTTCCGTACATTCCAGCTGCCCTGGGCTTATCTTGTGTATATCTTGTCCCAGTCTTAGAATTAGCCATTTCTCCAAGGAGCACTGGTATGTTTTACTGGATAACAGTATTTACTAGAGAATGGTTTCTCTAGTTTACTAGAGAAACTAAGATATAAACTTTAGAAGTTCTTGATGCTACAGAGCTGCCATACCTCTAGGACCTTTCCACTAACAGAGAAGGAAATGTGTGTATATATACTAATTGTATATACACACACACACATACATTTATCTATAAATATTTCCATAGGTAAACATCTGCATCTACAGTATTTAAACAGAAGTTCACACTAATACCTGGGCATAAAACAAAAAACAAAAACTAAAAACAAAAACAACAACAAAAAACAATGCCCAAAGCCAAGCCCAGCCCAACTGAATTAGACTCAATTAAATTTGAATACAGTCGGGTAGGGGAAAATGTCTTAACATGGGCCCGGGTAATTTTTTGAGAGGTCCCCAGGTGACTGAAAGATGTCACTAGCCTTGAGAATTATTGATTAAAAACAAAACAGCAGATGTGAAGACAATGTAATCTTTCTCTGAGAGAAAAAGTTAAAATTAAAAATTAAAAATTAATTAAAATTAAAGAATTAAAATGACTAACAGATAAAAAAGATTACTTTCCTAATACCGCATGCCTTTATATCCTCAGAGTTTTCCTAAACTTATCTATTTGATTCAATACTCATGTGTCAAACCCGACCGTGCAACACTGATATTTTATATATGAGTAGGAATGGAGTTGGCCTAATTTTGGAAAGAACCAAGAGTGCGGGAAAGGCCCAGAGGTATGAAACCCACATACAAAGAAGATGGGACATCATTTTACTCACAGACCCAAAGAGGTGGAGACTCACATGAGCACAAATGGATAGCAGAGCACCTTTCGTGGTAAAATGTTACACTAGGCACCTGTACTAGTGATGAGGTTTTGGGGCGATGGTGGGGTGGTCGGAGCCAATGGCCAAGAAAGAATTCTTGAAGATGTCTTGGGTGCAAAAAGTGATTTTATTAAAGCATGGGGACAGGGGGGCCCCTGGGTGGCTTAGTCGGTTAAGCGTCTGACTTTCGCTTAGGTCATGATCTCGTGGTTCATGGGTTCGAGCCCTGCGTCGAGCTCTGTGCTGCCAGCTCAGAGCCTGGAGCCTATTTCAGAGTCTGTGTCTCCCTCTCTCTCTGACCCTCCCCTACTCACGCTGTCTCTCTCTCTCTCCTAGAAATAAATAAAAATATTAAAAAAAAAAAAAGCATGGGGACAGGATCTGTGGGCAGGAAGAGCTGCATGGGTTCGTGATGGGTAACTCATTATATACTGTCAGGTTGGGAGGGGGTCAGGGATACAGTAAGTCTCTGAGGTATTTTGTAAGCAAGGTTTCCAGGACCTTGAGGGGTTAGCTGTTGCTAGACAGATGCCAGTTATTACCATTTAGTAAAATGGAAATTCTTAACTTTGAGGTCCTGAAATATCCCAAATCAGACTGTACAGAACAAAGCCAACATATGCCTAAGTCATCAGAGAGTCAATAAGTAGAATATTTAAGATGAAGCTGAACAGAGTTTCCAAATATGACCAAAAAGAAAGAGAGAGAGAGAGAGAGAGAGAGAAAGAAAGAAAGAAAGAAAGAAAGAAAGAAAGAAAGAAAGACAATTGTAGGACAATTGTAGAATTTTAAATATAAACCAGAAGGTAAGTAATACGTAAGAAATTACTATTAAACTGGGGTCTGATAAAAATATTATAGTCATGCTTTTAAAACATTCTTCATCAATTACTGATGCACACTAAAGCATTTATTATAATATCTTGTTTGCTTTAAACTATTCAAGAAAGAAAATGGGGAGAATAGCTGAACCAAGAGTGGTAAATGTTAATTGTTATAGCTGGGTGATTAGTACCTGGAGGTTCATTATACAGTGGTTCTATTTGTATGTATGTTTGAAATCTTTCACAAAGACATTTTAAAAATTAAAAAATAATTATTCATAAGCACATTCAGCTACCCTTACAGAGTTCTGCCTCTGTGCCAGGTCCAGTGTAGAGATACAAAGGTGAGTAGCTCAGGGCACATGGGTGGCTCAGTTGGTTAAGTGTCCGACTTTGGCTCAGGTCATGATGTCACGGTTTGTGAGTTCAAGCCCCATGTCAGGTTCTGTGCTAACAGCTCGGGTCCTGTTTCAGGTCCTGTCTCCCTCTCTCTCTGCCCTTCCCCCACCTCAAAAATACAGAAACGTTAAAAAAAGAAAAGAAAAAACTTTTAAAAAATTTCAAAAGTGAGTAACTCGTTCAAGGAGTGAAGAGTCAATCACCATACAGGCACATGCCAGGGACGGCTCCCACACCGAAGACTTTGGCAAACCGTGCATTCCTTCTGACGACCCCACTTATGGTTTTTCTTCCCACTCTTCAATTTCAGCCATGAGATGCCTACCATTCCTGAAAATACTGTCTGAAATTCAAAGGTAGGCAAGCTTTGGAGACCAAGTATGGACCAAGGCAGTGAGTCGTACCAAGACAACATTCCTCAAGGCAAGTCATCACAGCTTCTGGGCTGTCACTCAAAGAGAAGCAGCTTCTCCAAATGATGTTTGGGGAACATCAAGCCTTCATGGCAGCTGGTAGGTGGGTGTACTGGGCTGGTACTTGACCATTATGTGGATTGGAAACTCCACCGGCAACACCTTCACAAACCGATCAAATTGGAAAATGATTCACTCTAAATCAGCCAAGTGAAAAGCTCTGCACTGTCACATTCATTAATCAGTGCACTCACTATGGTCATTAATAAAAGCTACCATTTCCTAAACACCTAGAACAGGCTCTGCTTTGTGCCGTGTGATCTGTATAAGTGATCTCATTTAGTACTCAAACAAATGTGTGAGCATTTTATCAGGTAAGAAAATTGAGACTCAAAGAAGTGAATTTCCCAATGTCAAACAGCATTTGTGGTTTGCTTTGTGTTTAATCCATCAAAAAAAAAAAAATTCAAGAACATCCAGGCCAAACAAATCATACACTTTGAATCCCTGAGTTCCCGTTCTGAGACCTCTGCTCTACTCTATCCTGCTACCAAATGTACCTCTTACTAAACTTTTTTCTGATACCCCAACTAAAACGTTAAGAGTTCTAGAACCCTGAGTTCTAGAGCATGGAACACAACCAGTCCAGTACCATTCTTCGTATGATATGGCCAACTTATGCTTGGAAGTACACATCTCTTGGGCAATATGCATATTCTTTTTCTTCTAATAAAGACACTAATCCTTGTTAGGGTCAGGGCTCCACCCTTACAACCTCATTTAACCTTAATTACTTCATTAGAGACCCTATCTTCAAATACCCCATCATATTGGGGAATAAAACTGTAACATATGAATGGGGGCGGAGCATAAACATTCAGTTTACATAAATTTGAGCTGTCACAATTGAGCCCACTGCCACCCGTGTGAGATAATGGGACGAGTAATATGTTCACGGAGTGTGCAAGTTCTGTATCTGGACACAGACATGGGTCATGAATACAGAGAAACCAAACCACCACCCATTTTTCAGGTCCCCAAATCAAATCAGAATGTGCATCAGGAATGGAAAAGTCTGCTTCTTGACTCATTTGTGGAAACTGCCTCTCATAAATAAGAGATCAAACTAGAAATGCATAGCAAACCTGATGCAGCCTGAGAGGGGCTGGTCAGGAGGCGAGTATGGTGAATTATGAATCCTCTAAGAGAAGGGACAGTCTGGACAACTGATGAGCAAAACCATGGCAACAAAGGAAGAAACTTTGCTATCCGAAAACTTTAAGAATATTCCATGTCACCAATAGAAATGGATCAGCCCCCTAGGTTCAACAACCCACTTTGACCAAATAGAATCCTGAGTTGACCAGTTGTCTGACTAAGCCAGTACTGGCTCACCACTCAGATACAGTCAGTGATCGACTGGTATAGACCAAAGAACTTCTGTTTTAGAGTCAGCATAGACCTGGGTTCAAATCCACTTGCATCACTTACAAACTATCTATAAAATCCATTTTGATGACGAATCTGACCCACATGAATTTACTTTCCAGGTCTGTAAAATGGCTATACCAATATATTTCTCATAGAGTCCACTGGAAAGAATATATGCTGAGTGCTTACTATGTGGCAGTCACTGTGCTAAACTTCTAGAACCTTCACAACAACCAACACACTCTTCTAGTGCAAGTGAGTACTATCCCCCCCCCCCAACATTTTGTACAAGGAAAAAAAGGCAT
>NW_027531893.1:10767021-10829285 GCF_008692635.1 Crocuta crocuta
TTGTACAAGGAAACCAAGGCATAGAGGAGTAATTTGTGTGGCCAAGCTCACATAGCTAGTGAAAGCATGAGACATCTAGCTGTTTCCAGGCACTAGGGAGCCTTTCAATAAATACTTCCCTCTTCCCCTAGGTTATTCTCACTAACAGTGATAAACTTTGCATTTAGGCAGTTGAGGCCTATTTTAAAATGTAAATATTTTAACCAGGACAAACAGCACATCAAACCATATCAGCCATGACCTCCAATTAACCTAGGATTCTTGCTTTCCAAACTTCCCTGAAAATAAAATTCGCTTGGGACATTTGATGTCTCTCCCCACGTCCCAGGACCCTGCCTTGGAGACTCTAAAGCAGTGGATTGGGATAGGGGGCTGGGGATTTTTTATTTTTCACAAACACGGCAGGTGATTCTGGCGCTCAAGGAAGCTAGGGGAACCAGCATGTTCGCTGGAGCGACGAGGGAGAAGAACTCTATGAAGCATTATGTGGTTACCATCTCACAGCCAGAAAGGATGCTAGATTTCATTTAATCCCATTCCTTCAGTTTACTGTTGGAGAAACTGAGTCCCAATAAAGGGAAGTGATTTGCCCAAGGTCACCTAGCCCAGGTATGGCAGAGAGAAGTCTGAACCAACATCTCCTGAGCCCCAAGGCACTTCCCTTTGTTCTAAGATGCTCAGGACCACACAAGTATGGTTGGGGAGAGAGGTACGGAGGCAGCGGCAGCCAGGAACACTGAGAGGTGTCCAAGTAGGATAAGTTTGGCTGGAATGCTGTGTGAATGGTCCTGGGCAGCCCAGGGGGAAATAAGAGAGGCAGAAGAGGGGGAAATCAAAGAATTGCTTCCGGTATGTTCTATGAGAACTGGTTTTCTCATATTTGTTCAGGTTTATATTTTTAGTCTCTCTCTTTCTCTCCCCCTCCTCAACTTAAACCTTCCACCTTTCTCCTTCTCTCGTCTGTTCCCTCTTTACCTTTTTCAGACATATTCCCAGCAAACTACAAAGATCTCTCTCTTTCTCTTGTCTGCAGAAAGCTCACATTTCTTATTCAACATCTGAAAAGGGTCAGGTTTTTCTTTCTCTCAGTGACATCTTTGTTCAGAATAAAAGTCTCCTTTTCCCAGCAGTGATCTCCTCATTCTTCACATCGTCCAGATCCATTTCTTCATCTCCCTCCAGAAAACATCCAAGTGTGCCCAATTTGGAGCAATTCTGAACCACCCCTCATGTAGCCAGTGTGTGAGGTTTGTGAAAGAAACCCTGCTCCTCATCTGTCCAACAGACACTTGGACCAAACAGAGGTTTCTTCAATCTGGGGTTTATCTGGGAACCAAGGAAGGAAGTATGCTGAGGGATTCTTGAGTTGAAGTGAAGTGTCTTACCTTTGCTTTAACCTGTTCAGGTCATATAGGGAAAATCATTTCTGGATGTCAGAAAGAGGAACAAAGAAAACCCTCAATGGATTAAAAACCCCAATGGATTCTACCAGCCTGGCTGAGGAGCAGTTTAGCCAGGTTCCCACCCAGTGCTTTGGATGGCAGCCAATGGCACAGGATGGGGCCAAGACCTCCTATTCTGGGAGCCACAGCTCTGCTGACCCTGAAGACCAGTATCTAATCAACTGGTGCCCCCCGCAAGGATGCCTGTGGTTGCCTAGACTGGGGCTTTCCCAAATCCAACCAGACTGTGATCTCAATTCCCACTGGGAAGGTCATATGTGAAGATGTGAGCAAGAGGACCAGATAGAAATTGATATTTTATTGATGTATTTATTTTTAATTAATTTATTTATCGAGAGAGAGAGAGAGAGATTGAGAGAGAGAAAATCCCAAGCAGACTCTTTTGCTGTCAGCACAGAGCCTGATGTGGGGCTCAACCTCAGGAACTGTGAGATCACGACTTGAGCTGAAACCAAGAGTCATACATTTAGCCAACCGAGCCACCCAATGATGATATTTTATCTTTTAAATCAACTTTCCAGAATAGTATTCTCCAACTACAATATAATTCCTGATCTGCATAATTAGATTAAAGGCAGAGAACTTTCCCTTTCCCTTGGAGAAAGTGGATGAATACACTTTCAGGTCTGCTGTAAAAAATCCTTAGGTTCAAATCCTGCCTCTGCCATTTGCCAGTTGTGTAATCTGGAGGAAGTTCCTTAGCCTCACTGAGGCAGAATCTCTTCATCTATAAGATGAGAATGATGCTAGTAAGAGGGATATTTAGAGCATTACATGAGGTGATAAATATAAAGCCTTCAGAATAGTGGTTAGCTCTTACGCCAGTATCATCCAAAAGCATGGGTATGTCTGATTTTATCAAATTATTAAAATCTGTTCCATTACTTTGCCAATAGGGAAAAAAATCCAAAGATCTAAACCAAGTTGTAAAAATTCTTTGTAGCCTTTTGCCATCTCCAAAGCCATAGTCATAAAATGCATCCAATTAAATTACCCAAAGCAAAGCATGACCCAAACATTTCTAATGCCATTTCTATAGGGCTTTGATTTTTAACATTTTTTAATATATCATAGCAGATTCATCCCCTTAATAATATCCACTGTAGTTAATAATGAAGTGAGTTTTTCTTCCCCCAGCATACTTGTGTGGCTTATATTTGTGCTGAGCCTCAGAGGGAAGCCAGCCCAGGACAGACCCTTACTGATGATAAACCAAGAAACATTCATCCAAGCACCAATTACTGAAATAATGGAGTCAGTCTGACCCAGGTGAGAATTCTGTTTCAATTGCTTACTACTCAGCAAACAGTATGGGGCAATTATCTAAATTTTCTGAACCCTGGTCTCCTTCTCTACAATGGAGACAATGATGATAATAATAACATCTTTCATAGTTTTTGTGGGGATTAACAAAAAGGAGCATAAGTGCTCAAACAATGCCCTTTTTCTTTGCCTTTCTCTGCAGCCTCCTGGGCTCTCTCTGGACTGTTTCACATTCTGCTTGTTTGTGAGACCCATAAGGGCAGGGACCATATATCTGTTTTCTTGATCATTGTTTCCCTAGTGGGTAGCACACGGTGTGACACATAATCGGTACCCATGAACGAATGATCGAATAAGCATTAGCTTCCAGAAGAACACGAGAAACCTGGTGTCGTTACCTGTTCTGTCTTCCTACCTTCTCCTGACTCCATTTCCTTCCCTCCCTGAGGTTATAGCCATCTGAATAGCATCCTGACAGTAGATATTTTTGGATGAAGATGCTGGGTATTGAGCTCTTTCTCTCCATCTGCCTTTATTCCTGTGCTACTAATAGCTTTGTGGATTTTTTTCCGCCATAGGATGAATGGCAGCTCTCGGCCGAGAACATCTTCTGAAGTGACCCTTAGTGGTATGAAGTTATTTTAAACCTGTGATATCTCATCTATTTAGCAATCAAAGACGAGCTCTATGGGCACTCCCAGAACCATATAATAGGCTGGTTGTTCAAGGATCCCTGGGTAATGAACTTTCTTTTCCTTCCCAAAAATGTCTCAGACATGCTCAAAGAGAAAAGGTAATGAATGGTACCCAGGTGGAATGTGAAAGCTCAGTTCACACTTGGCATTAGAAGCCCGTGTCAGTGGACCCAAAGACTGAGGCAAAATTAAAAAGGAAACAATTTGTCTTTACCAACAACCCTATTTCACCTTGCCTTATAGCTCCAGCCTTTATTGATCCACTGAATGTCTAGGGCTCTCCAGCACTGAAATCTCTTCACTGACCTACCTCTCACTCCCATAGTGGCCCAGCTTACATTTTGCCTTTATGATTTTCTAAAGCCCACATTTATGTATTAGTTAACAAGTTAATGAATTAACTGCCTTGAATAACACATTTCTCTTTCTTTGGTATTTCCTAATGGGTTCCACTACATTTGTGTTTCTTTTTTTTTTTTTAAGTTTATTCATTTATTTTGAGAGATTAGGAGAGAGCATGAGTGGGTGAGGGGCAGAGAGAGAGGGAGACAGAGAATCTCAAGCAGGCTCCATGTTCTCAGCACAGAGCCTGATGTGGGGCTCGAACCCATGACCTGTAGGATCACGACCTGAGCCAAAATCAAGAGCTGGTTACTTAACCACCTCAGCCACCCACGTGTCCCTAAATTTGTGTTTCTTATTCGTCATCGTTCCATCCCCAGAAACCAGCAGTGCCGGGCATCTGGTAGATTCTCAATATTTATTGAAAGAATAAAATAATAGAATATTCTGTGAATAAAAGGACTTAAATTGCTTTTGACTGAAATTGGGTCTGACTGTCAGTAATAGAAATTCAAAGTTTTAGTGGTTTAAAATGAGTCATATCTATTTCTCTCTCATATAAAAGTCTAGAGGCTGACAGTTCAAGGCTGATATGGTGGTTCTGCTTCATAAGAAAACAGAGCCAATAAAGAATGAAACTGTAGAGAAGTCAATGCTTTTAGAAGTTTTAAGTTCTATATAATTACAAGTTGCTGTAAGCAAAATCCAGGTAAGACAGGATCAAATGTAGCCTCTATAACTAACTACACGTATGAACTTGGATAAGTGAGTGAACTCTACTGGGTGTGTTTTCTCAGCTCTATGAAGAAGAAGGGGAGGAGAAGAAGGGAAAGAAGAAGAACAAGGGGAGAAAGGAGAAGAGGAAGAAGAGGAGGAAGAGAAGAGGAGGAGGAAGAAGAAGAAGAAGGAAGAGGAGGAGGAGAGGGAGGAGGAGAGGGAATTGGAGGGGAGCGGAGGCGGGAGGAGGGAGAGGGGAAGGTAGAAGGGGTTATGGGGAGGGAGAGAAGAGGAAGAAGAAAAATTTGTGGGTAGACATGGAAACATCATGGTGAAGGAAAAGCCCACATCCCACAACTTCTCGGGGACATGATGTCTCCAGGTGGCCATCTCTCTGACATGACCACATCCCTTCACTCCTGTTACTGTCTCTTACCTACCATGGCTTCGGAATTCCTAACGAGGAGTGAATCAGTATCCTTCACGTTGGTAAAACAAACCTCGTAACATAACGATTTGGGGAGGCATTCTAAATCTTTTAATAACTTCTACAAAAGCATCTTCATAATGTTGTATAGGGTTTACATGCCCAACAAAGACTTGGCACACAGTAGGAGACTGATATATTTCAGCATTTTTTTTTCCTTCCAGTCCTCAATCTTAAGTGGTATTTACTAGATTTACTTTTTAAAAAAGGCTCTGTGAGGGGCGCCTGGGCGGCTCAGTCACTGAAGTGTCCTACTTTGGCTCAGGTCATGATCTCATGGTTTGTGAGTTCGAGCCCCACGTTGGACTCTGTGCTGGCAGCTCAAAGCCTGGAGCCTGCTTTGGATTCTGTGTCTGCCTCTCTCTGCCTTCCCTTCCTTGCTCATTCTCTGTCTCTGTCTCTGTCTCTCTCTCTTTCAAAAATAAATAAACACTTAAAAAATAATAATAAAATAAAAAGTCTATTAGAGTTTCTCCTTCAGATTTAAATCCAGGATAATCCAAAATCTACTCATTTTATTCTCAAGAGCATGACTTCTTGATCTTCCATAATACCTTTAAATGAATATGGGATGTTTCTAATTCCTGTGCGTTTAGAGTTGAGGAGTTATTTTAATATCATATTTTAATTATAGATCTCAGGAGTGGGCAGTTGACCTGGAGTCCATGGATCCAGAAACTTGAAATAATAATAACATTTTTACTGGGGTTTCTAAAGTAAAATATGAGGNGAGGGGACAGGCAAGAGTGTTAATCAGAAATATTTAAACAGCTATTTCCTTCTATTATTTTTATTAAAGACAACCCTCTAGGAGTCCTTCTTTCTCCAGTTATAATCTAGAGTTGTCAAGAGGATCTTGACCTCAAGGTCTTGAGGATCCTGAAAATCCCTTCCACTAACCTAGAGATTCCCTTTGGCTCTTTCCTAAATCAGAGTCTCAGTTTCCTGAATTCCATACATATTTTTAAATTCAGGAATAACTGACATATTAAAAGCTGTACATACTTAATGTATACAACTGGATGCATCTGGGGATAGGAATACACTCATGAAACTATCACTGTCACAAAGGCCATACATAACCATCACTTCCTGAAGTTTTCTCTCACATTATTTATTATTGTTGTTGTTATTTGTTGTAAGTACACTTAACATAACGAGATCTACTCTCTTAGCAAATTTTATTTTTTTAAGTTTATTTATTTATTTATTTTGAGGGTGGGGGAGAGGAAGAGAGAGAATCCCAAGCAGGCTACATGCTGTTCGTGTGGAGCCCAACATGGGGCTCAGTCCCACAAACCATGAGATGATGGCCTGACCTGAAATCAAGAGTCGGACATGTAACAGACTAAGCCACCCAGGCACCCTCTCTTAGCAAATTTTAAATACAGTATTGTCAACTATAGGCACTATGCTGTATAGCAGATCACCACAACTTATGTGTCTTACATAACTGAAAATTTGAGCCCTTAACCTCTTCATTTTCCCCTGTCCCCCGTCCCTGGCAACGACCTTTCCATGCTGTTTCAAAGAATTTGTCTTTATTAGATTCCACATATAAATGAGATCATACAATATTCATCTTTCTGTGTTTGGCTTACTTCACTTAGCATAATATCTTCAAGTTCCATCCTATGGTGTCACAAATAGGATTTCCATAATTTTTAAGGCTGAATAATATTCCATTGTATGTTTATACCACATTTATTTATCCATTTATTCATCATTGGACGTTGGGATTGTTTCCATGTCTTGTGAATGCTGTGCCCCGTGAACATAAGAGTGCAGATATCTCTTCAAGACACGGATGTCATTTTCTTCAGATAAATACCCCAAAGTGGAGTTCCAGGTTTTTCCTCTCTTGACTTACTCCCTTAGTTTAGGAGAGCACATTCACAATACTTTTCAAAAAGACAGCCTCAGGGGCGCCTGGGTGGCTTAGTCGGTTAAGCGTCCGACTTTCGCTCAGGTCATGATCTCGCGGTTTGTGGGTTCGAGCCCCGCGTCGGGCTCTGTGCTGACTGCCAGCTCAGGGCCTGGAGCCTGTTTCAGAGTCTGTGTCTCCCTCTCTCTCTGACCCTCCCCTGCTCACGCTGTCTCTCTCTCTCTCCTAGAAATAAATAAAAAATATTAAAAAAAAAAAAAGACAGCCTCAGAGATAACTTTGAGATCATGAGAACCTGTCTGCTTGAAGATTTGTTTTCCATCCTCAAACTTGCTGAATCATGTGGCTGAGTATAAAATTTTAGTTGTGAAATGATTTTTTGCCTCAGAATTCTGAAGGTCCCCTGTCATTGTCTTTCAGATTCCAGTGTTCAAATTGTAGTGTTATTCTTGAAAATCCCAATGCCATTCCAATTCCACGTTTTTAAGGACATTTTTTTGAATCTTGGAAAGCTTTCATAACTGATAAAGACGATCACTGCTGCTCTCATATTTACAGTGAGGTGGTCTAGGGTGTGGAGTTTTTCTTCACTCATTGTGCGGATACTCAAATGCCCTTTTGTGTTGAAAATTCACATTATGTAGGTATGATAGCTTGGTACGTTCCTCCTCTCTAATTTTCCTGTTCTTTTTTCCTGATCCCCTCATATTCTTATCTTCTGTTCTATCTTCTTATTTTTAAAATTTTGAGGCATTACCTCCACTTTATCTTCAAATCCTTATGTTACAAGGTGAATATGCTGCCATATTTCAATTTCTGAGAGTTCTTTCTTGTTCTTTTCTGTTCCTTTTCTAAAACACCCTGTTCTTGTTTGTTTCATAAATGCAATGGTTATAGTCTATTCTCTCTCTGAGGATATTGTCACTTTTGTGGTCCATGCACCATCCGTTTCCTTTGCAATCCTTTTCTCTGCTTATTTAGGTCTTTGACTTTTACATTTGAGTATTTTTGGAATTGGGTTTCATTTAATAGTAAGACACTAAAATGCTGATTGATGTTGGTGGGTAGCTCTGTGCTTATAGACAGAATTTGTCAATCTGTAAACTTCACTCCGAGATTAAGGACCTAAATATTTCTTTTGGGTACTCCTGAATACAAGTATGTCTGTAGATATTATCTCTTCAGGTGGTCAAGTTTCCCATAGATGACTTCTCCATTCTCCTAGCTAGGTGATCTAGGAGTGAAATTATTATTGT
The DNA here is from genome assembly GCF_008692635.1 of Crocuta crocuta. Lineage (NCBI taxonomy): Eukaryota > Metazoa > Chordata > Mammalia > Carnivora > Hyaenidae > Crocuta > Crocuta crocuta. The sequence goes on from NW_027531893.1 coordinate 10,775,130, forward strand.
GGCTGACAATGTCCTGGGAGCTAAAAGGGAAAACAGAACGCTAAGCTTCATTATTCAAGATGCAGATAATTGCTCAGCGCCTTATTTTTAGTAAAGCGTCTTATGCCAACCTCATCTGAATCTGATCATCTCATCTAGGAACTCTCAGACCATATCTCCCCGGAGAATAGACTTGCAATCTTCTCCAGAGAGAGAGGAGTAGCAAAGTAATTTCTAGGTCTATACTGGGGGAGCAGATCTCAGAGCTTAACTTCCTATAATATAAAAACTTCTACCCGGTCTTCCTGTTTCCAGTCCTTTCTCACTTCTTTTTTTTTTTTTTAAACCTTCCTGCCTATGCTGAAAATATGCTAGCTTCTTATTAGCCTTCCCCACCCATCCCTCATCTTGTAGGTAGGTGGTTTTCAACTTCCTCAGCAACTCCCTCCGTTCTCTTGTGTTCTTCCTTTTTTTTTTTTTTCCCAGCACCAAAACTATGCTGGCATTTCTTGTCCACCATTACATTTTTCCAGGTTCTCTGTCTTTGCGGTTTTGGTTTTGGTTTTTACATTTTTATTTGTTACCCTTCTACTTTTGTTTGAGAGGGTTTCTGGAGGACAGACCCAAAGGAATGTGCTCAGTCTACCACAATGGCCTCTTGGGGATCCAGAACCAAAAGAAGACAAGAAGACGCAACTCCTAGGCCCCAGTATGAGAAGTCTCACACAGGAAACATATCCAGGATAATCAAGCCACAGATAGCAATTTATTACTTAAAGGGCATAGTGATTTATTACTCAAAATATACATTTCAAGCAAATTCTCATTTAATATTCACAGAGCCCCTGAAAGACATATTTTAGTTTTATTACATTTTACACATGAGGAAACTGAGGTCCAGAAGTACTAAATGACTGTTCAGAATATCAGTCAGTAAAAGGTGAAGGTTGGCTACAGATTTCCTGACTCCCAATGCTGTGCTATTCCTACATCATAGCCCATTATGGAGTTTCCTAAAGCAAGAAACAGAAATCCTCGACTTGCGAAAGGTATGATGTGACCTTTGAGGTTAAATATTCTTGGTTCCCTTTACTGAAGCTAAAACTCCCCCCCAAGGGCTCTCTTTGATGTTCTCGCTGGTTCTGACCATCGTTTGTAATCTGGTACCCTGGACTGTAAAATTCATCCCTGAGCAGCTGCTCTTTTAAACTCTGTGCTTCTTCAGCTAAGACTTTTTAAGTAAACCTGTGGACCTGCTGTTTTCCATATTTATTTCTCATCCCCTCTACTTCATAGCCGTGCTCCTGGAAGCTGAAAGGTGTCAGAGGAGGGACAAGGGACCTTATTCCTAACTCTGCCATTAACCAAATGCCATCAGAGAGATCTTGTTTCTTACTCTCCTCATCTTTGATGGGGAGGGAAAGGGGAGGAAGGATTAAATAACTAGGATTTCTTCCAGGAACAAGCATGTGTGTTTCTACCATTTAACTAATTGAGTTGCCATTACAACAGTGACTTAAGTATCAAATAAATCATGCATAACTTATTATATGCATCATGACACGTCCGACTTCAGCTCAGGTCTGATCTCACCATTCAGGAGTTCAGGCCCCACATCAGACTCTGTACTGACAGCTCAGAGCCTGGAGACCACTTCCTATTCTGTGTCTCTGTCTCTCTCTGACCCTCCCCCACTTGCACTCTGTGTCTCTCTTACTCAAAACTAAATAAACATTAAAAAAGAAAAGAAAAGAAAAGTCAGACCCACCAAACAAATGATCATATTTCAAAAGTGCCCAAGGGGGGATAAAAAAGATAAACCCCTTTCTCTCTGTTCCCATAGTACCCCATCAGCTGTGTTATAAACTTTATAGAGTTTTGTCTTACATTCTGCTGTCTATCAGAGTTCTTGGCATATAGTTAGTGCTCAACTAAATAATAATTCTTTGACGAATGCTATTAATACTCATCTAACAGTGTTGTAACTGTTTTCCAGGCCTGCCTCTTACATAAGCTGTAGCTTCCTCAAGAAGAGTCTGTACTGATTATTTCTAAGCTGAATGCTTAACTTAGTAGCTGCCACATTGCAGGTGCTCAATAAATGCTTGCTGAAATTACATATGGATTGCCGTACTCATTGTCTTAGATTCCATCTCCTTTCTCGGTGATGTTAAAATTTTACAAAGAAAGTGTGAATCACATACTGCCCCTTTATTTAGCTTGTGACTTTTTCTAGATTCTTACAAGATTAATGTCATTAAGGCCCACTGCCATAAGTGATCGCTTTAGACATTATTTAGCATCTGTCTTGAATAGTTTGGAATCCATCACTTCCCTAAGAATGTGTGACACACGGAGACTTGAAGCTCACCAAGGACACAGAGGTTGCAATCATCTTCCCCCTTTCAGGGGGGAAGGAACAACACGGAACAGCAGATTGACTTTTTGGCCACTTATTCTGGAATCCATATTCTCAGCAGAGATCTGAGCAGACTATGAAGAATGTGTTTTGGTTTTGGCGGACACTGGTACCAACGCCAAACTTTTCTTTTTCTTTCAACTTTACCAAAACACATTTTCTCCCACTCACTTCTATAAATGAGATGCAGAAGCACCATCCACAAAGGAAAAATAAGAATTACCTAAAAGGACAGACTTGGTTTTTCATTTTTAAAAAAATTGATTCCATGAAAAAACCAGTATGTTCTTTTTATAAAAAGAAAATCAGCCATTATAAATGTCATGAAAGTCTTTATTTCACCTACTTTTTTGTTTTTTTAAAAAAATTTTTTTATGTTTTATTTATTTCTAGGAGAGAGAGAGAGAGAGAGAGACAGTGTGAGCAGGGGAGGGTCAGAGAGAGAGGGAGTCACAGACTGAAACAGGCTCCAGGCTCTGAACTGGCAGTCAGCACAGAGTCCGACGCGGGGCTCAAACCCACGAACCGCAAGATCATGACCTAAGCGAAAGTCAGACGCTTAACCGACTAAGCCACCCAGGCGCCCCTTTCACCTACTTTTTTGGAAGATATGTTCACTAGGTATAGAATTCAAGATCCACATCTTTTTTCTTTTTGATACTCTGAAGTTGTTCCATGGTCTTCTAGTGTTGTGATTAAGAAATTGGCTGTCATCCTTAACATTGCTTCTTTGTACATGATGTCTGTTTTTCCTTTTGCTGCCTTAAGATTCTCTTCCATCGCATGGTTTTAAGCAATTTGATGTGATAGGCCTTAAAAATAAACCTTCATACTTATTGTCTTTGCTGAGCTGCTTAGACTTGGGGTTTATACTTTTCATCAAATTAGAAATTTTTTTTAGCCACTATTTCCTCAAGTCCTTTTTCAGCCCATCTCTTAGTCTAGTCTGCAATTGCAAATATATTGAATGCCTTAAAGTTTCTCACAACTCACTCATGTTGCTTATTTTTCCCCCCAGTGTTTTTCCTACATATATTTCATTCTATGACTATATCTTCGAGTTCACTAATTTTTTCTTCTGCAATGTCTAATCTGCTATTAATACCAGTATGTTTTTAATCTCAGACATTAAAGTATTCATTTCCAGAAGCTCAGTTTGTTTTTTTCTTTAAATATATTTTCCATATCTCTAATAGACATGAGGAAGAGAGGAAAGGAGGTCTGTGAGAGGAGAAAACCAATGTAGTCACTTTCAAAAGCCCACCAGATGCCCAAAGGAGAGGGATTCATGGCATCTCCAGTAAGGAGCTTGCTTGAGGATCTTTCAGATTTCTGCTAGGACCTTTCTCCTGTTGAAATCAACACACTTTGGGCAAAGAGTGCTGTTTGCTCTCACATCATTGTATTTATATTAAAATTCCTCAATGATACAAATGGCTTGGAGTGTTTGTCAAACACAGATTCTTATGCTTCAGTTCAGTCCTACTGAATGAGGATTTCTAAAGGCAAAACTTGGGAAATCTCTATTCTTAACAAGTATCCCATCATCATGGAGGTAAGGGAAACAGTATGCATGGATTTGCAAGGCCAGGCACCTCTGAGCTGTTTCTTTCATAGAACTTGCTCTGCAACTAAGACTTCCTGACAAACTGAAAAGGGATGGAGATGGGATTAAAACTACATACTCACGACAAAAAGAGGCTTCCCATGACCCTAAATACTTTAGCTAAAAAGAACATTTCTCTTTTCAACCATGGTCTTAAGTTTACAATGTGTGCATGATTAAAGCAGAAATATCAGTTAATTTTACTAAAACAGTGAATGAACTGTTGGCATTTATCTGTCTTGATTCTTACAATTTATGACTAGTCCTGAAATTATTCATTTATGATTTGAAGGAGCAACTGTAAGATCATTATGTCTTTGCGAGTTGTAATTAGTGAATGGGCCTAACTGACCACCAAACACTGCTGTCCACTAGTCATCTAAGATGCAGTAATTCCTGTGAGTTATGAAAAAAATTATTACTTTGAAGAGAAATAAAAGCCTTCTCCCCTGAAATCCACCTGGTAATGCTGATCTGGAGCAAACAAATCTTAGAACACTAAGGGAATGATAATGTTTAGCAAGAACTTAGTTTTATGGGAAAAAAATGACATGCTAGAATTCACAAATCTGGGTCATTTATGAATTAACATCTTGGTAGATATTTCCTGGAGGAAAAAAAAAAACAGGCTCTATTGTAATTGTATTTTAAAGTGTTATCAGAGTGCCTAAGCAGCTCAGTCGGCTGAGTGTCCACTCTTGGTTTCAGCTCGGGTCACAATCCCAGGGGTGTGGGATTGAGCCCCGCATCTCTCTCCCTTTCTTTCTGCCCCTTTCCTGTGCTCACATGTTCTCTCTCTCATAAATGAATAAACAAACAAACAAACAAATAAAGTTATAGAATGAGAAACATCTACATGTAACCAGACAATTTAAAAAAGCAACATTTCCTCTTGATTTAAAATCACTGCTTTTTTCTCAGATTTCAATAGGACGTTTTCTCCCACTTAACCAGAACTTCTGCATGTCAAGACTAAAGTAACAACAAACATAGCTATAGTCCTTCCATACTTTTTTCTTTTTCAGGTGTCCAAAAATCCTTTATTTTTTCTTTGGATAACATTTCCATGGATAACATTTAGAGAATGCCAGTGATGTTCAGAACGATTGCTAACCAGCTGAATCTCCACCAGACTTCCAGGTCATTAAACATTTACACAAGTAAGTGACCTTAGGTAAGTCACTCCATTTCTGTAAGGTATAATGTCTTCCCCCATAAAATGGTGGGGAGAAGAGACAGAAGAAGGACTAAATTAACATCAAGTTCCAGCATCTAAGACACTCATTTTATTATTATTATTATTATTTTCTATATTTAAAAGCACTAAACCCAACAGTCTGGGTGGCTCAGTCAGTTAAAAGTACACTTGTTGATTTCTGCTCAGGTCATGATCTCACAGTTCGTGAGACTGAGCCCCACATCCACCTCTGTGCTGACAGTGCTGAGCCTACTTGGGATTCTCTGTCCCCCTTTCTCCCGCGCTTCTCCCCTGCTTGCACGTATGTGTGTGTGGTGTGCAGGCGCACACACACTCGAGCTCTCTAAATAAATCAACATTAAAAAATAAAAAGCACTAAACCCAGAGTGAAATACTTTTGGACTCTAATGTTAGCTCTGCCATTCACTACGAGTCATCAGAAAAGTTTCTCAATCTCCCTAAGCCTCCATTCCCTTTAAAGAAGATAATACTATTATCTGCGAGACAAGATTATTGTAAGGATTAATGGGCATAATTCATGTAAAACAATTAACAATGCCTCGACGATGATTAGTCTTCCACAACCATTAGCCCTCATATATTATATTATTGTTATGAGTTGTAGTAGTAATAGAAGTCATAATAAGCTGTTGAGAGTTTAGCTAAGCTGCTCCGTGGTAGAGCTGCCTTGACATCTGTTGTTTGGCCAAGCGATCCGCAGGGACCTTGAATTGACAACAGCCCCTGATGCAAGCACATGTCCCAGACAACAACTTACAGAGCCACAAGCAAATATGAGTTCCTGATACGGCTTCCCTAGTGGCCCTTGTGATCAACAGTCTCTCCTTGTGTACCCCTTGGACAAGACCTCTATGAGGCTTACCCCAAACCCCACTCTTCTGGTTTGAATCAACCAACCCAGCCTTTGCCCAGAAACCCCAAATTGCTTCACCCACAGACCCTAACAAAAGCATATGTCCCAGGTTTTATCTCTGTCTCTACTCTTCCTTGACCTCCCCATATGGCCCTTTGAGGTGTGCCGAGTACTTCCCCCAGGACCTGTAAGTAATAAACTTCTATCTCTCAATCTCTCTTGCGGTGTGTTTCTGAACCTTGGCTCACCATCTGGCACCCTGTGCTCCTCGTAACAAGTGTTAATTTGACAGATTCATAACATAATCTCTAAAACACTGGCACTATTGTTGATTTTCCTAGACCTGGCTGTTTCTTGGCCCCTCTACAAAGTGGGAGGACCTTGGAATCCATTCTCAGTGACACATACAGCATGGCATCTGCCCACCTATTGCTCGGGACAGGGTAGTACTTCCCCCATTGTATCTCCACCCTTACAGGTCTATCTCATTGTTTGCCATTAGAAAACAAGAGCCTTTAGGACATCAGAAGAAAAACAGCTGTGGTACCAGGACTCATTTAAGTTATCTGATTTAGCATTATAAGAGCCTTCTTCATTTCTCACTGGCCCTGTCTGTGTTAGTACAATTTACGGCCATTTTGAAAACAAAACTATTATCTCTAGTATGTAGATTAATAGACACCAAATCATTCAGTCTGGCACTTATGCAAATGCTTTTGTCTTCCTCTGGACCTCTGGACTCAGCGGTCAGGAGGGCAGGCAGTGAGAGAGAGCTTGTTTTTATGATCATTTGAGTGACTCTATTGGTCATCTCAGCCTTTAAACCTGACTCACAGATTAAAAAAATGAAAGCATAAACCGCCCCAAATCTAATGTAATCGCTCCCTCTTTGCCTTTCTCCCTTGCTCATTGGACAAAGGTGTTTTCACAACACAATGGTGACCAACCAGTGTCCCAAACCCCGTTACGGGGGGTTTGGAGAAATTCCAGGGAAAAGGTCTTCCACTCTGGCAGATCATGGCTTCCAGCATCATCCTGCTCTGGTTTGTAATCAAGATGAGGATGTGCTATGTTTGTTGAACAAGTTCCTCCCTCCCTCCCCCCCCCAACTATTTCCACCCGCAATTTTTTCAAGGGGAAAAAAAGTGGATCTGCAACATGTTTTCAGCAATCTCAAATAATGTCTACTGCCTGGTTTGGATGTGCTTCCACTAAGGAATTAAAGGCATGGAGACAGGAGCGTGGCTCTGGAGCTAGACTACCCGCATCCACACCCTGCCCGCGGATGCTTATTAACTGTGTGACCTCAAGCAAAGTGATTAACCTTTTTAAAATGGAACTGCCCCTGCTGGGTGCCACATCCCATCCATCAGCAACTCCTGTCCTTCTGAATGTCTCCAAAATACGTCTCGACTCCATTTCTTTTTTCTGTCTCCACGGCCAGCCCTCCACTTCAGTCTTCTGTCATCTCTTTACTCATCTCTCAGAATTGTCTCCAGTCTGGTTTCACTGCTTTCTCTCTTGGGCTTCTATGATTGAGTTCCACATAGAGTGATCTTATAGTCCCACACCCAAGTCCAACACGTGGGATGTTCTCCCAAATCATCACACAGTTCTCCAGCACCAGCTGGGGTCCTACAATTCAACTCAATCCTGACACTACCTACCTGGACATAAAGTCAGATTCTACAGATTGCCCTACACACACACACACACACACACACACACACACACACACACACACACACTAATTGGAAGTCCAGGTTGTTGCCTGGACTTCTGATCAATTGACCATAGATTGGAGGTTCCCAGGACCCCCTCCCTGAGTTTGGCCATTTTGCTAGAGCAGCTTGCAGAACTCAGGAAAACATTTCACATACTAGATCATAGGTTTATTATAAAAGGCTATAACTTAGGAACAGCCAGATGGAAGAGATGCATGGGGCAAGGTATGTAGGAAGATTAGAGCTCCATGTCCTCCCCAGGCACGCCACTGTCTCTAAATTGCCACAGGTTTACCAACCCCAAAGCTCTCTGAACCCCATATTTCGGGGCTTTTATGTTGGCTTCATTACATAGGCATAATTGGTTAAATCATTGGCTATTGGTGATTGAACTCAATCTCCAGCCTTCTCCTCTCCCCAAAGGCTGCCAACCAGCTCCCATCCTTAGGTAAGGTCAAAAATCACCTTATTAACATAACAATGGAGAGCTTTATCTTTCTCATCACTTAGCAAATTCCAAGGGTTTTAGAAGCTCTGTGCCAAAAAAAGGGGGGGGGATGAAAACCAAATATATATGTATTACAAATCACAATACCACAGATCTTAAATCAGATCATATTTCTCCCGTAGTTAAAATTACTTTTAGCTTCCCATCTCCAAAACATCTTACCATGACTTCTGAGTCCCTGCTTCTCCTGGCCCATGCCTAACTATCAGATCTCATTTCCTTCTTCACTCTGCACCCACCACACCAGCCTTCTTTCTTTTCAAAAACAGAACAGGTCTTCGTAATGTCCACGCTTTCGGACTTGTCGGCCAGTCCGCATGGAACGCTCTTTCTCCAGATCTTTATGTGTCTACTCCTTTCCATCCTTCACGTTGCTGCGTATAAATGTCATCCCCCCCTAAATGCCACCAGTGCATAGTATTTTTTCATATCAATCTGCTTCTTTCTTTCTTAGGTTAGCACGAATTAAAAATACCTATTTGTTATTTTCTGGCTCTCTCACCTAATGTATGTGTAACCAAGGCCTGTTTTACTCACAGTTGTGTTTTCCCACATAGGGTTAAGTGGGCAGAATTCTGAGATGGCCCCCAAGACTTCTGCCCCATGGATGCATGCTCTGTATAATCCCCTCCCCTCACGCCACTCTGAGTGTAGGCAGGACTTATGAGTACGAGAGGGCATCACTCCCATGACAAGGTTACATTACATAGGAAAGATGAAGATATTCTGCAGAGGCAATTAAGGTCCCTAATCAATAGGCTTTGAGTTAATCAAAAGGGAGTTTCTCTTGGGTGAGCTGATATAATCAGGGGAATCTTTAAATGAAGTCAGAAAGATAAGCAGCAGCAGCAAGTGCTTGCCTGGTTTCTTGGAGAAGTTAGCTCCCATGTTACAAAAAGAGGTCACACGACAGGGACTTGAGGGTAGCCTGTGGGCACCAAGAGTGGTCCCCAGCTAATGGCTAATGAGCAATGGGGACCTCCATCATACAACCACCAAGAAATGAATTCTCCCACCAACCAGTGAGTTTGGAATTGCACACCAAGCATCATCTGAAGACTGCAGCCCCAGCTGACACCCACATTTCAGCCCTGATCTAAGGCTAAGTTGTCCCTGGGTTCCCGACCCCTAGAAAGTGCAAGCTAACAAATGTGTTTGTTAAGCCACTAAGTTTGTGGTAATTTGTTTGGCAATGGCAAGCTGATGCAGATAGCAAGGTACCTGGCGCATGGTAGGCCTGCAGTCAATATCATTGAATGAATGAATATCCAGTTGATTTAAAATGTTTGCTTGGAGTTACAGGATGTATTTATATATCGTTTTAAAAAAAAAGGAAAATAGAAGAGCTTAAGAGAAGGAAAGGAAGAAACCAAATACAGACAAATGTTTCTTGATTATTCCAAGGGTGAGCCCTGCCTTTACACCTCCACAGATACATTCCATGACTTACTGGCCCAAATGTCTTGGGCCACTTGGAGAAGGAAATGTTGAGGAAATAGACATGGAAGGAAGGGGTTTACGGCTTTAAATATTCAGAGGGTTGTATTCAGAAGAGCTCAACAGAAGAAATCCGATAAGCATTCCAATCAGGGTTGGGGGAAAAAGCAAATTTCATTCCCTTAAGGCCAGAAACGCAACGGAAGCACACACCTTAACTCATGTAAGCCTCGCTAGGCTTTGAAACCTTCAAGTCAATGCATAAAGCAGAAGAAAGCACTCAAAGGGTTTTTTTTGTGGCTTTGTTTGCTTTGTTTTGTTTTGTTCCTCTTTCTCAGAGGAGTGGAAACCTATTATCCACACCTTAATTACAGAAGCAGCAATGCCTCCTAAGACTTGCCAAGCAGCTTAGAGAGGCCTCACAGGGTCCCAGCCTCTGTGAGGAGAAAGAGCTGAAGGAAGGTGGGGAGACATTGATTTTCGCTCCGGCTCTGCGGTCCTGAGCTGCGAGACTGGTGACAAGTCCTTCCACTTGAGGATCCCAGCAGTTGTAGAAGGGGAATAATAATTTAAGCTATCCATTATCACTCAGGAATAAAGGTGAGGGTCACATGAAAACAGAGATAAGCGTCTGGGGCTATGTAAATGCACAACTTATTAAAAGCTGGTCACACAGAGGAATCAGTGAACTGTTTCCTGGCAGAGATCTTGTCTTTTTTTGTCTTCTGCTCAGTAACCGGTAAGGGGCTCTGGACTCAAGAAATGATCAATCTTCCAAGGCTGTTGTTGAAATACTTATTCTGTTAGCACTCCCAGGAAGCCAGCACAGTAGGAAAATGTAGAACAGCTATTGCTTTACCAACAGGGCCCTGAGATTCATAGGCTGTTTACCAGACAAGATCTATTTCTACCGCTGGTGCCAACTTTCACTTGTTACTTACACGACGAATAGTACTGAGCACCTTTTCTATGGCTGGCTGTAGACACTGGGTATAGAGTGGCAAAATGTCATTTGGCAAGATCAGAATGTGAATTGCACCTTCCTTTTGAACCCACCATGCCACTCCTTGTAGCCAACTCTTCAGCAGATCGCCATCTCCTCAGCACAGTCTAGTATTCACTTCCTGAAACTCCTTTTCTTCTAAAATAGCTTTGGGTACAGCGTGGGAAAAGAAGAAGAAAACTGTTGAAGTGACGCTATCAAGAGGCATGGTGATTTCTACCATACTGAATGCCTGTTGGGGTATGGGCAGTCATTGTATCTACCAAAGCTCAATGATCATATCTTCAGCCCCTTGTATGCAACTTCTCTGGCATTCTGGCCTAGGAAAGCATCAATAGTTTGAAAGATTTGAAACCTGCTGGCCTGAGAAGTTGTGGACTGACCTAGAAGTAGTCCCTGACAGGACAAGCTCCCACTGCCCCTCCCCCACTACCCGTCATCTCTCTCTCTCTCTCTCTCAGCCCCAGCCAGTGATACTTTTGAATCTGTTCCATAGTATTCTCCAAGAGTTTTGGTAAAAATGGGGAAAGCTGTGAGGGCAGACAATTTCCTTTTATATGTAGGCCCTCAATGGGCAAAGTGTCAAAGAACTCTCCAGGTTTCTCCATCCCTGCTGTGGGTGTATTAAACTTAGGACTTCAGAACAGATCTGTGTTTATTTCATTACTCTCTAAAAGTGAGCCTATAAAGTACAGTGCAGGTCTTCTGTGAAGCTGGGATGTCCTTGGAACACCACTTGGTCAAGCCTATGAAAAGGAATGATTGGCCACAGAAGTACAGTCAGCAGTCAGCATGAAACAGCAGATAAAGGAGGCCCCGTGAGCGACAGCAGAGGCTGCTAACCTACTGAGGGAATCAAGATAAGGATTCACACAATTAAAATTCTGCTGCTGGGTAAAGTCACCAGTTGGGTCCAGCTCAGTGGTTTTAGACTGAGTGCTTTCAAATCTACCCAAGTAACAACGAAGACTCTTCAGTTCCCAAGCATGGATAGTCCAAATCAAGACAGAGAAGTAGACAATCCCCATCTTTAACTCCCAGCTGCTCACCGGAGTGCCTGAGTGGCAGCTCGTATGGAAAAATAGTATGACTCATCAAACTACTGGGGAAAAGAAAAACAGACCTGAGACTCTATAACATAAAATTGACCAGTTATATAAAATTGACCGATAGTGTAAAATTGGTCCATGATCACTTTTCCCACAATGGCTACCAAGATGGTAGTCTATTCTACTGTGAGTATGAAATGGATAAAAATAAATAACCTTCATCCACTGCAACTAAGGGGGATGTTTAATAGTGCTACACAGGAAATGACACAGTTGGGGATCCTTTTCAGCTTGGGCACATTGAAAATTACCTTTACTGTCTGTAAGGAATAGAAATGAAAAGCCCTCCTCCTTCCACCGAAGCTCAAAGAGAATAGAGAAGCAGCAGTAGGTGAGACACAGAAAATTCCATAGAAATAGGGAAGTTATTTCTGGATAATTGGCAGCAGACATGTTTCAGAGCACATGGGATTAAGGATCTCCATAGCAACACAGTTGATGATGGCTCCATATTTAAACTAAATGTGGAGCCTTTACACTTTCAGAGACTGAAAATTTTCTGTACTTTTTGGTAATCAGTTCTCTAACTCAGGGAAGCAAGCACTCCAGCAGAGGTCCACATAAGGCAAGAAGAACATGAGATATACAGAAAATAATTAATAGATCTTAGAGGTTTTTATAGAAGAAAGAAAAATCCAGATCAAATGAGAACAAAATCACTGGCTACATCTTTCATCATTTCCTGGTGAGGGTCAACTAGATGTTAATTACAAGCTTATTGAACAGCATTTTTAGTTTGTTATCTATAATTATGCTTGCCTCACACGTACAATGGCATTGCCATAACATCATTTATTTATTTTCAATGAATACTTTTTTGCCTTACAGAGTTTTATGTTGTCAATAGATAAAACCCCATCCCACTCAAGATCTTGGTGTTTTATGGTAGACTCAAGCTGATAACTCCCCTTGCAGAATCTTTCACTGGACAAAGCTTAGTCCATCCATGAGAGTGGACACCTCAAAAGCACCGTTAGAGAGATCTTTATTCTTGGTGTTTATTTAGTGATCTGCTATCCCCTGTTTGAAGATATTATAATGGAAATGGAACACAATAGTGATCTTAATGCCCCATTCAGTGTACTCTCCTATCCATTCTCTTTTTAAGACTGGCAGATTAAAATTTGGGTTTTGGTACCTCTAGGAACCCACTCCAGTACCACATGTGACACCCAGTGACATTGCCTACCTCTTTGTCCCATTGGCCATACTACCTCCACTAATCAATTCTTAGTTAAGGATCCAGTAAAAGGAAGTCTTTCTTTTAGAGCAAAATTTTAACCTTTTACTATTACCAAGGATGCTAATGGTTTAACAAGAGAGCAAAGCCATTAGCCAAAGAAATGCAGTGGGTTCTACAAGTTCCTCTGGTTAATACAATGGATATTACAGGCATCTGGACAGTTAAATGGTGATATTAAAAAAAAATCTGGTTTTATGCTTAATTTTCTACAAGTCTTATAAAGCAATGCAATCTACTTCTAACACAAGAAAGGAAATTCTTAAAGCATTTATTATTTTTTGGTATTATTTGACCCAGAATCTCCACTTCTGGTAATTCATCCTAAGTCATCCAAAATATGAAAAGGATTTTTAGCAATGTTAATCACAGTGTCGTTTTAATCGCTAAAAATTGGAAATAATCTAAATGTCCAGCAATAGGAGAGTGACTAAGCAAATTATGATACATTCTTTTATGATGAGCTAATATCTTGCAATATTAATCTTTGTGGTTTTCTGTTCTGCACTCCATTATACATGACCCTTCTCCCAGTTAATCAGTGGCATTTGAAGAAAATGGGGATTATTAGGGTAAGAATGGAAAGAAAGAAACATATCCAGTCTTTGTAATTTCCAAAATAAGCCTTGAAAATCACAAGGAATCACTTTTGGGGAAAGCTGGCTGATGGAGTTCATGCAACAATAATTGACTGGCAAGAAAAATGTAGGTAATCATGGCCCCATCTCTCTTCCTGGTAGGGAGGAGAGATAGGGTGTGATCTTGGCACACGGATGCCACCCAAGACTAAGGGAATAGGGAATGGGCCTATGGAGACCACATGAAGAAAAGTGAGCATCAAGAGACAAGTCAAACATCTCCAATGGAGGGAGCCCATTTCAGGGCAGGTGCTGTGACCCCCGGTGAACAGCTGTCAATTTTCACTGATGTCAATGAGGGCCTTCTGGCAATGGCTCCCTGAAGGCTCCAATGGTTTTTTCCTAGCAAATGGAAGATCACCTGTACCTTGAACTTCTGAAGACCTCCAGAATATTCCATTTGAACTGATGCCTTTTAGGATACTCATGAGCCCTTCATCCCAGGCTATAGGGTCTTCTATGTACAGAGAGTAATGAGAAGATACCAAGAAAAGCTCCTACACTAATATTTGAGTAGGATTGGAGGGTCCTTTAAACATACAATGATAATAACAACAACTATCATTTACTACCTGCCAAGCACATCTTTATACATTTTATAAGTATCGAATTCCATCTTCACAACACCCTTCCTAAGAGGTAGATACTCTCTTTTTAACTGTTTATTTATTTTGGAGAGAGAGAGAGAAGGAGAGAGAGAAAGAGCATGAGTGAGAGAGGAGCAGAGAGAGGGAGACAGAGAATCTGAAGAAGTTTCTGCACTGTCAGCACAGATCCTGATGCAGGGCTCAAACTCACAAACCACAAGATCATGACCTGAACTAAAATCAGAGGCTTAACTGACTGAGGCCCCTAGGCACCCCAAGGTAGATACTCTTTTTAGCCCATTCTACAGAAAGAGAAACTGAGGCAAGAGATACTTAGCAGCTTGCCCAGGACCACAGAGCTAATAAGTAGTGAATATAGGATTGATACCTAGGCAGTATGGCCCTGGAGCCTATGATATGCAACTTTACATAGGCTGCCATTAAAAATAATGTTTCTACTGAGTTTGTAACAATCCAGAGGAAGCTTGCATTATCAACCAAACTGATCAGAATTCAATACTGTGCTTACAATGTGGTACACATAGAAAAAAATAGGCATCAAAATGTTAATAATATTTGACTCTAGATGGTAGGAAAATTGGACGATTGAAGTTTTTTTCTATATTCCATATTGAAATTTTTTTTCTGTAATAAGCATGTATGACATTTAAACTCTGGGGGAGAAACTCATTTTTAGTGCATCTTGAGCTTGTAAAACATGCATGCACGTGTGCACGCACACACGCACGCACACACACACGTTTTTGAGTTACAAAGACTAGTTCTTTGAAGAAACTGTACACTTTTAGCAAAAGGGGGAGAGGCCACAGTGCATATATCTAACTAGGGTAGTTCAAAAGTACTTTGGCACTCTGCAGAAGAAGCAAGAAATAGCAATTATGCTAAATTTATCCTCTCTCTTACTTTGATAAGAGGGACAGGATCATGGATAACAGAGACTAGGTCAGCAAAGTAGTCACATGTGAGTAGCCTTGACATCTTTCTGCATTCTTATAGTTTGGGGTTATCTCGATATACTAACATTCCCAAAGAGAATCAAAGAAAGACAGACCCAACTTTTTCGTTTTCACTCATGATATGATATCTTTCAATGAATGCATATGCTTAGTTTTCACATGGTTAAATGTATTGGTCATGGTCTTTACAGATATTTTTGTGTCTTGTTCAGGAAATCCTTCCATACCTTAAATTCATGAAGGCACCCACCTTTATCTTCTTCTAAAAAGCTTGTACATTTAGGTATTTAATTCAGAGTTAATTTTTGTGTATAGTGTGAAGTACAGGTCCAATTCAATGTTTTTCGATAGAGAAAACAAACACCTCAGCACCATTAATTACAACACTGGCCTTTTCCCACTGGTATGTAATATCACCTCTCTCATCTAGGCTCTCTATTCTGTTCCATTCGTCTGTTGGTCTATATCTATGCTGGTACCACCCTGCTTTAATTATTGTAGACTTATAACAAGTCTTGAGATAGGAGAGCTGCACTAAAGACTGAAAAGAGGTACCATGCTGAGAACTGCCCAGAGAAATCATTTTAGAACCTCCAGTATCCAAAAAACAAACAAAACGACCAAACCAAACAAACAACAAAAACAAAAACAAAACTGGTAGATAGTTGTGCCTCATTGTTAGACCTGGTTTGCCTTGTATTTATATCAAATATAAAAACCTAAGTCACTATTTAGGTTTTTACCTGACACTGTCCAAGATAAGAGAGACTTTCATCTTGATGTTCTGAATCCTGGTAGGTTTAATGAGCTTAATTTCAGAATGTGGAAAAGTTAGTTTATCACCAATATTATGGAGATTGTCAACCCACCCTCAAGGCTGGTCTGCTCTGAATCTGGCCCTGGAGAAGGTAAAATGGCACCCTGGACCATCTTGCTGTTGCTATTCTTCAGGCAGCACTGTGTGTCCTTGCTTATAATTAGCAGAGCCAACCGTGGTCTTTTAGTTTATTAAATGGACAGCCAAAAAAGTTAGGTTTTTAACCATGCACTTATGTTGCATTAAAAGAAGGCTTGGATAAAGCATGAACAAACAGCATCTTGTAGACTCTGCCATTGGTGTTATTCTTGGATATATTTGACTTCCATATGGTAACACCAAGGTCACTCCTACTTCCACCTCCTGTGAATATTTGAAACATTTTCTCTTATCGAGGTTTCCCCACACATATGCCTAAGAGGCATTGAAAAACAACAGCAGTAGCTCACTTAGGTTCCTGGAGACTCACCAAGCAATAACCTTAGAACAAGGAGGTCATGTTATGAACTCACTGTGCCTTGCTTAGCTCTTGCTTTAAAGTAAACGTGTATTTCCTTAGTCTTATTCTGGAGAATTTTCTGGAAAGAGCTGGTGTGGCCTTAAAAACAAACTGTTTTGAAATTCCTTTTTTAAAAACCAAAGGAAAAAAAAACCGTAAATCTTTATACACCCAAATGTCCTCATCACAATTTGTCTTATTCTTGACGAAACATTCATATATAAGGGAATTTGGTATGGATGATTCAATTATTCATAGCAAATATGAATATGAAGCAGATTTATTCACTACTCTATAATGAACTAGCCTGGGCCTCTCTCCAGAAAACATGCACATGGAGGTAATGCTCACAGCCCCAGACCATCCATCACACTTACTACTTACCCAGCTAGCCATCTGGTCTGCAGAGAAATGGATAAGAATATCCTAACAAACTCTAGGCAAATTGGTCATTTTGCTGCTCACTATACACATTTCCATCATTTTCTTCCCTCAACTCAGCTTGTCTCAAGCTCTGGTCAAAGTTTTAATTTTGAAGAAGGATGAAACTTTGTTACAAGATAATAAAAGTAACAGTAAAAACAATACACTGTATATTAGCCAACTTGAGAGAAACTATATTAAACAACAACAACAACAACAATAGTGGTTGATATGTGTCTATATTTTTTTCCTTGACAATTTACCCATTCCCATGGATTGGTGCTATTGACTTCTTTAAAAAAAAAAAAAGTTTATTTCCTTATTTGAGTGAAGGAGAGAGACAGAGAGAGAGAAGGAGAGAGAGAATCCCAAGCAGCCTCTGTGCTGAGCACAGAGCCCCATACAAGGCTTAATCTCATGACCATGAGATCATGACCTGTACTGAAATCAAGAGCCTGATGCTCAACTGACTGAGCCACTCAGGCACCTCCATATCTATACTTCTATGACTTTCCCCTTGAGCACCAGACATGATCTACAGCTCCTTACATGATTATATACATGTCAGGCAAGCACCTCTACTTTAACATATTCAAAATTAAATATTTTTTTCCCCCTGAAAGTCTGTGACTCCCTTCTTCTTCATCTGGGTAAATTATATCATCGACTAAAATTTCAAAGCCAAAAGTCTAGGAGTCAGTCTTGACTCCTGTTTTTCCCTCACTCGTCTCATAAGTCCGCTCTGTGGGCTCCTTCTCCAAAACATGTCAGGAATCTTCCCACTTCTCTTTATTTCCTGTGCTTCCACCCTAGCCCAAGCTGACATCAATTCTTGCTTGGATCATAAGCAATAAGCACTTAAATGGTCTTTGTTCTACTCTTATAAACCTATAATATTCTTTACAGAGTTGCCAAGATAATCTCTTTCAAATATAAATCATATCACTTATGGGTCCCTTCTTTCATCATAAAACATTCCAATAGCTTCCAATCACAATTAAAATAAAACCCAGAATCCTTACTCTGGCCTACAAGATCTTCCATCAACCAGCCCCACCTTCTCTATACTTATCTCATACTCTCTTCTGCCCACTCACCATGCTGCAATCAGGCTTGTTTACTCCTTTGTTCCTCAGATGCTCTAAGTTCACCCTAATCTCAATGCTTTTGTCCTTGCTCTTCCCTCTGCCTGGAATGTTCTTCCTTCATATCATATGATTAGCTTCCTATCTTTCAGGTTTTATCTCAAATAGCATCAGAGAAAGACTTTCTCCAACTCCTTGTGCAAGTCAGGATCCAACCAAGGGGGAAATCTTTCTAAGTATATTAAAACAGAGGGAATTGAATATAGGCAATTAGTTATACATATGATGGATAAGCTTTGGATCCACACAATAAAAGACTACCCAAAGATTTGTAATGACAGGAAACTCAGTACACCCAAGCCTGGAAAGCCAAAAGAAAGAAGAGATGTTATTAAATCCCATAAGCCAGGGTCATCGGGTGGAAGCTGGAAGAAGCTTTAGGCCAACCCAGCAGAAGCTATAGACACAGAAGAAACACAACCACTACTAGGGACCCAGTCAGCACAGAGATAGGGGGAGAAATACCTTGACTTCTTTGTTCCCTGCTCCTCTAATTTCCCACCAGTGTCTCCTATTGCTGAACCCATCTGGAAGCCAGCTGACACAGGAGTTTAGGAAACACCTGCTCTATACCACCCCCCCACCCCAACCATACTGATCACAACAAGGAGTGTAAAAGATGGATCGAAGGGCAAACAGCCCAAGATTAGTGCACTATCTCCATTTCATCTCACCACCTCGCCTCAGTTGCTCGATTTTGATCACATTACATTGTTTAGCCATCTTTATAGCACTCACTGCTATCTAGACATATCTTGATTCTTTGCTTATTCATATTGCCAAATTAGAATGTAAGCATCATAGTCTTAGTCTGTATATATGTCTCTGGTAGCTTGAACAATGCTTGATATATGCAGGGTATTCATTAGATGTTTGCTGAAAATACGCAAGATGAGTGATTACTCTGTCACCAGCATTGTGCCAAGAGTTTTAGGTCAACTATCTTACAGAGTCTTTACAATAGTCTCATGACTGTTGTATATATGAGGAATCTGAAGCTTAGTGGAGAATTCTGAAGCATTGCATCTTGGATAGATTCCAGCCAGTAGGCTATCAATAATATAAACTCCAAAGAAGAAATGACCATCGTATATATAATACATCAATATGACACTGTACCAACTTAAAAATTCAGTTTTGCTAATAACAAATATCTTATTCAACACCTTCACTGGGAAAGTGTTGGATAATGTAGTTGACATATGCTCATCAATCCTCTCTCTTCCAAAAAGAAAGTGAAAGGAAACAAACCTAAGTCATTGTGTGTGAATATCATACGGGTACCAATCACGTGACCTCAATCTATTGATTCTCAGACAACAGAAGGCTTATTCAAAGACTTACATAGTGCCTTCACTTTAAGCTGGACACTGGACAATATAAAATACTCTGTCTGATTGCTACCCTTTAAATGTAATTCTAGAGATGCCTGGATGGCTCAGTCGGTTGAACGTCTGACTCTGGCTCAGGTCATGATCTCACAGTTTGTGAGTTCAATCCCCTTGTCGGGCTCTGTGTTGACAGCTCAGAGACTGGAGCCGCTTCCGATTCTGTGCCTTCCTCTCCCTCTGCTCCTCCCCTACTCACGCTCTATTACTCTCTCTCTCTCTAAGTAAACATTAAAATTAAAGAAATAAATTTTAGGGGCGCCTGGGTGGCTTAGTCGGTTAAGCGTCCGACTTTCGCTTAGGTCATGATCTCGCAGTTCGTGGGTTCCAGCCCCGCGTTGGGCTCTGTGCTGACAGCCAGCTCAGAGCCTGGAGCCTGTTTCAGATTCTGTGTCTCCCTCTCTCTCTGACCCTCCCCTGCTCACGCTGTCTCTCTCTCTTAGAAATAAATAAAAACACTGGAAAAAATTTAAAATAAAATAAAATAAAATTAAATTAAATTAAAGAAATAAATTTTAAAAATGTAATTCTAGGTGCTAGTTATCCTGGTAAAATATGTTTATCTGAGGGGGGAAAAAAGACATCTGAGCTCTATCCACATGGCTTCATATAGAATCAAACAGGAATCACAGAGCTGCATTAAATTTGGGGCCAAGTGTTTTACTCAGGGCATCTGGCCATGGAGCATCTGTCCTTTGGAAAGGAGGGAAGAAGGAACCCAGGGAGGCTCTGCTTGAGAAAACACCAGAATCCCTACTCCAGCCCAGCTCCATGTTGGTGCCCGCAGTGTGTGAATCATGGCTGCTCAGGCTGTCTCAGGGGAGAAGCCAAGATTCTGTCTTAAGCTTTTGAAGCAGCTCTTCATCTTGTATGAATGTCAGCTATTCACTTTGTAACACAACCAGGCAGGAACAGGTTTAGTCCTTGGGCTCCATTAAACTGTGACTTAATAAGATAATTAAATTCCCAAAGATAAAGATATAGAAAAAGGCACCATCACTGTTGCTTTTGAGCCCAAATCAAGTTCATAATGATTTATTTTAAGTCATA
Source organism: Crocuta crocuta (assembly GCF_008692635.1). Classification (NCBI taxonomy): domain Eukaryota; kingdom Metazoa; phylum Chordata; class Mammalia; order Carnivora; family Hyaenidae; genus Crocuta; species Crocuta crocuta. The sequence continues at coordinate 10,795,751 of NW_027531893.1, forward strand.
GAATTTTATTAGGCTTTACATTAAAGCAATAAAGAAAGTCTGGACCAAAGTTTGGAGAGCTTTGGATGTAATAATAATGGATCCCTTGAAATCCCATTAAATAGGCTCTGAAATTGGCTTGGGACTTCTGCCTTGTTTAGATGAGATGACAAGACGATTGGCCATGGTCCTCCAGCTGTAAGGCCTTGATTGACTCTCCATCACTGATTGGACTCCATAGGGCCATATATAAAAAAAAATACATCTCCCTCTCTGAATGTGGTACTCCCAGGTTCTATGATTGGTCTTCCAAATGAACCCTCATAAGATATGAGACGTAACAAACTATACATTGGTTTGTTATCTGAATTCTAGTCTATTTCAAGTATTGGAGATGTCTTATAGACATATCCATAGTACACCCAAGTATGGGTTATTAAGAGAGAAAACTGTGGCACCTGAGTGGTCAATTCTTGGTTTCAGCTCAGGTCATGATCTCATAGTTCGTGAGTTTGAGCCCCACATAGGGCTCAGTGCTGCTGGTGCAGAGCCTGCTTAGGATTCTCTCTCTCTCTCTTTCTCTCTCTCTCTTTCTCTCTCTCTGTCTCTCCCTTTCTCTCTGCCTCTCCCCTGCTTTCTCTCTCTTTCTTTCAAATAAATAAATAAACTTAAAAAAATTATAAGTGAAAAACTCAAGGTGAATACATTGTGGCCCATACATACAATATAGTGCTCTACAGCCATAACAAATGATGATGCAACTCTTGTGTTTTGTTACAGAATTCTCCGTAACTTTCATTGTAAGTGAACAATGTGCAGAATGGGAATACTATAATTTTGTTTACAGAACGGGAAAGATAAGTACATAGGAACTACCTTTGAAAGGACAGGTAAGAAATTCTTAACAGTGGTTGGCTCTAGGGAAGAAAACTAGATATTTTATACATCTTTTTAGCTTTTAAAAAAATCATATGCATTTATTACTAATGAAATGAATACATATTCAAAAATTAAATCTCTTTCAAATCAAGAAAAAGTAGAATTTGGTAAATATTTTGGTTGCCCCACTCCGATTTCCCTTCACAGTCGCCAGAAGTATTGGATTCAGAGTTGAGCTCTGCTGGTTCCCTTGCCTCAAGGTGGGATCAACTTTGGGATGCAATGCACGTTCCAGTGCACCCCTTGGGATCAGGCTGGCACCCGTCTTCACCAGGATGTCACCTTTGATGAGCTCTTTACCCTACCCTTGATTCTTCTCTGGAGAACACTCTTTCAACAAACCACTTTTACAAGAATTTCTCATCTGGCTCTATTTCTAGAGAATCTGGCCAAAGAAAGTATTTTGGAAGAAAAAGTTAAGTTTACCAAATATTAACATTATAAAATCATGTATATGCTATCTCCATATGTAGTCAACAATTACTTTTTGTCCTGTGACAGTAAAAATGCCCCACCCTTAAAAACCTTTCACGGGGCGCCTGGGTGGCTCAGTCGGTTAAGCGTCGGACTTCGGCTCAGGTCATGATCTCACGGTTCGTGGGTTCGAGCCCCTCGTCGGGCTCTGTGCTGACAGCCAGCTCAGAGCCTGGAGCCTGTTTCAGATTCTGTGTCTCCCTCTCTCTCTGACCCTCCCCTGCTCATACTGTCTCTCTCTCTCTCTCAGAAATAAATAAAATATTAAAAAGAATTTTTAACAGAACCTTTCACAATTTTCCATTGTTCTCTAGATAAATGCAGATTTCTTTAACAAGTTTTATGAGACACTCTGTCCATCTGGCATCTGCATAGTCCTCCAACCTCATCTGCATACATTCTTCTTTACCTTTTCCTTCCAACCACATTGGCCTAATTGCAGTTTCTTGAACTTACCATGCTTCTTTCTGCTGGAGGACACTTGCTCATGTGTTCCCTGGAATGTTCTTCAGTCCCTTCTTTGCCTGATTAATGTCTACTCCTTCAGATATCCCCTCAAACATTACACTGACCAGAACAAATCTTCCTATTCCAAGTTCTCACAGTCTCATAGACTTATTTTCTTTCTTTTTCCCCATCTGTTATTTAAATGTTTGTTTATTTTTGACAGCGAGAGACAGAGTGCAGCAGGGAAGGGACAGAGAGAGAGGGAGACACAGAATCTGAAGCAGGCTCCAGGCTCTGAGCCACATTGGGCTTTGTACTGACAGCTCAGAGCCTATATCTCTATCCTTCACTCCTATATCTCTAGAGCCTGGGACACTGTTTTCCTCATGGCAAGTGCTCAGTAAAGGTTTGCTGAGTAAATAAATCATGGTTAATGAACATAACCAGCTGAAAGTCAATGCTAAATTTCACTCTGACCTGCTTGAAAGCCACACAAAATGGGAAAACAACCAGTTACTTAATTCTTAATAGAAATAATTAAATAATCAATGATTTATGAGGTAGCTCACCTCTGGTGGTGAAACCAGAGAAAATATCAACACTGTGTGCTCACTGAAAGGAGATTTTAATGGAAACACCCTCAAAACCATCCTCACAATAAATGGAATGGTGAATTTAGGCTAGTTGTTTCCTTCATTTATTCTGAACATAATTATTAAGCAACCATTATATGCCAGGCACTCTGCCATAGAGTGCAAAATTGGTAAATAGAAGGGTATCTGGTTGGCTCAGTCAGTTAAGCTTCCAATATTGGCTCAGTTCATGAGCTCACAGTTCGTGAGTTCAAGCCCTGCATTGGGCTCTGTGGAGCCTGAAGCCTGTTTCATATTCTGTCTCCCGCCTTTCTTTCCCCTTCTCTAGCTCTCTCTGTCAAAAATAAACAAACATTTAAAAAAAGGTAAATAGAGACATATAAAATACCTATTCTCATGGAATGTAGCTAGCTTCTAAAGGGAGATTCAGACAAAAGTCAATGAAACACAGATATATTTATCAAGTCAAGCAGAAATGCATGGAGTCATAATAAACTATGATTGACGAGTTAATCTCGACCGGGGGTTGATTGACTTGAGATCTGAAGGCTGAGTAGGCTTTTCCTGCACACAGAGAGAAGAGTGTTAGTTTCAAGCAGAAGGTATAATACATGAAACTGCCCCAAGGAGGAAGGTTGTTATGGTGGGTTTGAGCCATTGTGGCTGAAATGGGGGCTGGACTCTGGTGGAATAAGAGGTTGAGCAGATACAGAAGAGTCAGACAATGAAGAAATGCATCCTAGCACCAATGAAAAGCTACTGAAGGGTTTCCAGCAAGTGGATGACACAATCAGACTTTTATTTTGAAAAGATCACTTACCATCTAAGGGAGAACAGATTGTATGGGACCCACAGAGAATATGGGAAGACTGTTGGGCAGGGAGTTGAGGTTAGGTGTTGGAGTAATCCAGATGGTAGAGGATGGCATTTTGGCCATTTGGAAGTATGGATGGAAGCGAGCATATTTGATGTACTTGGATATTGTAGGACCAAACCAATTCTCCCCAAAGGGTAAAAAAAAAAATGTGTGCTGGGTACACAGGTCTCCAATGAATGAGGTTCAATAAAATATAAATTTTAGGGAACCTGAAGACTAGATTGGTAATACTTCACAGATATGTCTCATAATTAAGCTTCCAAGGAGGCCTAGAATTCAAATTTAAACTATCTACTAAGCACTGAGATGATGACAATCAGAGCTAATAGTGACAAACATAGGTTCTCGATGAGCTAGAAGCACAGTACTAATTACCATCCTCCTATAAAAGCCAATGATCCTGCTGCATATGTTGCATATATTTATACAAGTACAAAGTTATGGATATATATGCCTAAGTTAATTAGAAGGAACTATATAAAGCTATACCAAAATGGGAGGATTGATCTCCCCAATTAATTTTTTTAGTATCTTTCTTTGTAAATTGCTCAGGCTAAAAGAACACCTTGAGCGGCATCTGAGTGGCTCAGTCAGTTAAGCTTCCAACTTTGGCTCAGGTCATGATCTGCAGGTTCATGAGTTTGAGCCCCATGTCCAGGCTCTGTGTGGACAGCTCAGAGCCTAGAGCCTGCTTTGGATTCTGTGTCTCCTTCTCTCTCTGCCCCTCCCCCACTCATGCTCTTTCTCTCTCTCTCTCAGAAATAAATAAATGTTCAAAAAATTTTTAAAAAAGAACACATTGAGGAGTGGTTACAGTGTGGTATCTAAGTCAGGTAGAACTAATCACTGGCTGTCACTATCAAAGCCACTTTTCTAAATAAGTCTATCTCTTGCACAATGTTACCCAAACAAAGATTATTCCTGTTCAGGTGTCCCTCACTTTACATGGGCAGGATGTTTTATAGCTAGCATTTTTTCTTTTTTGAACTAAGGAACCTTGTATGTCGAATATTAACCTGATCAAATGGTAAGACCAAAGGTTTAAAAGGGCAAGTGTATGGGTTGAATTCCTTTGCAGCCCAATTAGCTCCAAATTGAAATGCTAGGATTTTCAGCTTGAAGGAATTTCAGAGGTGATCTTTTACCAAAAAAATTTTACAGATCAGAAAGCTGAAATCTAAGGGGATGAATCACCAAAGTCAATAAGCAGTCTAGTGACAGAGTTGTTTTTGAAACCTAGTAAAACCAGGCCACTCGACCCCCCACGACCCCCCCAAAACATTACACAACCATGCTCTTGCATGAATACAATTAGTCCTGTGATTGTAGGTAGTCGACTGACAGATGTGTTTTATGTTTATGGTTTATTTGAATATATAGAAACTCAGACTGGGTTAAGAAAAAGAGGGTTTTTACCAGAAACATAGTAGATGGGTAATATATCCATGGGGAGGCTAGAACAATCAATCTCAGGGAAATGCCGTAACTAAGGCATCACAAGAGATCTCATCAGTAAGTCCCAGAATTGATTCCCTGGAAATTGCCACTAGCCTTCCCCCTTCTTTTTCTCAGACCAAAATTAAAATTTCCAGGAGGGGGTGCTGCTTCTAGCTATAGTGGTCTCATCTGTATCAGACCAATAGTTCCAAGAATGACCAGAAAAGTTGGAAATTTTTTCTCATCGCCATGTAGTATTCCATGGTATAGATAAACCACATCNCCAAAAAAAGAAAACAAAGTTGGAAATTTTTAAAAATATGTTTGAAGCCATTGGAAAGCTACCAACATGGCCCAGGACATGAGGAAAAGCTCAATATTCTGTACTAAGTTCCCCACTGAGGCTCTTGCCAATGGGCAATGGGCTTGCATTGGAAGCAGCTTAAAGGTGAGAAGCCAGTCAGAAAGTGATAATGAGAGGGTTAAAAAGAACAACTCTCTCAGAAATCTTAGGGCCTGGTGTAAAAGTAAACTTCATGGTGACTAAACTAGCCATAGCTTGAGGGACCAAAGTCATGGAGTAGATAAACGTAATCTTGACATTTGGCTTTCACATTTCCTGTTGAGGCCTTTATCAATTTGTAACCAGCAGAGGAGAGGCTGAGAAGCCAAAGAGGGAGCATAAATAAAATCCCAGGAGGCTAAGCTGAGTTGATAGTGGTCTCACAGTGGTGGTGAGACAAAAATTGGAGTTCAGGATTAGCCAAAAATAAGATGCTCAGATGAAAACCCCAAGGTTTTTCACTGGAATCCCTTGAGCACTCCACCCTAGAATTAAGGGCAAACTGAATATAGATCATCCCCCAAATAGACAAACCCAGCTTCCTGTCAGATCAATCTTATCCCAGAAAAGATCACCTGCCTCTACTTTAACTACCCTCAAATCAAAACTGTGCTTTTTCTAGAGGCTGATTAACATCATCCAGAGTTCTTACAGTGTTTCATACGTTTATCTGGCATTTCGTAAAACAATCCCAGTGATATCAAGTGATACGATAAAGAGGAAAAACAAGATAACCAATTATCAATGAGAAAAATTATAATAGCTTTAATATATTCAAGAAAGTAAATAACAAGATGGGGAATTTAACCGGAGAATTATAGTCTACATCAAAGAATCAAACAGAAATTCTAGAGCTTTAAAAATACAAAAATAAAAATTAAGAATTCAGGGGTGCCTGGGTGGCTCAACTGGTTAAGTGTCTGACTCTCTCTCTCTTTTTAATGTATATTTTGAAAGAGACAGAAAGAGAACAGGGGAGGGGCAGGGAGAGACAGGTAGAGAGAGAGAATCCTAAGCAGGCGCCATGCTGTCAGCGCCAGAGCCTGGCATAGCAGCTTGAACTCACAAATTGTGAGATCGTGACCTGAGGCAAAACAAAGAGTTGGACACTCGACCGACTGACTCACTCGGTGCCCTAAGCATCCAAGTCTTGATTTCAGCTCATGATCTCAGAGTCATGAGTTCAAGCCACACGCTGGGCTTCATGCTACTTAAAAATTTTTTTTTAATTAAGAATTCAGTACATAGTTTAAGATCAGATTACACAAAAAATAACAGAGAGATAACCAAAATGATGGGAAATGCATTCTGAAAAAGCATCAGGGTATGAGACTTGTGGAAAAGTTCTAATCTTCATGTAATTGGATGCCCAGTAAACGAGGAGAGAAGGACTGGTGGGAGGCAGGAGAAGTAATTTTGAAAGGAACTTCCCAAAATGATTTAAGATGTCAAACCATAATTTCAAGAAACTCCACAAATCCCGAGTAAGCGTAATAATTTTACACGTTAAAATATATATGATATATATTTAAAAATATGTACTTATATATAAATATATTTTTTAACTTAGGTACATCACAGTAAAACTTCCAAAACCCAATGGCAGTCAGAGAATCTTTAAAGCGACCAGAGGAAAAAGAAGCATTACTTTCAAAAGAACAATACTAAGAATTATAGATGACTTCTTAGCAATAACAATGGAAGCCAGGAGACAATGGAATAATATCTTTAAAGTCCTACAAAATGTCTATAGATAAAACTCTGTTTGGACTTTCTTTGACCATATGCCCAGCCCTGTGTAAGGTTGGGCGCTCTGGAATAAGTTTCCCAAAGGAAGCAGGGACTGTAACCAGTAGAAGATCTAGGGAAGAAATACACAAGGCAAACAGAATTAAGAATCATCTATATGCTGATTGAATCCTCATGACAACTTTCTGTGGAAGGTAGAGAAATAGTTTGCCCAAGGTCATACAGTAAGCTGTCAAGATGCAACTCAAAGCCAGGTCTAACTTCCAATCTCATCCCCTTAACCTATATTCCCCACAGAATGCCTTGTAAAGAAGGAAGGAAGCTGGCAGTTAGATTGTCTGAGTCAAGCCTGGCAGACCCAGGATGGCAGATGTTGCAGCCTGATCACCCACCTATCCAAAAGGGGATCTTTTTTAGACGCCAGGGAAAAAAGCAATCTTTCTTAGAGATAAAAATCAACATTTCACGGAAGAGCTGGCAATGTTTCACTCATACGTAAAATATGTAGCGCATCTATTTTCCAGCTAATGTGCAAAATTATCCTTTCAATAAAGGACCTAACTCAATGCGAGGGACTCATGACTGTCTTGTTTATAAAACAAAACCAAGGCAACACACACATCAGCAGAATAACCCAAGTACATTAAACGCACTCCCATATGAGACTGATAATAATAAATAGTATAGCCATAATGAGCTCATCCTTCCAATTTGATGATATTATGTCTTGATACACAAAGAAATGGATGGAATTATGTAGCTAATGACGTTGCTTAAACTCTTGGTATTTTGGTGAATTACACCCATGGTGAGATGAAATAAATATCCAGCTAAGGGCTTCTCCTGGAACTTCGCCAACGTTCGCTCTTCTTTAATGATTAACAAGTCACAGAAGGGTTATTTTCCCATCCTTCCAAATCAGATGCAATAAACATACATTAAAAGAGGACAGCACTTCAGAAAAATTATCCAGACCCTTCAGAACAAACTCCAATCCTACTTGTCTGGCAGAAGTGATTCATTTAGTTTCTGAGTGGTGTTTTCTTATTTTGAGCATCCATTTCACCATCCAAAAACACCCTGTCAAATCAGACTTCGACATAGCCTATTAAAATGTTAGGCTTCACCTGATAAAATATAATTATAGCATTCCTGACATTTTTACATAGCACACACACGCTTCACGCCAATTTTTCTGGAGTTAAGATTTTTCCTTTAGATGTGTGAATGCATGATGAGGCTGTAAGAAAATATCATTATGTCAAATTCTAATATAGTTGAGAAAATGAATCTAGTATAAATAAGAAAATCAAACCAGAATGTGTATAAAATGAGTACAAATGGATAAAAATGGTGACAAAGGTGATTTGTCAAAACACTTAGAGAGCTCATCAAGTCATGCAATTGAATAGAGACTAAGGTGGCACCTAGTTGCTTAAAGGTTTATCAGTCAATTTTTCAGCCTATTGGGGCAGTGGTTTATCACCTGGGGAGCTTTTAAAAATTGCCAATACTTAGACCACATTCCAGACCATATAAATCCAAATTTCTGGAGGTGAAACCCAGGTATTAATTTTTTTTTTTAAAGTGTTACTCCCCAGGTATGCTTGGCCATGGTCAACACTAATGTAAGACCATAGTCAACAATTATCGCAGAGTTAACACCTGAAAGTGGTTAAATAGTTAGGTCACCTTGCTGATGTGTTACCTTTAAATATGCATTCAAACCTAGCTGGTAACACAAGTAAGAAAGTCCTTTAGATAAAGTGAGTTGTGATCAATACATCTACAAATTCTTTGATCTTCCCCCATTAAAAGGATGGGGGTATGGCTCATTTAGCGGCTATCTTTGACAAAGCAGGAAAGAATATCCAATGGAAAAAAGACAGCCTCTTTAACAGATGGTGCTGGGAGAACTGGACAGCAACATGCAGAAGAATGAAACTAGATCATTTTCTCACACCATACACAAAAATAAACTCAAAATGGATAAAGGACCTCAATGTGAGACAGGAAACCATCAAAACCCTAAAGGAGAAGGCGGGAAACAACCTCCTTGACCTCAACATCAGCAATTTCTTACTTGACACATCCCCAAAGGCAAGGGAATCAAGAGCAAAAATAAACTATTGGGACTTCATCAAGATTAAAAGCTTCTTTTTATTTATTTTATTTTATTTTATTTTTTACAAATAGTTTATTGTCAAATTAGTTTCCACATAACACTCAGTAAAAGCTTCTTTTTATTTTTAAAGATTATTTGTTTGTTTTTAGAGAGAGAGAGAGCATGAGCAGGGGAGGGGTAGAGATAGAGGGAGAGAGAAAGAATCCCAAGCAGGCTCTGCACTGTAAGCACAGAGACTGACACAGGGCTCAAACTCATGAAGCTTGAGACCATGACCTGAGTTGAAACCAAAAGGCAGACACTTAGTGCTCACTTCGCCAGCACATATACCAAGAGTCAGACACTTAGTCAACTGAGCCACCCAGGCAACCCTAGTGACTCATTTCTAAGGGACAGAATGTGGCAGAAGTCACAGAAGGTAATTTCTAAGGTTCAGTCATAAACATTGCAGCTTCCTCTGTGCTCTGTCTTGGATCACTGACTCTGGGGAAAGCCAGCTGCCATGTTGTGGGAACACTCAAGCATTGCCCTATGCAGTGGCCCATGCGGTAAAGAACTGGGTGTCCTGCTAACAGCCATGTGAGTGCGCCATCTTGAAAGCGGACCTCCAACCCCAGTCAAGCCTTCAGATGACCATGTCCTCAGTCAACATCTTGACTTCAATTTCATGAAGGACTCTGAGTCTTACCTACTTGGCTAAGATGCTCCTGAATTCCTGACTGACAATTACTGTGAGATAATAAATGTTGAGTGTTTTAAGCTCAATTTGGGGATAACTTGTTACATAGAAACAGATAGCTAATACTGAGAGCCAGTCTTGAAACACAGACACCAAATAATTAGGATTGTCTCTCTGGCAATCACTAAGGCATAACATTGGACTTAATATGTGGTAGGCATTTCATAAATATTTGTGGAATAAATGAATGATTGATTGATTGAATAATCAATGAACAATGGAAGGGTTGATTGACTGAACAATGAAAGAGAACAATGAAAGAACAATGAACTTCTCTGGAGCTCCACAGATGATCAGAAGTCTCTATCTATCTCTTGATAATCATCAAGATTCCATGGGGCGCCTGGATGGCTCAGTCAGTTAAGCATCTGACTTTGGCTCAGAGTTTGTGAGTTTAGCTTTGCATAGCTCAGAGCCTGGAGCCTGCTTCTGATTCTGTGCCTCCCTCTCTCTTTCTGCCCCTCCCCCACTCATGCTCTTTCTCGTTCTCTCTCTTTCTCAAAAATAAATAAACATTAAAAACATAAAATTTTAAGATTTCAGTCTGCACCGAGCTTAAAGTATGAAAGAATTAAGGTTCCCAATCAACAGAAATGTGTCCCTGGTACTAGAAACAACATATATTATGTCCTGCTTCAGCTTGGTAGAAAACCTTTCCTATTTTTGCCCCTTTGGGGAATCTTCAGTGCTGAGGATATTGTTTCCCTTGCTTTTCATTTTGTAAATCAATATGACTATTTTTGCTCTAAAAATTACTAATTCAACATTAACAATCCAATGTCCTTAAATAACTAATTAATTATCCATGTTGTCACTAACAGTTCATTCCTCGCCTTACTCATAGCAATAAGCTTCTCATTTCCCACGAAGTCTTTGGATGATATTATTACTCTCATCCATTGCTCAAGGGGTACATGCCTTCTTAGTCACCCATTCCCTGGATGGAATTGTTTGTTCTCTTCTTTCCCACGTGGGGAGCTGATGAGTTCACTAAAACTGAATGCTTTAAGAATTATTTGCCAGATCTGCTAAAAATGTAGTGCTTGGAATTTGCTTCTTGAGATCCTAATGTTGCAGAATGAGGGAGAAGACCCAAATATATATATATATTTATTAATATATATTTATTAAATATATATATATTTAAGTTTATTTATGTAAGAAATGTGTAGTTCAAACCCATGACCCCAAGATCAAGAGTCACATGCTCTTTTGACTGAGCCAGCCAAGCACCCCTAAATCCATATACATTTTTTAAAGACTCTGAGTTGTTAAAGAAGTCATTACATTTCAACATCCTTATGCTTTTGTTATTTTAAAAGGGATACACTTCCCCAAACTTTTATTTCCTATTTGAGCTAATGTTAATGTAGCTGACATGGCTAAGGTTTTTCTTTTCTTACCCTCTTTCCTGGGGCCTGAACATTCCAAAGAAAATTTAAAAAATGGGAAGAGGGCACATTTGGTAATGGAATTCAAAGTGGCAGTGGGGGGTCGGATAAAAAAAATCCTTTTAACATAATAATGACAAGAACTCAGAACCCGGAGGAAGACCCCTGTGCAAGGTGGCAGTTTCACTGTCCAAGACTGTCAATGCTCTCTACCCACAGGGTTCAAAGTCACCATCTACCTTCAACCCAGACCCCCATCCTCGCACTTATCTTCAGTGGAACGAGATGTAGCTGATCACGTGACATCCTATTTTTAAATACTGAGCAGAAGAGAAGGATATCATGAGGGGAGCAGAAGGGAGTTAAAAATCTACCACAACCATGAGGAGAAAGCACTTGAACCAATACATGAGGACTCGTCCCTGTTGAGATGCCGGTGACAAAACTGAGTACAAAGGAGGAGCCACTTCCCACCCCCTCCAGTTGTCAGTGGCCTTTGTATGGTTTGATCTAGGACTTGACCTGAAAAAGGCATATATTTTTTTAACCTTCCTCTGGAATATATGTGTATAACTGGTAAATGCTGAGATTCTTTAATAATGGGCTATATCTGCCTCCCCTCCACTCTTAAGGGCTTAGTTATGGGTTTTGTTTGTTTGTTTGTTTCTTACCAGCAGCCACAAATCATCTGCTACTATGAAAGGCAGTAACAGTTTCCATGAACTCAAACACGAGGAAGGATCGAGGATATTCATAACTTACTATTTTCAACCTCATAGCTGTTTCCAGGGGCAACAATTCGCTTCTAAACCGACCAAGAGACATTAGACCACCGATGCATCTCAGAGATCTGCCAGCCCACACACATGTGTTCCCAACCTCATGGCGCCTGGAGAAGTCCCACCCATATAAAAACGAATTAAGCCAATAACATGTTCTTCTAAATTCACATCTGTCCTCGGCAAGTAAGAGAGGGATTGTTTTCAAGGAAGATTCGAGCTACATGCATTTTAGGCAGGGTAGCATGCAGGGTGCCCCCACAGACCACGTGGGTTTCATTCTCCACTTACCGATGGCAAGAAATTGACCACTCTAATGTGACGGGCATGTGGACGCACAGGGCATGTGGACGCACAACCACCCCCTCCAGGAGATGGGTCAAGTTGACTTTTGAGAAACACAGGCTGTCTCTGCCTGTGTTTGTTTTGTTGGCGGGCTCGCAGAATGCCAAGGCTCCTGGGGAGCTGCCGTCTGGATGACTGGCCAGCGGGGTTCTGCAGGAGGCCTGCCTGCCCAAGCCAAGAGATGTACATTTCCTCCCCCCGTGGGCTGTTCTTCTGGCTGCTCACCTCCTCTCCCCTCTGTGCACAATCACCCTACATGCTGCCTCATTTGGGAGTCCATTGGGCCCTTTCCCCCTCAAGTAGAGTTTAGCAGTTGGGAAACGAGAGAGTTTACGCACTAAAATTCAAGAGCGAATGGTGTCTTCCATTCCAGAAGTTTTCAAACGTTTTGTTTGTATGTTTGCTTGTTTGCTTATTTCCTTTCTTTTTTTTTTTTTTTCTTAGCATCAGGGATATGAGGGAATTTTCTAAAGTGATGGGAAGGGGCGCCTGGGTGGCTCAGTTGGTTAAGCGTCGGACTTCGGCTCAGGTCATGATCTCACGATTCGTGGGTTAGAGCCCCGCATCAGGCTCTGTGCTGACAATGAGCTCAGAGCCTGGAGCCTGTTTCGGATTCCGTGTCTCCCTCTCTCTCTGACCCTCCCCTGCTCATGCTGTCTCTCTCTCAGAAATAAATAAAACATTGAAAAAAAATAAAGTGATGGGAATGTTCTGCATCTCTACTGGGGTGATGTTTATATAGGTATATGGATTTGTTAAAATCCATTGCATGTACACTTATCATGTGTACATTTCATTGTATGTCAATTATACTCCAATAAAACTGATGTTTTTTTAAATGCAGAACTTAAGCCCAATAAATATAATAGGGTTTTAAAGAAGTATGAATCATTCGGTTCCAGTTCTGGGTACCCTGGAGGAAGCACAGCCCACCTTGTCTCTCCCATGCAATTAAAAACCTTGTGAAGAACACTTGAGACAGCATCTGAGGGCCCTGATTGGAGGGAGGGGGAAATGGGGGGTGGGAATAGAACTCAAAGCAAGACCAATCCAGCAGTGAATTTCTGGGATATTTTTCAGCACTGGCATCCACAGCCTGGACTGAAAGGCATGCCGAAACCCAGAATTAGGTACTGGCAATAAGTAAGGCAGACAGTAAGAACTCCCAGAGAACCCTCATTCTAGTCTAATGAGGATGGATGTCCCTAAAGGTCTCAGGAAGGAGATGATTTCTCATATCATGCTTTTTCCATTTTCTGGTCCCCCAGCCCCCACTGCCAAATATCTTAGGACAGTAGTAGCTACAGTGATGGTGGCCACAGCCGGGCAAGTTTCTTCTGAAACCAGAAAGAGGGAAAGAGCATCTCCACTGTTTGTTGACTACCTCTTTCTCTTCCCACCTCTTGGCTTCAGAGTAAGATGCAGTCACGGGAACTGCAAGGCAGAGGGGATAATAAAGCTCTGGGTTTCAGGGCACCTGGGTGGCTCATTTGGTTAAGGATCCGACTTCAGCTCAGGTCATGATCTCACGGTCGGTGGGTTCGAGCCCCGCATTAGGCTCTGTGCTGACAGCCAGCTCCGAGCCTGGAGCCTGTTTTGGATTCTGTGTCTCCCTCTCTCCCTGACCTTCCCCTGCTCATGCTGTCTCTCTCTCAGAAATAAATTTTAAAAAACATTAAAAAAAAGAAAAAAGCTCTGGGTTTCTAATCAGAAGAGGAGGAAGAGGGGGCTGTGGGAGCATTAGGGGAAGCATTAGGGGAATTGCAGAGAAAAGGATTCTTAAGATCTTTTGCCTCTCTTAAGCCCCTGAGGACAGGGGTAGTGCTGAGCATATCTAGTCTGGTTTCCCAAGGGCGGTGCCCTGAAATGCCCAGATTGTGTGCTTTTTCCTGTCCTACAGAGTTGGGCCAGCTTTCTGCACCTGCACGCTAGCTGTCTGCAAAGGCTCACCCTCCCCATCCACGGGAGCATTAGCAAGGCCCTGGACACAAGGGGAGGAGAATGGATTTGGAGGAGCACTGGGGGTGCCCATGGGCCGGTTTGGGGGGTCCACAGACTAGTCACCCCCAGCAGCTTGTAGGAGGGTTTCCTGATGGAGTCCATGAAGAAGCTAACAGTATGGGCACTCCTTTGGTTCATTCCGAGTTCTGGTTTGCTATGGCTCTCCTTGGCCCTCAATCACGCAGCTCACCTCAATATTCTGGATGGAGGAGACAGAAGTCCTCTCGGACAATGTCCTACATTGCTGGGAAGACAAGTTCCTACTCACATGCTCTCTCTTTCCCCCACCAGAGAAATCATGGATTGAAGGGCTCTCTTGGCACTGAGCTGCACACCATGGAGTGGAGGGTACAATGAAACTGTTCTTACCTTCTTTAACATATCTATTCTTGATTTTTGTTTTTTGTCTTTGTATTTTGGTTTTTTTTCTTCACCCATGTGCTGGAATGTCTCCACTGGACTCCCAGATCCCCATAAAAGTATCTCTTCCACGAGTGATTGTCAAAGTCATATGGAGGGGGCTCAAGTAGAAAGCTCCCGTTCCGCCATCTTACGGACGTCATTTGCTATTTGCTTTCACTATACTTTCTTGATGTTTTGGCTTCTGTTGGACATGTTCCATAACTAAAAGCTTTTTAAAAAAATGAAAAGGGACCCCTCCAGTTGAAACGGAGCTGGAAGGCCACAGGCATACTCATGAGCTATTCTCTCTCTGGTGGTCCTATCTGGGTGAACTCCATCCTCCCCCAGCCCTCTGAAGTTCCACAGCAAGATACACCCTGTTTTGGCCATACTCCTTCAATACGACCAACAAATATTTCTCAAGCACTCCCACGTTGAAGCCTGTGTGCTGGGCTCTTCACTGACTACGAGGAGAGATCATAAAAACACATTGGATGCATCCCCTACATCCAATGTGAGAGTCACAGATTGTTGTCATATAAGTTGGGGACAGAGAGGTGGTTTTCCCTTCCTGTGTGCCTTTCATGGGACAGGGGAGGACCTGTTGTTTTCCTGCTCTGTGATCCTTCCTGACACACAAGTGAGCAATTCCATCCACCCATTAGGTCCCGGGTCCAGTGATGCTCACGGTGAAGGTGCAGTACCCGCGAACTAGAAATAGAAGTATTTTCCCGACCCACCCTTTGAGTAATGGTGGAATCCGTTCAGGCCAGATATCCCTGTTGCTCCTGCAAAAGCCCTCCCAAGAAAGGAGTCCCTTTTGCCACCCCGCTCCACGTCAATTAAGTCCCATTGCATTGAAATATCTCAAAATTTCACATCATACGCAATCACTGAGCATCTCCGGAGACTGCCGATTTTCCTCAGTGCCCGTTTCCAGCTAGCCCGTCTTTTATTAGCATCTGGCACCTTGGCCTATGGTGGCTGCTGACACTGACAGCCCCAGGGGCGCTCAGGAGGTTTTTCCTTGATATTGTCCAATAATTCTCACTCTGTGCTGACTGTAGCTTTCTTCTTCAATTAGCAATGTAAATGTGATTGCCTGGGCTCCATAATGAGGTTTTAGTGGTAACACCATGGGGGAGGCCACTATTCCCTGGGGGCAAAGCTGTCTGTCTGCTGGAGCCCAGCTGAGGCTGGAAGGGTGTTTATTAGAACACTGTCATAGGTTGATTGATAGGGACTTCCAAAGAGCACTGTCATCCAAAGATTCTGATTAAATGAATGAACCGCGGCACCAGCCTTCTGTGTGTGGGGAGCGCTGTTTCCCCACATGAAGAGCTGAACACAACACTGAAAGGGAAACTGACTTGGCCTTCCCCTCTTCCCTGGACCTTCCTTCTGGAGCCAGAAGGTCAAGGAATAACTTCATTCTCTAACCCCCCAGAAGGAGCTGCTCGGACATCCACCAAGTTCGTGGTTGGCAATTTGACTGAAGAAACACACCTGTCAGCACCTTCTAGACAAAAAAATGTGGTAGACGCAGAATCAGAGTTGTTTACTGTTGTCTTGTCCGCTTGCTTGTTTTCTTTGGGTTTGGTTTAGTTCTGTGTCATTGCTACCAGGACATAGTGTCAGGCTTCCCTCAGAAGCACTTTGTCAAGATGCTGTTGCTCTTACCAATTAACTTGCCTCCTTGATCTCACCCCCACCTACCTTTCCACCCTTGTGACCTACGTTTCCCTCCACTTTCTTTACTCTAGCCCACCAGCCTCCAGATCTTTGCACATGCTGTTCCAGCCACCTGGAAGATTATTCCCTCCTTCCATCTGGCCAAATCCCAAGCCATCCTTTGTGTCTCTGCATAAGGACCTCTTCTACAGGGAGGCTTCCTTGACTCTTCAGGCTGATCTGGCCTCTCTGTTCCCCACATGTTTCCTCCTGGGGATGCAGCACTAATCACATAACCATGCAGGACACCTCTCTTTTTCCAGGTCTCTCTTCCATTAGTGTATAAGCTGCTTATGGGCAGAAACCACATCTGTCTCATTCTCTGCTAGAAACTCAGTGCCTGGCACATGGTAGATGTTTAACAACCACTCGCTGAGTAAATCCGATGGCAAAGGAGAAGGGGGAAAAGGCACAGGGAGACAGATGGAAGAAAGGCCGGAAGGAAGGCATTTTAGCACAACGATATAGAACAAGAAGGGTCTCAAACAAAATGCAATGCACCTGAAAATTAAAATAATAGCTTCCTCACCCTTCACTCCCTCTCGCTGCTTCTAAAAATATAACAACTCTCTTCTACATGATCTCCCTGGGATCTTACAGGCCTTTGGATTGGCTGGCCAGGCACCATTCTCCGACTCACCTTATTGATTGAGGTGACAGGTTCAGCCTGTTTCCCTGCCCTGTTCAAGGTCATTCGGCTGAGAAAAGGCAGCATCCTGCACTTAAGTGCAGAGTGCGCAGGACATCTACTGTCACAGCGCAGATCTGCTCCCTCTCCTGGCCCTGTCTCCGTTCTGTCCCCAGAGGAAAATGTTTGGTAACCATTCTTTATCGCCTCTCCACCTGCTCCTTTGGAAAAGAGACTTTTGCCACCAGAGGAGATGTTAAAATGAGGAAGGAGCTGCTTCATTTGCAGGTGCTGTAAATAAAGATGAGGCCGCTCTGGTCCCAAAGGTGATTTAACTTTAATTGCATCCAGAACAGATCAGCGAGTGAGAGGTGACTCAGACATGATGCTTCAGGAGGGGGATGACAAAATGTAATAAAGTTTATTTTTTTGCCATCTTTTCTTCAACCAATGCCATTAAAAACTGGTTTGCACCTGATGACATAAAATGATGGGGTTTTGAAGCATGAAGGGGCTTTCATACCAGGGCCCTCTAAGTGGCCATCAAAGGAAAATGGAGACATTTACAAGATCTGCCAAAACATACGTCAGCCGGCACCGCTTCACCTGCAGCCGCTGTTTCCAAGAACACGGGAGATGGAAGAAAACATATCATTCATGCAACACACTTTTATTGAGCACCTATTCTGTGCCAGACACTGTCCAAGGCCTGGGGATGGAGCATGGAGCAAAGTAAAATCTCTGCCTTGGTGGAGTCCACCTCCTTCCTGCAGGACTGCTGCATGCAGCTGTGCACCACAAAACTCTAAGGGTCCTGTTCCCATTACAGCTGTGGGCATAAGTCTCCTAGATGTGCAATGCGCAACTTGCTCAACTGTACACAGCGGTCCTGAGTCACACACCCTTCTCTCACGGCTCCTATACTGGGCCAGGCCACCATCATTTCCTGGTGGAAATGGTCATTGTACCTTCCTCACTGGTCTCCCTGATTCTACGCTGCCCCCTCCAACAGTCTTTTCTCAGTACGGCAGATCCTGTACATGTATCCCCATGCACAAATGCACGCAGCTTTCCAGAATACATACTTAAATCTCCAGTTGCTGGGGACGGGGTGGGGGGAGGGAGCTGAACACGTTATTACCAACTTTGCTGAATCACGCCACACACTCCCACCAAAAGCATTTAAAAGATCCTGCAGCTCCAAATGCCTATTCTTTTCATGGCGATCCCTCTCATCTGTGTCTTCAGGACAACATGCAGATGAGAAAAAGAGCAATTAGGTGAGAACTCTCTGTGTCTTGAAGTCAAAGCCCCATTCTTCCCCGGTGCCGCGAGAAAAGGATGAGTACTGAGAAGTGGAAATTAGGTGAGCTATCTGATGATGAACTTGCGCCCGGTTAGTTCTGGAAGAGCAGTCATTTCCTCTGGGTTTTCACCGATGACTTCGTATGTGGCGAACATCCGTCACAGGCAGAGTGCAGGGAATGACAAGGCGCTCATGCCGTAATGATTTTCCTTCCTGTTTATCACAAAGGAGATGATCAATCAAGGCAGGGGCACTCGAGTGGGGCCTGTGGCTGGGTCTGCCAATGAAGCAGCTGATCAGACGAGCTGCAAACAGATCTGTGCCAGTGGCTAGTGCCTTCTTTGTGTGGGTCTGGTTACTGGCTCATGTCCTGTGCTCCAGCCCTGAAAGGTGAGACCATCTCTTCCTCCTTGCCTCATTTGTCTGTTCTACCAGGAGCTTTTGAGAGCCCTCCAAGCACCAGAGAGTCCACACTGAACAGGCAGACAAGGTCCTGCCCTCAGGACCTTACGTTCTACTAGGAAAATACGTGGGGCCACAGGGCATCACTCCACTAGTGTGTACTGAGCTGGGTGACAGATTCAGAGCTTGACAAGGCACGGTCCCTATCTTCGAGAAGCTTGCCATCCAGTTCCACTGACTTCTGAGCATGAAGCAATAGGAACTGTGAGAGATGTAAGTACAAAGTGCCTACCAGAGCTCAGGCAGAAATATCTAGACCAAATTCCAGACTCAGACATGCTATTCCATTCACAAGGATTAATTCATACCTCCCTCTAGTAGGAAAGCAGAGGCTAAGGGGACAGGACACAACATCAAGTTCTGATGGAAAGTTTGGGGGAGAATATTGTAAGGTAGGGCCTATGAGAATATATAATCAGCCAAGAAAATCTGTGATGCTTGATTCTCAGGAGAGAGAAGGTCAATAAAGACCCTGTATATAGTACCTTGAACTTCTGCCCTAACTTCAGATCACTGAAGCAACAGAAACCATTCATTAAACCTGTTCACAGGGGCGCCTGGGTGTCTCAGTCAGCTGAGCAACTGACTCTTGGTTTCTGCTCAGGTCATGATCTTACAGTTCATGAGTTCAAGCCCCACATCGGGCTCCATGCTGACAGTGTGGAACCTACTTGGGATTCTCTCTCTCTTCCCCCCTCTTTCTGCCCCTCTGCCACTCTCACTCAAAATAAATAAATAAAAACTTTTTTTAAAAAAAGCTGTTCACACACATTACCCTATCTAATTCCCTTAACAGCTCAAAGAAGGAGGCATTAGACTCCCTTTCTTCAAAGAAAACCAAAACCATGAGAAGTTATTTTCCCCATGTTGCACAGCTAATAATTTACAAAACCACAACTTGAACCCAACTCTACTTGACCCTAAAGCCCTATCAGCACTGTGTCCAGCATCTCATGGTCAATGGGATGAGTAACATGGAAGTTTGCTCAGGCATACCTTTCCCATTTCTCCCCAAGATGGAAGCTGGCCCCACTCTGGTCTTGCTTGGGCACCCCAATGTCATTCACAAAACTCCACCTCCATGACCCAGGCCTCTTGTGTTCTTAGGAGACCTAAGAGGATGAGGAATGTGTTTGCGCACACTCATATGCCTGTGTCAGTGTGTGTTGGGAGGTTTGCATCAAATTGAATGTGGGAACCCCGGGAGGGGACAGACTTAGCACAGAGAAGCACGTGCCCTACCTACCTTGCCTTCCTGTGTTGTTGGGCTGACCAGGTGTGTGGCCACAGGGCGCCTGAAGTTAGCCCCAGGATAGAGGTCAGTTGACCCTGGCTCCTAATCAGATGTCCGTTACTTCATTCTCATCCCATCTTTCATTCTTCCCATATTCATAACCACATCTGTCAAGCTCCTACTTCACATCGTGAAAGAGTCAGGGGTAGTGACATGAACCTGAGTCAGACCCAAACCATTAAGTATAGCCATTAAGATATAAGTCATAAACATACAAGGGAGACATTATTATTGGCATCATCAGGAGTGTGAATATGATCAAATAATATGCATTCCATGCTTAACATATTCTTGTCAAGAGACCAGGTGGTGGGTTCTTGAAGAAACTGTATGGGATAGGGTATTTTAATGGTCCCATGTAACAGATGAAGACACAAAGTCTCAAAGAGGTTAAAACAGAACCAAGCACAATGTCAGTGGTGGAATTGGAATCAGGCACCAGGATCATCAGACAGGTAAAGTCTGGCATAAGTGCAGTATCCTTCATCACACTGAAAACTTTAGAAATAACCCGAAGTCCAACAGAGTCAACTTTGTCAATAATTCTACTTCAGTGCAATTATACTGAAGTACAGTGCTCTACAGATATGAAAATGGATGATGCTGATCCATCCAGAAAGATATTTATAATGTACTAATTCAAAAAGTAGGTAATGCAGTAATATTGTATCATAGAAGTATTATTAAAAAAACAAAACAACCGTGAGGCGCCTGGGTGGCTCAGTCACTTAGGCCTCTGACTTTGGCTCGGGTCATGATCTCGCAGCTCATGGGTTTGAGTCTGTGCAGCAGGCTCTGTGCTGACAGCTCCGAGCCTGGAGCCTGCTTCAGATTCTGTGTCTCCGTCTCTCTCTCTGCCCCTCCCCCTGCTCCCACTCTGTCTCTCTCAGAAACTAAATAAACATTAAAAATAACAACCTTTCCATGTATATATGCATTGAAAAAGGAGATAGAAAGCATTTCGAGAGCAAGGATGCTTTTACTGTGTTGCACACCTCCGTAGTCTCCTCCACACATAAAACAGTGCCTGGCACATATTAGATGACTAGTCAGTATTTGTCAAGTGACTTCTCAGTGAATACATGAATGAGTAAATTAGTGAAAAGATAGACAGATGAATGGATGGAAGATGGATGAAAGAATAAAAATGGCAAAAGGTAGGGGTACCTGTGTGGCTCAGTCAGTTAAGCGTCCAACTTCAGCTCAGGTCATGATCTCACGGTTCATGGGTTCAAGCCCCATGTCGAGTTCTGCACGGACAGCTTGGAGCCTGGAGCCTGCTTTGGATTCTGTGTCTGTCTTTCTCTCTGCCCCTGCCCTCTCTCTCTGAAAAATAAATATTAAAAATTTTTTTTGATTGCAAAATGTAAGCAAGGGTGGTGGGATATGAGGTGTACTCTTTTCTCTTTGTGTTTATCTGCACACTTTTTTTTCATTAACAAGCATGTATCAGCTGTATAATTAGTGGGGAGAAGGACACCCAGTTATCTTCAGGATTACATCTTGAAATGAATGGGTGTGTAGGCAGAGGACCAGTACTGATCCCATCTGGAAATTAAGCTTATGATTTGCTTCATTACCTTAGACGTCAGTATCACATCTCAGTATGTAAGCATTTGATTAACACACGACAAGTGCCTTTGTTCTGTCATTTGTAAAATAAGGTTTAACATATCTGCCAGATATTTTCCAGATTTCAGTCATACAGAAACTACCTTCATGACTTTTGCCCTAGCTGGGTTCTTACTGTAAAATTCTTTTCTTTTTTTTTTTTATTTTTTTTATTTTTATTTATTTCTAGGAGAGAGAGAGAGAGACAGCGTGAGCAGGGGAGAGTCAGAGAGAGAGGGAGTCACAGACTGAAACAGGCTCCAGGCTCTGAGCTGGCAGTCAGCACAGAGCCCGACGCGGGGCTCGAACCCACGAACCTCGAGATCATGACCTAAGCGAAAGTCGGACGCTTAACCGACTAAGCCACCCAGGCGCCCCTGTAAAATTCTTTTCTTAACATTCCTTTCTTTCAGACAACTCACTTTTCAGATTTAAATAATTTATTAAAATATTGAATATACTGGGGTGCCTGGGTGGCTCAGTCGGTTAAGCATCTGACTTCAGCTCAGGACATGATCTCGTGGTTTGTGGGTTCAAACCTCACATCAGGCTCTGTGCTGACAGCTTGGAGCCTGGAGCCTGCTTCTGATCCTGTGTCTCCCTCTCTCTCTGCCCCTCCTTCAGCTGCACTCCTTCTCTTTCAAAAATAAACATGAAAAAAAAATTTTAAAAACAGTAAAAATTTACAGAGAAGCAAGATGGAATTCTTTCTAGATATTGCTGCATGTTAAAGACTAAGAGCCTGTATCTTGGTCTGTCGTTATTAAAAAGAAAGATTAGCAAGGTGGAGAGGTGTTAAGTCAGACTGATACTGAACCATAACTCTTCATTTGATATAATTGGGATTAAAGAAAATGGGAATAGAAATAAATTTTCACTATGTGATCCAGGATTACATAATACTGTGTCTATACAATATTTAAAATAAATGTAGGGTGCCAGCATATGTTACCTCTTGGAAAACATTGCTTTAAAGCAACTGGATGAGATGAGACTATGTTATATAATAATAATTATTATTACTATTATTAATTATAATAATAATTATAATTACCATATATTGGAGTATTTACTATAACAGTTTAATATGCATAGTTTCTAATCTTTACAAGCATAATTGTTACAAACAGTGCAAAATGGGGTTACTATTCCCATGCTATAGACAGAAATAAGTCTCAGGATCACGAAGCTACTGAGGGCCAGACCTTGAATCTAAACCAGGGTCTCTCTGGCTTCAGAGAACATCAGAAAGTCTGAGGAAGAGCACTGAAGACTCTCACCTACCGTTAGTGGTAATATAAAATAGATCCACTGCCTTGAGAAGAGTTTACCTATATGTCAAAGCTACACTTACACATACCCTATGACCCAGCCATTCAAGGGACTCTATTCAAGAGAAGCGAATGCATATGTCCACACAAACACTTGTACACAAACATACATAGCCACTTAATTCATAATAGACAAAAACTACAGACAATTTAAATGTCCACCCAAAGGTAAATGTCTAAGTGAATGAAAGACTACCCAATAGCATCAAGGAATCGACTAGTGATACAGAAAACAAAATGGAGGGATTTCACAACCACTATGCTGAGTTAAAAAAAATAAGTCTGACACAAAAGAGCAGGTACTGTAGCACTCGCTTCACAAAACGTTCAAGAAAAGTTTAAACTAATCTGTGGTGTTTGAAGTCAGAATATGAGTTACCTATGGAGAGGGGAGCTGACAAGAAACTTTCTTGAGTGGGGGAAGCATGCTGTATCTTGATCTGAAGATACAGATTATATCTACATGGGACTTAGGTACATACTGATGTAAAAATTAACCAAGTTGTACATTTAAGATTTGTGCATTTAATTTTATGTAAATCTTACCTTGATAGTGTGCTGGGTGGAAAGTCTGGAGCTCTACACAAAAGTGAACATGCTGCCAATTAAAACACGAAGCAAGGCCACCTTCTTAGCGTTCTCCTACATCCCAGAGTCAAAGAGTACCCAACTGTGCTTGGGATTTCATGACACTAATCTCCAGTCTTGAGTCTCTTTCTCAACCACACCTGCCCTACCAAGACATTTTAATATTCTTTTTTTTTTAATGTTTTTATTTATTTCTAGGAGAGAGAGAGACAGTGTGAGCAGGGGAGGGTCAGAGAGAGAGGGAGTCACAGACTGAAACAGGCTCCAGGCTCTGAGCTGGCAGTCAGCACAGAGCCCGACGCGGGGCTCGAACCCAGGAACCACGAGATCATGACCTAAGCGAAAGTCGGACGCTTAACCGACTAAGCCACCCAGGCGCCCCAAGACATTTTAATATTCTTGAGGTCAGGGACTCTTTCTTACTCATCCTTCTACCCTCGATTTTGTCTTCCATTGAGCCGTATACAAGCCGGTTCTCAATAAATATTTGCTGGATTGATGTTCGTGATTTCAAAGGTTATTTATATAGTTAGATCGTGATAGTTTAGTGCAGAGCTAAAGCTACATTTAAAAGGAACAGCTGTAGCTTTATTTTTATTTATTTTCAAAGTCTACCTCCTATCCCAGAGCACCCCCTCCACACACACAAATTCAACCATTATAGTTTGAAGGAAGGGGGAAGAGCCTTTAAAAAGACATGTCAAGGGAGTCCAAAACAGTCCTCTAGCTTTGTGTGAATATCTGCTAAAGAAGGAATCTCTTGGAGCACCTGGGTGGTTCAGTGGGTTAAGTGTCTGACTTTGGCTCAGGTCATGATCTCACGGTTCATGAGTTCAAGCCCCACATGGGGGGGGGGGGGGGNTAGTGGGGGAGAGGGAGGGAGGCAAACCATGAGAGACTCTTGAATGGTGAGAACAAACTGAGGGCTGACGGGGGTGAGGGAGAGGGGAAGGGGGGTGATGGGCATGGAGGAGTGCACTTGTGGGGATGAGCACTGGGTGTTATATGGAAACCAACTTGGCAATAAACTATTTGTAAAAATAAATAAATAAATAAATACTCTTTTTTGAAAAGAAAAAAAAGAAGGAATTTCTTAAAGTTCTGTTGTATGATACCAAGGGAGATGGAGAGAGAAGAGCAGGAGTCAAGTTTTATTATTAATCACTAGCCCAATGTCAGTAAAGGTCACAGGAAAGTAGCGATGCTATATTGACCACTGTGAGTCCATTTTTAGTTCCAGATACTAATGGCTTTTGTCCCTAAACAAGAGAAAACTATTGAGCCAACAAAAATTTAGACACTGAGGTTATAATGAGTGGTCTTAGAAGGGATTAAGCTTGTACCAAATAACCTCTAGTTCTTCAGCAATGATCTTGGGAGAGGTGGGCAGGTAAGAATGGATCTTGTTGGAAGGAGCCTGGAAAGGATGCTTTTTATTAAGCCATCGTTTTGAATATGGTGCTCCTATTACTTGTTCAGATAGTCCATTGAGATTCAAGTTGGTTCTTGATGCCTTGGTACTCCCATTCTGGGAAGTCACCCAAAGATGGAAGCCTGGTCGTAGTCCAAGCCATGATCCAATATGATCCTCATCTATCTCAAGAAAGAATACTTAGACCACTGCAGTGCCCTGATCTGGGACCAAGGGTGAAGATTGAGGTAAAGATGGAAGGCAGGTGCCACCGCATTCTCCTTTAATCATGTCTTCTTTGACCTCTACATCCAACATATATGTCTGTTTCCCCTCTTAAAGAGCTTAGCGTCAGAGTCAACTTAATAATAGTTAACATTTATTGAGTATGTACGATGTGCCATGTACTGCACCAAGCCATTTACATTAATCTATGTATTCCTTATGAGATAGATATTATCCCCATTTTATAGGTAGGAAAGCTGGGCCTCTGATACGTTTATTGACAAAGTTTACATGGCCAATAATGGTGGAACCAAGATATGAACACAGTTTACCTGACTCCAAAGCCCAAATAAGTTTGGAAAGATTGAAATCCCCCATGTTACTCGAGGAATCAAAGGGGCTTCTATTACAAAGAGGTAGATGGAAAGGCACCAGATACCCAAACATGACCTTTTCTATTCACCACCGAAAATAAAAGATAATCTGAATTCCTGGGGCGAGTTAGCATTATAATAAGTGTTATTGTCCGAGGACACAACTAAAGGGAGCCATCTCACATAGTTATTGTGCCAATTTCAAAAGCTAAGCTTCTCAGAATCCACTGAACATCCAAAGGAAGTCCATGCTTAC
The DNA here is from genome assembly GCF_008692635.1 of Crocuta crocuta. Taxonomy (NCBI): domain Eukaryota; kingdom Metazoa; phylum Chordata; class Mammalia; order Carnivora; family Hyaenidae; genus Crocuta; species Crocuta crocuta. Next base: position 10,821,588 of record NW_027531893.1, read on the forward strand.
AGCATCTTTGTAGTTCTTCACTCAATTTTCAGAGCATTTATGGCAGATCACTGTAATATCTTCCCATGGAATTACATAAAAAATAGGAATTGTTGAGATGTCCTGATGTGTATTCTGAGCACTGCCCTATATGAGGTCAGGAAAAAAAAAATCACAAAGTGGACCTATATCATCTCCCCTTGTGTGGAAATAAATGAAAATCTCTGTGCTCAAAAGATTTTCCCTCTCCTCTTCCTGGGGAATTTGACGGTATCTGCAATACTCATTTCATTACATGCCTTGCAAGTATTTCACCAGGATAATCACTCGGAGCACACAGGTTAACACAATGCTGATTTTTCTCTTTTTCCAGGTGCTTCTGGCCACCCGAGCTAGGGTGATTCCGCTCTTATCATGGCCTCTGTGGCAGCAACCTAATCTCTCCATCTTGAAACTAACAACTACCCTGGATGAAAGCTCCTGCCAAAGGGGGGAAGTAAAAATGTGTTCAAAATGTCAAATGTGTTCCTTGCATACAAGATCAAAATTGTCACTTGCTCCTAGGTGATGGCTCAGTGAAAGAGAAGACAAAGCACAGGGCAAGGAAGCCATCTCCTATGGACTGAATACATGTGACGTCCCCAGATGTAGATGTTGAAGACTAATCCCCAAGGTGATGGTATTTGGAGGTGAGGACCTTGGGAAGTAATCAAGTTGAGGTGCGGTCATAGGGATGGAGGCCCCATGGGGTTGTGGCCTTGTGAGGGGATGAACAGCCTAGAACTCTCTGCCATTTGAAGACACAGTGAGAAGTTTGTCCAGGAGTCAGGAGTGGGCCCCCACCAGAGGCTGCATCTGCTGGCACCTTGATCTTGGACTTCCTGCCTCTGAACTGTGAGAAATAAATCTTTGTTGTTTAAGCCACCCAGTTTATAGTATTTTTGTGATAGCAACCTGAACGAAGACACCATCGCATGAGGACAGCATAAGATCTTCACTGCAGAATAGAAGATCTCCGAGCAAGTGGTCAGGCCTTACAACCACAATAATCTTTGTCCATCTCCCTCTATGAATGCCCCCCACTGGGAATGTTATTTGTTTAACTTAAGAAGAGTAGAACGAATGGGGCACCTGGGTGGCTCAGTCAGTTAAGCGTCCGACTTTGACTCAAGTCATGATCTTGCGTTTTATGGGTTTGAGCCCCGCGTCAGGCTCTGTGCTGACAGCTGGAGCCTGGAGCCTGCTTCAGATTCTCTGTCTCCCTCTCTCTCTGCCCCTTCCCCCCTCATGCTCTGTCTCTCCCTGTCTCTCTCTCTCTCTCTCTCTGTCACTCTCTCTCTCTCAAAGATAAATAAGCATTAAAACAATGTAAAGTTTACTTATTTATTTTGAGAGAGAGAAAGAGAGCATGGAAGAGGCAGGGAGAGAATCTCAAGGAGGATCTGCACCATCAGCATGGAGCCGGACGCAGAGCTCAAACTCACCAACTGTGACATCATGACTTGAAGCTGAAACCCAGCACTTAACCAACTGAGTCAGCCAGGACCCCATCAGAGTCTCAGTTTTGACAAGATGAAAACAATTCTAGAGATGGATGGTGCTGACTATTGTACAGCAAAATCAATGTACTTACTACCACTTAGTACCCTTCGTATGTACACTGTACACTTCACTGTAGACTTAAAATGGTTAAGATAATAAATGTTATGTTATGTGTATTTTATCACAATAAAAAAAATTCAGAAGAACAGTTCATTTGGATGCCAACTGAAGAGCTCTGGTAGAAACTGGCAGCTGGGTTGCAGCCTGCTTCCGAGTCCAGCCTTCTGTGCTAAGACCACCACCTAATAAACAAAACATGAAGTCATCATGACTTCCTTGCTCTCCCTCAGTCCTCACATCCAATTAGCCCTCCTGTCGTCGCTTGCACTTCCCCCATATTTTTCAAAGCATTCTCCATCCTAAATGATCACATCTACTTCATCCAGACCCTCGTGGACTCTTCTCTGCCTCCTACATCTTGCCTCGCTTCCTCTGGCTGTCTCTCCGATGGGAGCTAGAGTGATCTCTACAGAGACCTCGCTCAATCCTTCCTCTCCAAGGCTCTTGTCCTTGCACAAAAAGTGCAGTGTCACTGCGCATGTGTTTGCAAGTTCTCTTTGCACCCCCTGTGTCCTCCCAATATGTTTTGGAAATCCCAAGATGCTTATAGATCTCTCCTGGGCACTGGATGTTTCAGCCTGTGCCATTCCACACACACACTGTTTCGCTTGTCCGGAATGTCCCTTACCTCCTTCCCTCTTGGGGAGCGCCTCCTACTTCTTCTTACACTGCAGATTTTTTTTTTAATGTTTTTATTTATTTCTAGGAGAGAGAGAGAGAGAGAGAGAGCGTGAGCATGGGAGGGTCAGAGAGAGAGGGAGTCACAGACTCTGAAACAGGCTCCAGGCTCTGAGCTGGCAGTCAGCACAGAGCCCGACGTGGGGCTCGAACCCACGAACCGCAAGATCATGACCTAGGTGAAAGTCGGACGCTTAACCGACTAAGCCACCCAGGCACCCCCTTACACTGCAGATTAAATGTCACCCCCTCCAAAAGTCCTGTCCTGCCAAAGCCAATCATCCTCTTCTCTATGTTGCCTTCATGACTTGTATACACTTAGAAAGTACTTAGCATAGTACCAATGCATAACTACTTCACAGGTTACGGGTATTCTTATTTTTTTAATTATTTTGTCGCAAAGCCTTGTAACTCACTGTTTACAAGTTCACCTCTGCTGCAAGACTGTGAGCATTTAACCACTGGTGACTAGGGGCACCTAGGAGGCTCCATCAGTTAAGCATCTGACTTCGGGTCAGGTCATGATCTCACAGTTCATGAGTTTGAGCTCCACATCAGGCTCTCTACGATCAGCACAGAGCTCGCTTTGGATCTTCTGTCCCCCCTCTCTCTCTGCCTCTCCCCTGCTCATTCTTTCTCTCTCTCAAAAGAAATAAGTAAACTTAAAATGATTGGTGATTGGTTACTACTTACCTCTGTTTGCCCATCATCTTAGTACAAAACTCAGCAGAGTAGGTGCAGCAAGAACAACAGCTTAGAATAGCTCTAATTGAATCCCCTCACCCTCACCCTCTAGAGAAGGGACTACTAACCGCAGAGCAGTCCAGGCAGCAGGACAATGACTGGGTCCTGGTTACCAGGGGACAAGGTCATTCCTCCCCTGCCTGGTCTATCCATGTAGCCAGATCCTACAGAGAAGCAAGTCCGGTCATCTTGAGCCCTTTACTGTTATCTTTTTACACATCATAAAACATGCTCTCCTTACTTCCTCTAATTGCTCTACTAATATTTGGGGGTTCTGAAGTTAAGAGGTCCCAATAGAGTCTTTTTTAAAATGTTTTGTTTATTTTTGAGAGAGAGAGAGAGACAGAGAGAACAGGGGAGGGTCAGAGAGAGAGGGAGACACTGAATCTGAAGCAGGCTCCAGGCTCTGAGCTGTCAGCACAGAGCCCGACATGGGGCTCAAACCCACAAACTGTGAGATCATGACCTGAGCTGCCGGGAGCCGCACCAGCCTCTCTGGATGGCAGTCACAGCAAGGAAACTGGTATCTCCTTCTGCTACTACTGGCTCATGTTGTAAATGAGGCTGCTGGTATTGACCAGGTCTCACAATATTCCAGATCAGACCCGATATTCCCCACACAGATTGATCCTAAGGAAAGGCATGTCCTTGCCTTTCCAAAGATGATTGTCAAAAGGCTCTTCCTAAGGGTCTTGCAGATCCAAGACTTACATAATAAAGGGGGCTTGAGTCTGGCCCTGAGGCAAAGAGCCTGATTTAGAGTTAAGGGCAAATATCTGCCCCCACCCATTTGTTTCTGCCTGGAGCATTTTCTAGCCTTGTATATGCTGATTACTCCCTGTGAAGGAACCTATGGAGGAACTTCTTCTTTTTCTGATTATGAGAGCAAAGGTTATCTCCTGAAAGACCTGTTTTTGACCCCTGCTCACAGAGAAGTAACTTCACCCTTTCATGCTAAAAACATTGTCTGGTATGCCAAAGATGCCTCCCTTCCCCATAAGATAAGCATCTAAATCCCCTACCTCAATTGCTATTGATAAAAGTTATGCAAGAGTCTTCTACAAATTTATGTTCTGGGAAACTCTTACATATCGAAGAACTTTGTTGTCACAAATCATTGTCTAAGGCAAATGCCACTTCTGTGCCATTTCCAAAACACTTAAAATAAAGTTGAGCCCCAGTCAGAGCAGAGATGCCTGCCTGGTGATCAGAAAGAATCTCCAGGGCTCTCTCACTCTCTCTCGCCGACACCGTCCATCCTTCAGGGACCCCTGGACCTGCTGGATCCGGTCTCTGACACTGAGCCGAAGTCGGACGCTTAACTGACTGAGCCACCCAGGCGCCCCAAGAGGTACCGATAGATTCTTATCGAAGGCCACATATGTCAACCTTTGACCAATGAATTTTAAAATAATAGCTTTCACTAAGATCTGAACCAAACAAGGGATGGTAACTGGTTCCCCATTTGCTAAAATTTTATGTATTTCACTCCAGAAATCTTACGAAGGGGGACTGTTACGGTGTAGGCATGAGAGTTCCAGAATGCATGGCTGTAATACCTTTTATTCTAAGAGAGTTATTTTGAGAGAGCACACACGCATGCAAGCAGGGGGGAGGGACAGAGAGAGAGAGAGAGAGAGAGAGAGAGAGAGAATGAGAATCTCAAGCAAGCTCCACCCTATCAGCTCAGAGCCTGATACAGGGCTCGACCTCATGAACCATGAGATCCTGACCTGAGTTGAAAATCAAAGAGTCAGCTGCCTATGCGACTGAGCCACCCAGGTGCCCCTCCCTTTTATTTTAACTGCCCTATTAGCACTTTGATCCCATCACTAGTTCTAAGACTACACATCTAATAAATGACTATTAGTTTGCATTTACTGGGAAGCAGACCTTTAGTGGCCCCTGGGCAGGGGTAAAACACTCCCCCCAGGGCAGCATGCTTTGAAGACTCTTCCTGTGTACCTTCAACAGGGCGGGAGAAAGTCCACCCCATTTCTGCCCAAGCAAACTTGACTGCCTAGCTCTGAAGCTCTCCAGTCATACCCAAAGCAGATTTCTGAGGTTTAATTCTTAAGAAAGATTAATAATATATCAGGAACATAAAGGCAACAGGAGCATAAACTTAATGGAAAACATATAATCAATGTTTCATAATGTTTTTAGAATAGGAGAATATGTAAGTTTCCCTCTCTATAATTTCTTTCCCAGACCTCATAAATAAACAATGACTCTTTTTCCCCATGTTCAACTGATTTATAGGCAGCTCTTTAAGTAAAGCGCTTCCATTCATTACTAATGCATTGTATAATGCATTGTAATAAGTGAATAGACTTTGAGGATGATCATTTAACATATTAATAAAGCATCAGTGTCATTTTAGGCAACAACCCTTTCACTTTACACAAACAGTCTCTGGGTAGGAAACAGGAAGAAGCCAGCGTGAGAGATCCGTGTCCAGCGTCGGGAGACCCCAGACATCCCCATCAGTCACAAGGGAGCCAGCAGAAAATGACGAAGCACCAATCACCGGAGACAGATTCTCAAAGCCATTGCCACACAGCCCGGGAGCGACTGTGTTCCCCCTTCCTCCCCTCCGGGTGCGGCAGGAGGGATCCGCTCTGTTTTCCTATTGCAGAATTCACCATCCTCAACACCGCCGAGGTGCAAACCCTTCCTGGGAAGGCCAGCACAGGCTACTGCTTCAAGCCTGACACGCTGACCTATTGTGCAATCTCATGGGAAATTGGACAGGAGCTCTTCGCTGAGAACAGAATTAACCCTTGTCATTTAATATTTCATGCCATCCTGCCTGTGCCCTAACAAGAACGAATGGCTACAGCTGAGAGGAGGCTTATTTATCCCGAGCGGGATTTAATGACAAGGTGGGCAGAGCAGCGAGTATCACGTAGCACATCATACCTGCAGTCGTTAGTGCGGTAACGTTGCGTTTGTCCTACGCTGGGGGAAAAAAATGAAAACCCATACTTTGTGTGTTTGCAAACACAAGAACAGCTACTGCTCCAGCTTAAAACGGGACACAGTTAAACAAGGGGGAAAATGACTTTTTTTTTTTTTTTTTTTTTTTTTTTTNAAAATAGGATGACCAGTTTCCTGGGTTTTCGATTTTTGTGGTCTTGCTTCCATTGCTCTTCTCCACAAAAAGAACATCTGTTTTATGAGCTAGGCTCTGACAGCCCTTCCTCCTCAGTTTTCAGATGATGAAGTGCATCTGCATTGTGATTTATGAACCCCAGGGTTCCCACGGTGAGCTTGTCTGGCTGGAGAACTCGGCACTTCTGTTTCAGTTAGCGAAACTTCTGGGCATGCAAGCCTCTGGATGCAGCACACTGAGGTGAGCTCCAGTTGGATGGGAAATGGGGCAGAGAGGGTGCTCCTCCCTAAAGGATGTGAATTGTGAAATATACGTCTCGCTGACCACCAAAGACGGGTTCTTCCCTTGCAGAGTGAAGAATTCTCGCTGGGAAGTAGCGGCCCATCCAAAGACTACATATCCCAGCATCCTTTGCATCTAGGTAAGGTCATGTGACTGGTTCTCACCAGTCAAGTGTGCGAAGTGATATGCGTCGCTTCCAATATAAAGTGAATAAAAAGCAGGTGCACCTTCTCCATTCTCAGCATCCCCATCAGCAATAGATGAGAGAGGATTCAGAAGCCCAGATAGACAGCAGAGCTATAGCATGGAAAGAGCCTGGGTCCCTGAGTGACTTCGTGGAATGCGTCCCATTTACAAAGGTCTTTTTAGAAGCAAGAAATACATTTCTCATGAGTGAAGCCCCTGGGATTCCAGGAGGTGTCTGCTCCAAAACCTAATATAACCTTGATCAGTACAAAAAGCAAAGCGCTTTGGTAGAAAAGACAGCAACACTTGAAGACCTGATAATGATCCTGGTTTGGCCATGGTAATTCAGGACAAAGCTGTATGTTTTTCACACTTTTCAAATCACCCTCCCTTTTACCCTCCTGTCCTCGGAATGCTGCTCCATCATGTCTAATATACTCCGCATACAGTTGACCATGTCCTCTCCCATCATCTTTATTAGTGTCCTCAAAAGCTGAGCTTTGCTACATGACCATTAACCCATATTCGTATCTTAATTATCCTCTGGATCTAAGTGCAACATTACTTCCTCTGGAGACCCTTCGCCGACTACCCGGATAAAGTCGGGTCCCATCGTGATAAGCTTCCACAGAGCGAGGTTTTCCTAGTTAGCACGTACCACGAAAAATAATTTTATTTTTATTTGTGATTATGAGATTAATTTTGGTCTTCCCAGCTAGACTCTAAATGAAGGCATAATGTCTCACCATCTTGTCACCAGTGCCTAAAAAATCTGTAGCATTCAATAAATACTAATAGATCATATTAAAAATTATTGAATACTTCCTATATTCTACGCACTTTCCCATTTAATCCCACCTTCAAACTCTGTAAGGTAGGTATTACTCTCCTCATTTTAGATGCAGAGAAACAGATTCTGAGAACTTAAATGCAATACCTAAGGACATACAGCTTACAAAAAGTGGAACTAAAATTTGAGCCCAAATCTGTCTGACTTAAGACCTCCCTGTGTGTGAGTATGCATAGAAATATTTTTATTTTATTTTAAACCG
>NW_027531893.1:10829312-10864806 GCF_008692635.1 Crocuta crocuta
TTCCTGCCGGGGGGGGGGGGGCAGTGGGGAAAAGAGAGAGAATCTTAGGCAGACTCCATGCTCAGCACAGAGCCTGATATGGGGCTCCATTTCACAACCCTGGGATCATGACCAGACCCGCAACTAAGAGTTGGATGCTCAACTGACGGAGCCTCCCAGGTGCCCCTGCAGAGAAATATTTTTAAATCTCATCTTTCAAAAGTGTTTAAATAATTTGTATGGATTATTTTTATAGGCTCAATAAAACTCCCTTTGGTATATATTTATTTTTCCTGAGATATAATCTGCATACAAGGAAATGCAAAGTCCTCAACAGTTTAGTCAGTTTCAACAAATGCACATATCCATGTAATGCACACCTCTCGCCGGATACAGAATTTGCCATCACCCCCATAAAACTCCTTTGGGCTCACAAACTTTCCACTACATCCCCTTCTATGAACATTCTTGGGCATACTTTTTTTTAATAGTTTATTGTCAAGTTGGTTTCCATACAACACCCAGTGCTCATCCCCACAAGTGCCCTCCTCCATGCCCATCAATGTATTTTTTGGGGACATATGCTTTCATTTCTCTTAAGTAAAATCTAGAAATGGAATTGCTAGGTTATAGGCTAGGTGTATGCTTAACTTTTTAAGACACTGCAAAACCATCATCTTAAGCGCATGTATCTTCTGACACTCACACCAGCAGGCATAAGAGAATTCCAGCTGCCTCACATTCTCACCAACATTTGGGGCTGTCCATCATTCTAGTGGGCATGGTGAGTATCTCCTTGTGGTTTTTTTTTTAATGTTTATTTATATTTGAGAGACAGAGTGTGAGCTGGGGAGGGTCAGAGGAAGAGGGAGATACAGAATCCGAAGCAGGCTCCAGCCTCTGAGCTGTCAGCACAGAGCCCGACACGGGGCTCAAACCCATGAGCCGTGAGATCATGACCTGAGCTGAAGTCTGATGCTTAACTGACTGAGCCACCCAGGCGCCCCTCCTTGTGGTTTTTATTTGCATTTATCTAGTGGTTAATGATGAGCAGATTTCCTTCCTGTGCTTGATGGCCATTCGTGTATCTTCCTTTGTGCAGTATCTGTTAAGTCTTGGGCTCGGTTTTATTGGGTTTGTTTTTATAAACAAAAAGGAAGGAAAGGAGGAAGGAAGGAAGACTGGGACTTTCATCCAGCAATTCCACAAAAACATCCAGTGGCTTCCCCTCCAAACTGGGACCTGGGGCAGATTCAAACTTCCAAGTTTCATATTGCATCTGGGTCCCACCAAGGAGTTTCCTTCATGCCAGACAGAGGGAGAAACCTCCTTAGGTCTATCTGAATACAAAAAATAGTGGAGGGATATGCAAGGGCATGCCAGATGGATAAAGAGCATCCCACTCAGTGGAGAAATACATGCCAAAGGAAGGTGTTATTGCCTCACCAGAACAAAGGTGATTCCCAAAATAGGAAGAAACACTTCAGCATCTCCCGACAAAATGCCAGTGGTGGTCCAGTGGTACATCTCAGAATAAGGAATTCCAATATGATGTCTAGTAAAATATCGACAATCTCCATGTGCAAATTCTACATCGAATGGCTCCCTGAGTTTCTTAACCACCACACTCAGCCTGGGCTGAAATGACACTATCATCCAATTAGGAAAAGAATCCTTAGCTGTCAGATGCTTTTAACTCTACCATAAAACTCAAAATGTGCCACCTTTCCTCAAAGGAAGCAAATTGTGAGCGCTTAGCCATTTGAGGGCTCAATTATCATGTTGGCCCCCGCAATTAGGAAATGACACCCACTAATTGGGTAATTGTGTACCTAAGTGCCCAACTTGTGTGGGCAAATGAAGGGATGATCTATGCAAATCAATCTGCTTGTAAAATTTTGGTCCCATTAAACCCGATTGTCGCCGGATGTTGATCACGGGGATGACCGATCGCACCCACCTCTTTCTGGTGAATCCTTTTAAGCAAGTGATTCTTGATATTTGAGTCTCGCAAATGACATAAAATGATAATGTATAGCTCATATGACACCTAGTATTAAATCTGAATCGCGTCACCTTTCCAACAAAAATGAAAGATCCCTGACCTGGGGATTGATACAAATGGTTAACGGTGCCTTCTTCTGAGGGGATAAGTCCGCTTTTTCTGCAGGAAAAGGAGGTAGCTGTCCCCAAGAAGAGGGTGCTTAGCAAGAACTGAAGCACATCCTCGAAGTTCAAAGTTTCTGCTTATGGTTCTCAAGGTCCGCCACATGCCGGACCCTGTGCTAAACATTTCCCATGTGGTATCTCACTGAATCCACGAATGGCCTTGTGAAGTAGGTTCTATTATTAGTTCCTTTTACAGATGAGTAAACTGAGGCACAGAGACACTAAGAGACTTGCTCAAGGCCACAGAGCTGCCAAGTAGCAGAGCTGGGATTTGAACCTACATCCTCCTCTCCCGTGTCCCACCTCCAACCTACCCTCAAGTTCTATGGGTTCCACCCCCTTAATTCCTTGGAAATCCAGTCATTCTCTCATCTCTGCTGCCACTAGCCTGGCGCTGGCCACCATACTCCCCCAGGTGACCTCCCCTCGACCGTACCACAGCCAGGGTGACGTGACTGTACTGCAAACCTGGCCGTGTCAGTCTTCTTGCCCAAACGCTGTTGCCTCATGATGGAGCTCAAATTCCTTCACACAGCATACAAATCATGTCATGCATCTTCCCAGAGAACCTTGGAGAAGTCACTGGAACTCTACTCTTCCATCAGGCTGGTACCCATCCCCTCTCCCCCCCCCACACCAATGGAAGTTGCTCTTGTGACTGTCCCCAGGGACCCCATGATGCCCATGCGAAGACCACCTCAGCTTGCCCTGCTGTCAAAATTTCGGGATCACCTGACACAGTTGAGCAGCCTCTTCCTGTTGAGCTTTTCCTCCTTTGGTTCCTAGACTCCACACCTGGTTTCCACCTTCCTCAAGGGCTGCTCCTTCTCGCCATGCCTGGAGAATGTCTTCGAATCTTTTCTCACCTCTATTTGCTTTTAATCTCTCAATTCTCTCCTCCAGCACCTGTGGCTTTGAATCCCATCAATACGATGAGGACTTCACAATGTGGTTCTTCTGTTCTAATGTCTGTCTTGAACTTCAGACTCAAATTTCCAGTTACCTAGTTTAGGTCTCCACTTGGGTATCTTACGGGCATCTGAAATCTAACATGGCAGAAAGCTACTGGTCCCATCGCTTACCCCCAAACCTACTCCTCTTGCGGTCTCCCCACCCTGCCCTCTGTAAATGGCACTTGCACCTTGGCAGCTGTTCAAAAGTAAGCCTGCCTCCTCCCTTCCTCTGGAGCCCCACATGAAATACATCAGTTAGTGCCGTGTGTCCTACCTTCAAAATATGTGTCCTAACACACTTCTACCACATGTGTTGTGCTCCAAGCCACCATCGGATCTCCCTTATGCTACCGGACACAGCCTTGGTGCCCCTGCTTTCACCCTCATTCCTACCATTCATTCTCAGTGTGACTGGGAGACTTCCCAGAACACGGATCTGATCATGTCATGCCTCTGCTCAGAGTCCTCCTTACCTTGCTCCGGGGTACCCCTTCTCACTTAGAGAAAAAGTCCGAAATCCTTGGCTCCTTCCCTCCGTTCTCTCCACGTGCATGCATGTTCTCTCCTGTGTGCCTACTACACATAGACACTCTTAGAGGATTAAGTCTGCGGTGATGAACAAAAGCCCCCAGTGTGCCCATATACCTCAATTCCTATGTGAATCTAGTTGCTCACATGGTCCTTAATATTCAGCACTAGAGCCTTTCTTTGACCTTTATTTATTTTTGAGAGACAGAGAGAGACAGAGCATTAGTAGGGAATGAACAGAGAGAGAGGGAGACACAGAATCTGAAGCAGGTTCCAGGCTCTGAGCTGTCAGCACAGAGCCCAATGAGAGGCTTGAACCCATGGACCATGAGATCATGACCTGAGCAGAAGTCAGGTGCTTAACAGACTGAGCCACCCAGGTGCACTAGAGCCTTTCTTAAGTGGTACTTTGTTACCCCTCTTCCCTCCATAGTAAATAACTATTAGCTGATCCCTTCCAGACCTGGAAAGTTCAGGCCAGTTTTGGATCATTGTTCAAGGTTTTCAGACCATCTATTGAACTCTTCCAAAGTTGGAGAAGAAGCGTACAAGGCTAGGTGTGATTCTCTTAAAGCTTAAGGTATCTGGTTGTAAAGAGGTCAGAGAGATGATTTGTAAAGTTCCTTAAAGACCTAAACTTCTGAGTTCTACATAATTCTCTCTCTAATCGCCTTTTGCCTTCCGCCCACAGACACACTTCCCATTATGAAAATCTCTTGGGTAATATAGAAACGCCTCACTGCCTTTGAATCCGTGAGGGAGACCAAGATTAGTTTGGTCACTTTCTTTTCCTTCAGGCCCCAAGCCCTTTTTGTTTTACATAAGTAAAGGAAGAAGTCCATGGATTCCCAAGAGAATAAAAGATAAATGCCATTTTTGAGAGTGACACAGGATAAGTTTTAGGAACCCTGAATAATTGAAACAAAATGCGACATTCGTGCCTTTATCATCTTTCCTTCCCAAATCAAAGATTCCATCTCTCTGTCTCTCCAAAGGGAAAGATACACACACACACACACACACACACACACACACACACACACACCCCACCACCACCACCACCACCGCCACCGCAACCACCACCCAAATCCCTGCATATCCGAGCCACAGGAATTATTCCGCAAGTCACACTTCTGACAGCCTGGAGATGACAATGTGTGAAACACTGGCCAAAAAAATCATTTCAATCAAGTCCCCATGACTGGGTATAGATGCTCCTGGGAAATAAGGACAGTTGACCCTTTGATTTGGTGGGTTTCTCTCTTCCCCTCATGAGGACTTTCAGGAAGTCTTAACAAGTAACTTCAGTCTGTGTTCACAACAACAGAATTTCTCAGCCTCAGTTCTGTTGGTATTTGGGCCTGGACAGCTGTTCAGCCTTATGCTTTGCGGCATGGTTAGGAGTGGCTCTTGCTTCCACCCACGAGGTGCCAGTAGCAACCCCCGCCCCCCACCTACAATCCAATTGTAAAAAACGAAAATGTCTCCAGACATGGTCACATATCCTCAGGGGACAAAATTGCCACTGTGAGACCACTGCCATACAAGGAGGAGATTTCAGCCATCCTGATTGTACTTTGTGGGAGTGAAATGATAGTGTCAGGGTCCCACGTGCCCCTCAATCACATCTTACTAATAGCCACCACCACTCACAGGGGTAACTGGTCACCTTGGGGAGCAAAATCGGCTCAGCCCCAACCATGCACAGAAATATAATGTACATGCGGAGCACCTGGGTGGCTCAGTCAGTTAATCACTGGACTTGACCTCAGGTCATGATATCACAGTTTGTGGGGTCGAGCCCCGCATCGGGCTCTGTGCTGACAGTTCAGAGCCCGGAGCCTGCTTCGGATTCTGTGTCTCCCTCTCTCTCTGCCCCTCCCCCACTCACACTCTGTCTCTCTCTCTCAAAAATAAATAAACATTAAAAAAAATCAAAGCAAGAAATAAAATGTATATGCAACTGCATCACCAGAGATAAAAAATGCATGTGTTTGTATTCATTATTTAAATTAAAAGCATCTCCTCAGGACAGAAGGCATCCGTGGCTCTTCTACGTTGCTATTCTAATTCACTCCTAGTTCAGGGTGACTCCTCCTCCACCTTCTTAATCAAATCTTCCTTATCTTCTTACCCCCACTATCAAGTTCCTCAGATTATACAGGCTCAGGACCTCACTTCTTCTCTCTCCAAGTCAATGGCGTTAAACACAACCTTTATCCCCAAGATTTGAAACTGTTGTATCTGGCCTCGACTTCCACTCTGAATTCCAGACTTATATATCCAACTGTCTACTGACATCTTCCCTGGGATGGCTCCCAACATCTTATGCTTAACAAATTTAAGAAAAATCTCTTGCTTTCTCTTCTGCAAACGGTTCCACATCCAGTCCTTCCCCATTTACGAAAATGCCACCAACATCCCTGAAGTTATCCAACTCAGAAACCTAGGACTCATCCCTAAGCATCCTCTCCTCTCTTCCTCTTGCCAGTCTACTATCTACTTGCCAATCTACTAGCACATCCTGAATCCAACCACCTTGCTTTCTCTCTCTTTTTCTCTCTCTCTCTTGCTACTAGTGCCCCAGACCTGGGGCCACTCCAGAGCTTACCTCCAAGAAGCATTTTTTTACACTGTTGCCTAAGGAATCGTACCCCCCAGGGTTCTGCAATGATCAACCTACGGGACCGTAAAGGTCAGTTTTGATTCCTTAGTCCATGGATCGTCCATGGTACGATCATCTCTCACCAGAATGAATGAACAACTTCCTCACGGACCTCTCTGCTTCTACTCTGTCCCTAAAATTCCACTCTCCAACCAAAAACCAAGAACGAATTTTTTAAAAATATGCATGAAGTCACATCACTCTCCAGCTAAAAACCCCAACCCCTCAATAGTTTCTCACTGCTCTCCACGTAAAATCAAAACTGATCCCCATGACTCTACAGCTTGCCTAAACTAGATCCTCAAATTCTCTCCAGTTTTATCTCATAAAGCATCCTAATGAATTTTCTTTCAGTTGCCCAAATATAACAGATTCTTTCCAGCCCCCGGGCCTTTGCATATGCTTCTCTCATCACCTGGACTACTCCTCCCACTCCCCACTTCCAGCATTCTTCACAGGATTGAATCCTTCTCATTTCTCGGTCTTAGCTTAAGTTGCCCTGACGTGCCCTTATCAATTAGGTGATTCCTGGTTTTATGCTTTACCACACTACACCTTTTCCCCTCAGAATACTCTCCACATGCTAATCACATAATATCATCTATCTTGCTCACAAGTGCATTTCCAGCACTTGGTACAGTACCAAGCTCATATTAGGCACTCGATAAATGCTTCTTAAGTTAAATGAGTATGTGAATCCCAGTACTACGAAATAACCATCGCTAGTACTAATGGTATGTGACATTTCTAGACCTTAATCATATTTAAGAATCTTATTTCTTCATTAGCTCTGGATTAAGAATCTAGTAACACACACACACACACACACACACATACACACACACACACACTTGAATACTTTTTTAAAAAGTATATATGATTCAGTTTACAGATCAAATGCCATCCCCCTGGAGATGATCCCTCAGCCACACCAATGAAAGGAGACACTGCCCTTAGTTACTACCACATCACCAATCATCTTATATTTGTGTGTCTGCTTACCTGTCTGCCTAGCATGTAAACTCCATGAAGGTAGGGACCAAGTTTATCTTGTTTAATGCTTAATATCCAACGCCTTTATTAATCCCCAGCTAACAGCAGGAACTTAATAGATGCTTCTTGACTGATATGAATGTCTGGAGTCTCCTATCTAGAAAGCACTGAGCCGTATATAAACTGTCAGGTGGCCTTAAGGAGGAGCCCTTTAATTGCACTTAACATTTCAAGGCCATCACTAGCTGCATGAGGCACTGACACGCTAAAGATGGGCTCTGTCCAAAGCTGTCCCTTGGTCTTGGCTCCAGTCCTTGCAGAATACAGAATGACATTTATACTGACACAGGATGAAGGCTTGGCCTTTCTGGTCTGAAAATGGGGCTCCATGTCTCATCTGTGGAGGACAGCAGCTCCAAAGCCTCCATGTGCTAATCAGATGGACAGCCACCTTCAGCCAGAGTCAGTGTGTCGATGTTGTGGTACCAGGACCACGTGACCTAAAAATGAAGATGCCGTCAAGGGACATAGCAAAGCAACATAAAAAGTCTAAGACTGTCTGTCTTGAGTCTGAGGCAGAGCAGAGAGATGGAAGAGAGCCCAGGAAACACAAATAGCAATATGCAGTATGTTCAGGAGTCTCCTTTTTCTTCTAATTTTTGGTGGTACGGCTCATTTCACACACCTAACCAGAGGTTTGAAAAAAAAAAATTGATATTTCGTTGTCTCAGTGGATGATGTTGCAAACCAGCCACAGACTGGTGACCTATGGGCCAAGTCTAGCACATAGATACATTTTGTCTGGCCTGCATGGTATTTTTTAAAGTGGCATTACCTGCCAAGATTTCTGACTTGAAAAAATTTTATGTAAAAAACCAAAAAAACCAAATTCCTGGCTTCTCTTGAAAAATTAGAAGGGCTGGCAACTCTGAACCCATATTTTCATAAGCCAGCATCCACTGGACCTGATTGGGCCTTGAGTGAATGTGTCTCTGGGTCTTTTCTTTCCCACCTGGCCTACTTCATTTATCCAGAACACTCCCTACCCCCTGGAGGGCATTGGAGTTTGTG
The DNA here is from genome assembly GCF_008692635.1 of Crocuta crocuta. Taxonomy (NCBI): domain Eukaryota; kingdom Metazoa; phylum Chordata; class Mammalia; order Carnivora; family Hyaenidae; genus Crocuta; species Crocuta crocuta. Next base: position 10,837,671 of record NW_027531893.1, read on the forward strand.
ATCCCTGCCCCTCAAAGGGGAAACTTCCTTATTTCCTTGTCCTAAGATTTCCAAAGAAGAAAGAATGTCTATCAAGATGCCTTTTGGGAAAGGCACCAACAAGATAGTTTCAATCTCTAACTCCATCTTCTCCTTCCGGCTCCCTTCAGGGTCGGAGTAACAAATCTGATCAGTGACTCTTGAAGGTTTCCTTTCCAGGAGGCAGGCTCAGTTTGCCTTAAAAGCAAGGAGGGGCGCCTGGTGGCTCAGTCGGTTAAGAGTCCGACTTCGGCTCAGGTCATGATCTCACAGTTTGTGGGTTCGAGCCCTGTGTTGGACTCTGTGCTGACAGCTCAGAGCCTGGAGCCTGTTTTGGATTCTGTATCTCCATCTCTCTCTGACTCTCCCCTGTTCATGCTGTCTCTCTCCCTCTCTCAGAAATAATTAAAACATTAAAAAAAAAAAAAGCAAGGAAAGGGGTTTCACCCACTTCCTTTCCATGGCCAATAGATCTCTCAGGTAAGAATGCTAGAATCTTTCTGGTTCTTTGCAGTCAGCACCCCCAGATCAGGCCCCCCGGTGCTCTCCAATCCCCTCCTGTGAAGACCTCGTTATGCTGAAGCAGACAGTTATCATCCAAGGAACTGACGGGGTGAGAATATTCAGAAGCTGTTTTGCCACACATTGTTATCTGTGGACGTTGCTCCAAGACCTAATGTCGGGGAAGGTAACAGAAGACATAAATCCAAGTTGTGTTCTCCAGTCTACTTTTACCATACTTTACCCATGCTCTGAGATTTGCTTAGCCTTAGTAATAAAGATGATAGCTCATTTTTCCATCCAGCTGCATATGAGTGTTCTCGTCATTAGAAGGAGGACAGTACCAGGAGTCGTATTCAGAATCCCTGTCCTCCAACATGCCTCAAAATAGAGTCCATAGAGAGGTTGGAGGGCTTCTGAAAGCCACAAATAAATATTGTGTATCTTCCTGAAACATTCATTTTACTCAAAGATTTGGGAAGTAGGTTTTCAAATGTTTGAACTCTCCAGAGGTTTTGTTATAGGCATACGCAGGCACAGTTACCAAAATACCATTTTGGAGTTGAGCGCTTTCATGGAGTTTTTCACATTTGACATTATGAAGCACATAACTTGTATGTGCAGGGAAGCAATTGGATAATTAAGTTCTCTCCATTATTAGCGTATAATCCAAAGATGCATGAAAGCGAACAGGGTCTACAGGAAGACCAGAGATTATGATAATGTCATTGCTTTTCAACATGACTGATGCTGATCCAAAGGTCTTAAAGAACTTAAGCAAATCTGAGTATCTCTGCACACTTAGATTTGTAATGAGATTTTCACCATATGCAGCTGTTTTTCCATTAGTTAATTATATAGAAAACCCACAGCTCTTTCACAATTCAGATTCCTGACACAAATTTGTTTAATGTTTTATTTCCTCAACTTACATCCGTTTCTCACAATAGTGGGCTCCTGATAACACATACATCCCACAACTTATTTGTCCGATTGATTGATTTTAGAGTCAAGCTTCAGTACTTTTTTTTACAGAAGAGTGAAGTAAAAATTATATGCTCAACCTGGAATATGCCTTAAGATTTTAAAAACAAGATGCTTGATGACTAAGCATGAAATCAGTGAAAACAAGCACAACTATGAGGTAAACTTTAAAAAGCCTAGAATTCAGGCACCTGGGTGGCTCAGTTGGTTAAGTGTCCAACTTTGGCTCAGGTCATGATCTCATGGTATGTGGGTTTGAGCCCCACTTCGGGCTCTGTGCTGACTGCCAGTTCAGAGCCTGGAGCCTGTTTCAGATTCTCTCCCTCTCTCTCTGACCCTCCCCTGCTCACGCTGTCTCTCTCTCTCTCAGAAATAAATAAAAACATTAAAAAAAATTAAATAGCCAAGAATCATTTCTTTCCACAAGAGATTGAGAGCAAAAGCAAGGACAGCCCTCCCAATCAAAACTCCTGAACTGGTCGGGGATGACAATTAAAATCTTATACAATATTTGCTACTCAAAATAGGAGTTTTAGATCAACACCCATGGTGCCCAGATTTTGGTCTCTAAATACCATCCCCTGTTAAAAGGAATGTATGATTTTTGCAGAAATAGCTGACTTGAGGTCTGGGGCATAAAATGTGTAAGATGACTCTGGAATATTTTATGCCAGAAAGAAAGGAAGCTACCAGAATTTAATGGGATCAAGTTAAGAGAACACAGAGGCTACTGCAGCCCAAACGGGCTCCTACCATTCCAACATGTTTTAGTCACACAAAAGAATATTATTATGCCAGTTACTTATTTCCTCTTAGCTTTAAATTCGCCCTTCTGTGCTCTGTATGTGGTCAAAGGGGGACTCTGCAAACCAAACCTCATGGATTCCTTTGCCAGCGGGCTTCCTTTTAGGCTCTGCTAATAGATACTAGAAGAGGAAGGGATGAGAGGGCTTCTATCTGGTTTACTTCTATCAGTATTGGGAGCTGATTCCAATTTCTAGTTTCTGTTTATATTCCCCCAACACCAGTCTGAGCTCCTAGATCCTGGTAATCCCAGTTTTCCTTTTCATCTTCTTATGGATGAATGAAACCCACAGATGAATGACAAACCCACTAATGGTTTGGCCATTTTAAATGTCTTTGCTTTCTCTGATGATAATGGTATTGTTTTACAGGCTGTTAATTATATTAACTGTTAATTTATCTCATTCTTGATTATAAAATAACTGTAAGGAATTTTTCCCCAATATTTGTTTTTACATTTTTATATATTGTTATCAAACATGATAACCTGGGAGGGTGGAAATGTTTGTATCTGGGCATACAGGGTTTTATTTTTAAAGTGACACACCCTGAAGACCTCAGCAATGATTGTATTATTCACCAACAACACTTCGTCCTAAGAAGATTGCCTTTTGGTTTTCTCATTGTTCAGCAGGGGGTGGGGGAATGAAAAAAAAAAAGCAACAACAGTTTAAGTGGTTGCAATATCAGCTTTTAAGTAAAACTAGGAGACACCTTGAAAGCTTATTCGATTACACAGCTATCTACTGAGGAAATGTGTTGGATAGAGTTTTCAAGCTCAGGACTAAATTGTTACGCTTCTTCTAAAAGATTAAAAAGACATTAAGATAAGGTAAATTCCAGAAGAAGTGAATTAATTCCTTGCTCAATGTCAAGGAGGGGCTTGGGGGAGTTTTTCTGTTTCTCTGTTTCTTTTTGGGCCTGAACAATTTCAGCAAAAACTGCCAGGCCAAACTAGGGACATCTTTAGCATGTGGGAGAGGTCACCCAATGGAAGTGATATTTCAGAGCTAGAGGAACAGGGTTTATCACGGACATTATGAGTTGTCTGCGACTCTTAGTTTGTTTATACATGATTAAAAATTATAGCCTCAGTAGTTTTAAAAATCACCAGCTGCTTTCTCACTGCAAATGTGTTAGGATGAGTATTTCGTAGGACAGTCATGTGAATCAGACCTTTCCACAGGTTATGTGACTTCTCTACTAGAAAGTATGCTTGCCAAAATTGCCATGAGAGCCAGGCTGCGCTATGTCACTTCTCTGGAAGCTTCTGTGCACTTGTTGTCTTTGTGGCTAGGCTGACAGGCTTCATAAACCATTCTGTTTCTGCCCACACGTGCTGAACCCTTACATCAACACAGAGAAGAGAGAGGGTCTGCGTTCTAAACATTTCACCATCTCAACTCTGTTCGAGTCAGTACAATGAATAAGACACAGTGGTCTATGAGACTCATGAAACTGATCATGAGAACCTTCAGTGTCTTCACATTGTATTTAAACAAAATCCAGATCTCTGACCTTGGCAATCTGATCTCTACTGAGTCTCAATTCATTCTTCATGTTCCAGTCACCCTGGCCTCCTCTGTTCCTTGGAAGGATGAGCTTTTTCCCAGCACAGAGTCCTTGACGCATTCCTTTCCCTCTGTTTGGAAATCTCTTCCCCAGTTATTTTGCAGGCTGGCTCCTTCTTATCCAACAAATTCTTTAAAAAAAAAAAAAATCCATGTCCTCAGGAAATACCTCCTGACAACTCTGTCAAAAGTGTCCCATGCCATGTTCTACCCCAGCATCATGTACTTTTCCAGGACACTACTCTCAGCTGGTAATGATCCTTTTACAAAATTATTTCATTAATGTCCACCTTTCCTGCTAGATGGTAAGCCCCATGAGGGCAGGAATCATGGCTATCTAGCCTTGAGGTTGGCAAACTTTTTCTGTGTAGGACAAAAGACTAAGTATTTTAGGCTTTGGAGGCCATATAGTCTTTGTCATAAGTACTCAACTCCACTGTCGTCGTGTGAAAATGGTCACACGCAATTAATAAATCAAGGAGTGTGGCTGTGTTCTAATAAAGCTTATTTACAATCTTAGTGAGATATATTTGGCCCACTGCTCATGGTTTTCTGACCCCTAGCCTAGCCCATTGTTATGGCCTCAGTGCCTAACACACTTATCATATAGCAAGTGAATCAAATATTCATTAGATGAATGGACAAATAATGATTGGAAAGCCCAACAGTCAGCTTAAGCTAATGTTTAGATGGACTTGGGCTTCAGAGTTGGAATTTTTCTCCATATCGGACTCCTAGACCTGCCTCTAGTCCATTTCCTTCCTTTCTCTCCCACATTTCCCACGCTGACTTTCATCGACTGTTTGACAAGTCGCTCTTCCACTAAATCTAATCTCAGACCTATTCTTTTGCTGTTCAGTAATGTCTATGATTCATCTTTCATTGACTCGGACTGAACATGAACCTTTTACTCTGATCACTTCCACTCTTCTGTACTCGGCAGTTAGCCACATAACACATTTCCAGTGAAAAGAAAGAAAATAAGAAAGGGTTGTGAATTCTCCGTATGAAAACTGGTACATCCTTTTTGGATGGCAATTTACCACGATCTATTAAAAGTATAAATATGCCTCCCCTTCAACCCAGCCATTCTTGGATTTTCCCTGTAACTCACTTGTACCTGGATCATAATTCTAGGATCTGATGTGAAGAGAGACAGTAGGCTTCCTCTTTGATGGGTCAACTATCCGCACAGACTACCAGTGATATCCCCACTGTTCTTACCCTCAGTTAACTTCATTTCTCTGCTCCTCCACGTCAGGTTTATATAGATCTCTCGTAAGAATGACTGTAGTTTTTTTGTGATGAGCAACTTCTGATGTGGCCCCAGTGTTCTCTACCTCCTAGACCCCACTTCCTGGTATTCATGCCCTCGTGTAATCCCCTCAGCTCTCTTCAAATCATCTAATTAGATAAGATAGAGTCATCTGTAAGATTCCTAAAACAGATCATAAGAATGATAATATTTATTCTTCAATAATATATGTTGATATTAATTATAATATAAGATAATATATGTATTCTATCAGTATTTAGTATTTGGTCCTATGCAGAAAAAGTTTACAAGCCCCTAGGCTAGACAGTCACAGTTCCTATGCTCATTTGAGTGTAGACTAGATCTAGTGACTTGCTCTCGCAAATAGAATACGGCAACAGTGGTAGGATGTCACTTCCAAGGTCCAGTTGCACAAGACTGATTTCTCTCTCACTGGCACTCTCTCTCTCTCTGGCTCTTCTCATGCACTCTGATAACGCCAACTGTCATGTTGTAAGCTGCTCCATAGAAAGACTCAACTGGAAAGGAACTGAGTGTGCTTTCTGGCCAATAGCCATGGAAGAACTGAAGACTTGAGTTCAGGAGCATACAAAGAACTCAGTACTGCCAACAACCACGTGAGTGAATGAGTGATGTCAGAAGTAGATCTTCCCTGCCTTGAGCCCCCAGATGACCACAGCCCCTGATGACACCTTGACTGCAGCCTTGTCAGTGAGCCAAAACCAAAGGATCTTGCTAAGCACACCCAGATTCCTGACCTGTAGAAGCTGTGATGTCCTAAATATTTTGCTGGTTTTTAAAAATACTTTTCCGAGCTGTTTATTTGTATTCTGAATACAGTAAGCCTCTAATCATTCATTTATTCTTTCATTCATTCAAACAAACAGACGAATACTGGACCCATATAGTCCAAAGCACAATAACCCTTGTATCTCACTCACTCTGTGTACCTTTGCTCTGACGTCCCTTCTTCTGTTATGAGCTCTTTCCTCTCATACTTGCACATTTTGCTAAACGTTCGCTGCTTTGAGCCACTGTGGTTTGGAGTAGTTTGTTACACAGTACTAGGTAACTAATACGTCCTCCCTACAGAGATGCCAGCCATGTGTGTTTGTCTACAACCCTGCTGTTGCTCACTTGCATTGCAAGTAGAGTTGACTTTTCTTCCCACTGATATCCAAGGAATTCTCTAGTCTGGGGTGGGGAAGCCTCGCTTTCTCTTTCATAGCTAAGACACTTTGTCTACACCTATGACTCTCCTACTCTCTTCTGTGTGCCTCCTCTAAGCTCCCTGAGGATTAGGCCTTTATAAAAAGAAGCCGAGGATGACTTGCCGGTGACTTCCATTCTGTGCCCTCCAACATTCACCCACAGTGCTGTGGAGTGCAGGGCTGCTTACCTGTCCTCATGGTTAGAGATGACTTAACATGCTTACTGCTATCCAAAGATGGTGACCCTTTTTGTCTCAGATTTCTATTGTTGTCGTAACATTGCTTTTCTAGCAAGCAGATAATCCACTCAGTCATGTTAATTGTGTTCTTAGCTCTGGAGGTCAGCATTTCATAAAATGTTGTTTTTCTCCTTCTCCTTCTTCTTCTTTCCAATTTACATCTTGTTATTATGTGTCAGGGGAGGAGGAATACAATACTAGATCTGCAAGATCATTTTCAAAAAAGTTTCTATGCTCAAGTAAGTTTGGAAGATGCTGTGTCCCATGTGAGTATCCTCTTGCAGATTCATTGTGCTTACAAGCAGATATAAGACTCTTATAACTCTCCTGATAAAGAAAACAGTTTCTATGTTTAGCCTAAAATTTCTAAAGGTCATTTAAACATGGCACTTTCTTGGGGAACCTGGGCGGCTCAGTGGATTAAGTGTCTGACTTCGGCTCAGGTCGTGACCTTGCGGCTCATGAATTCGAGCCCCAAGTCGGGCTCTGTGCTACAGCTCAGAGCCTGTACCCTGCTTTTGATTCTGTGTCTCCCTTTCCCTCTGCCCCTCCCCTCCTTGCATTCTCTCTGTCTCTCTCTCAAAGATAAATAATTAAAAAATTTTTTTAAAAATGGCATCTTCTCTTTCCTTCATACCTATTAACCTTCTGGGGCACCTTGGTGGCTCAGTCAGTTGAGCATTTGACTTGAGCTCAGGTCATGATCTCATGGTTCGGGAGTTCAAGCTCTGCATCAGACTCACTGCTGTCAGTGCAGAGCCTGCTTGGGATTCTCTCTCTCTCTCTCTCTCTCTCTCTCTCTTTCACTCTCTCTGCCCCTCCCTCCACTCACACTCTCTCGCGTATAAATAAAACATTAAAAAAAATCTTTATACTTATTAAGCTTCTACAAAAAGCACTTTTACCAACAAAGCCAAAAGCCAGGTTCCCAGACCCCCCGTACTATTTCACCATTCAATGCCTTACCATGTTCCCTAAGTCGGAAACGTCCTCTTCCTACCACTAACCCCCAGGCTGCAGGCTAAAAGCTTCTCCATGGCGTCAGGCACACCCCAAGAGGGTTAAGCATAGCCTGCCTGTAGGCCCTCTTGGGGCCTTGAGGATTATTCCATGGCTGTATTTCTCATACTCTGTTGAGGCGTGTGTTACCATGCCTGCCTCCAATCATAGCCCAAGGGCCACACAGAGCTGAACTGTGTGTTGTTCCAGACCCCAGCATCTAGAACGGTCTTGCCACAATGCTGAGAACTTCCCTCATCTCATTTGGTCCCACAGCTAGCCTATGATCGAGCACCTCCATCCAAAGTGAGAAAGTTGAGGCCAGTTCAGGGGCAGAGCTCAGGCTTGAGGGGTCAGTACGCTGACCCGCCAGACTATGTGCAGTGAGGGTTTGGGACGAAACCAACAAACTGTGACTTAAAACCAAAGACACAGCAGGAACAATGCCAGAGGCTTTGATGTTAGAGCAGAGAGCCCTGCCTTCTGGGACTGTAAGTTTGGAAATACGGCGTTAACTTCTGAGAGTCTACAGCTGCTTGCTTGAGTTTTCCACCTCAGAGTTAATCCCAAACAGAAAAAGAATGAACATCAGCGGTTCTGAATGTGCCCCTGTGTGTCTCCCAGAGAGGCCATGGTCACGGACCACAAAGCAAATCCTTCTAACACGATGTGACTCGGGGCTGAGGGATTTGTCCGTCAGCCTCGGTCCCTCAATGTCCCTCTTTGCCTCCCTTGTCAAAGCCATTTGACAGCCTTAGCGGCCGAGACCATCTCTTTCTCTTTGGATTTGTCTCCTTCATGCTTCACCTCCCCCCACCCTGCCCCCATTGGCTGTCCATTGCCTTCAGCTCAGCAGCCTTGCTTTCAAATGGGTTTTATTTCTCCTGTCTTATCTGAGCTTCTCATTACTTGAATCTCTCTTGCTTGCATTTAAGAGTTTATCATATTTCCCATTTGGCCACCTTCCCAGCCGTCATCCATCTTCCTCCAGCAATCACACAGCAGTGCTCACCGCCTGCCCCACTCCTGGTCTCTCTTCTCAAACTTACCCTTCATGGCTGTCTTGTCCTTAACATGTGTCATTGACTTCTGACCTTTTTAGAGGGGCACAATTTTTCTTCTCGTTCTATTTGAGATTTTTGTCCCCTCTCAACAATTGGCTTCATTCTTTTCCCGTCACCCCATTATCCCAAAGATCTCATCCCCAGTGTTTATGGAGGTGTGCTTCCTAAATGCGTCTTCTGCCCCCTGGCCTTTGCGGTCTTTCCTGAATCTCAGAGTCCTTATTAGCAAGGCTAACCCCACCCAGGAAACCACAGGGGCAGATGTCTCAGAAACAAAACCATGACTCTAGCTCACTTCCTAAAGCCCTACACAATTGGGACAAGAGTGGGGGGCAGCCTCCCAATAAACAATCTCTTTGTCCATTCCCTTTGGCCAGCGGGGTCAGCTGCCCCCATGTCCATTGGGAAATGTGCTTCCAAGACAGAAAGGAGAAGCATCCAAGAGGTCCTTCACCAGAACCCTCAATCCTTCTACCTGGTCAGCTTCCCACAGAGCACACTGGGAAGACTATGGCTGGAGGCATCGAGGAATGTAGACCTGGCCTCACAGAAGAGAAAAAGAGGAGGGTACTTTCCCTTCCCCAACTAAGAGCAGAGCTCTATTCTTGGGAGGGCAGAATGCACTGGCGCAGAAAGCAACGTTCTCTCTTCTTTCTGGGGTGGCACCCATCTCTTACCCTAGGAGTCATGGTGTCCTCTCATGGCCATGGCCTCAAATCATAGAGCATCCGTGCTAGGGTCTCAGCATTCTGGTTGGAACACTGGCTTTACCACTTACTGCTTCTTCATCCTGCTGAGCTCCAGGAGTCTCCCATGGAAAGCAGGAACAATGGTCAATTATTGGAGGAACAGAAATCATTGTGGCAAAGCAAAGTGCCTTGAAAATCTAGATATAATAGATTTTGCTTCACCACAAACATGGCAAAGAAAAAAAAAATACTGTCCACCATCAACATAACAGTATGGATAACAAAAACATCTATGAAGCATAGAGTCAATGTCAGCACTCTAAGGACTTCACATGAGAAAACACAACCCTCCAGGGTAGATACTTTCTCTCGCTCCATTTTGTAGATGAGGAAACTAAGGCACAGAGCAAGTGCGAGATCCCACCCAAGGTTACCTAGCTGGCTGCATCAGGATGCAAGAAGGCTGTCTGATTCCAAAACCATCACAATTATGAACTCTGCTCTTGTGTCCCCATCCAGTGTCCAGCCAGAGGTGGAGCTAGGCTTGGCAAGGCCCAGGCCAACACTGGCAAGCTGCCATTTTTGTCTTTTCACAACGCTGGACTCAAATGTTCTGCCATTGTCAGAACATCCTGCCTCCCTCCCCCCCCCACCCCAACAGGCACGTTGGCAAGAATTATAAGCTTATTATTAAATTCTTATTAACTCATTATGGAGTTTGGTAAAAATTGTATGTTTAAATTAACCATGTCAACCATTATTCCTTTTTAGTCTCTGAGTTTCGTTTGCTGGCTGAAATGATAAGTCATGTGATTGGACAATAAATACTACTACTTATTGACTAGAATTTCTCCTAGTCTAACAGATCAGTATCATTCAGCCAGGCCCAGTCTTGAGCTGATGCAGTTAAGTCATACAATGAATGTTTTATTTCTTTCTTTTTAAATGTTTATTTATGTTGAAAGAGAGCACAAGTCGGGGAGGGACAGAGAGAGAGGGAGAGAGAAAATACCAAGCAGGGTCCATGCTGTCAGCACAGAGCCTGATACATGAACCATGAGATCATGACCTGAGCCGAAATGAAGAGTTGGACGCTTAACTGACTGAGCCACCCTGGGCCCCCATGCTACACATGTTTTAAGCTTTTACAGAGATGCTACTGGGTGTCATTTGTCCTCAGTAAATATTTTTAAATATCTAAACTTACATGTCCTATAGATAAAGTTTTCTAAAATAGAGTTCCTCCCTCCACATTAACCATGATTCTTTCATTACAAGTAACATAACTCAACTAGAACTAACTTAAGCCAAAAGCAGAGAAGGGAAGACTGACTCTACTAAATGTTGGTGGTGACGACCTTGTCTTTCCATGTCTAGGTTTGTATCCACCCAAGAGAAATGAGAGCATATGTCCATACGAAGACTTGCACCCAAATATTCATAGCGTGATCATGCATAATAGTTGAAAACTGGAAAAAACAAATGTACATCAGTATGTAAAAGGATAAATAATTCAATATCTACTCAAGAAGGAATTAGAAAAAAAGAATGAACTATTGATCCACGCAACATGAAAGAATCTTAGAATAACTATGCTGTGTGAAAGAAGCCAGACCCCCCCCACAAAAAAAAAAACAACCCAGAGCCCATATTGTATGATTCCATTTCCATAAAATTCTAGAAAAGAACAACGGGTCTATAGTGACAGCAAGCAAATTGATGGCTGCCCAGGGTTGGGGAATTGAGGGAAGGATTATAAAGAATCTTAAGGAAACCCTGGAGTGTAATGGATATATTTATTACCTTGATTGTGGTGATGGTTTGATGGATGTGTGTGTGTGTGTGTGCGCGAGCACGTGTGTGTGTGTGCGCGTGTGTGTGGTAAGTACATATTAGATGTACAGATTATTAGGTGTACCATTCTCTATACTACTGACTGCTGAATTATTCAGATGATTGAGCTAATCTAAGTTTAAAATTAGGAGTCATGCCATGTTCTACACCTTCTTGGTAATATTTTTATTTTAAATAGATGTCATTATATATCATATATTCATTCATCAAATAGTACACTTTATTTTCTAAATGTTTATTTATTTATTTATAGAGAGAGAACACATGAGCAGAGGAGGAAGAAAGAGAGAGAGAGAGAGAGAAAGAGAGAATCCCAAGCAGGCTTCATACTCAGTGCAGAGCCTGATGTAGAGCTCCATCTCACAACCTCGAGATCATGACCTGGGCCAAAATCAAGAGTCAACCCACTGAGCCACCCAGGTGCCACAAATAGTACACGTTAAGTGCGTAGAGGTTAGTAGATGTCCATTAAAGCTGGGGAGAAAACACAGTGGGAGGCATGGGTATTGGATCACAGAACCATATGCAGATGAAATGAGTGATAAGAAAAAGCATAAATTCTAACACCAGCACCATACTTTCTGTTCCTCAGCTCTTGTCTCATGCCTGGGGGTCCCTGAAAGGCAGCCTCGCTCTACCTTACTGCACACATAGGAGATTGGCTCTCAGGAGCTCATTTATCAAAGAAGAAAGAATCTTATCTGTCCCAGCTTCAATCTGAAAAGCCCAAAGAAGGACTCTGAATGGCCAGCTCCTGTCATGGCTCTTCCCTCAGACCAATCACTGGGGCTGGGAGAAGAAAAGATACAATTGGCCTAGCTTGGGGTGTCACTCACTCTGAGGTCAGCAGTTGGGTCTCTTTTCAGCAGGGATCGAGGCCCAAACATAACCACAAAAGGAAATAACGATGTGCCAAGAAGACTCCGATTTGTCTATTCTATCCTCATGAAAAGGGCCAAAATATCCATATTTCAATTCATGCAATTTTTCAAATTATTTCTTTGCACGAACTTATATGAATGAAGCAGAAATGTCTCCACTTACAACTATGGAGTGTTCCAAATTTTTCTGTTAGGTTGGGAGGGTGTTTTATGTTATCACTTAAGAATGATCTAGAGACGCTCTTTCCCATGTGAAGCCCTAAGTCAAAAATGACAAAGCATAGCACATACGTCTTCATTCCCTCCTTCCTAAGCCCAAGGTAGACATCACTAATAAATCAGATCACTCTTTTCCCACTCAACCCGGACATAGTGTCAGAGTCCTTCTCCAGGAAGTCCTTCAGACATCCCTTACTAATAAAACCATTACCATCTCTCCCATAAGTAGTCTCTCATTTTGCCTTCGGGGGAAAGCGGCCTTGGACTCCATTCCTCTTCAGAAAACCTTCCTCCTTCCTCCAGATCCCTTCCCCTTTCTTCCCTTTCCACAGTCATTCTTCAGTCCTCTGCCTCCTCAAGGGTCCAACATACGGTCTCACCCAGACATCACCATTTATTGCTCTGTGACTCAGAACGAGTCACATAAATTCTCTGTGCCACTGTCTCTTCATTTGTATGCTGGAGACAGTCAAAGTGCCTGCCCTACGGAGTTGATGTGCTGATTAAATAAGATATACATGTAAAGTCGTCAATATACTATCTGACACCTGGCGAGTGTTCCATAAATGGTAAGTGCTATTCTTAGGCTGGACCACTCTTATTGCTCTTCGTTTTGTCCCAATGAGAATGATCTATCCTGTGTACTATTTTCTATGCTATTGGCTAGTGAACTTATCAAATAGTTGAGCTTATCTAAATGTAAAAATAATAGTCCTTCCACGTTCTGCACCTCCTTGGTAATATTTCCATTGTAAATAGATCTTCGACATCTTTGCGTATAGTCACTAGGATGAGCATGATGGGTATCCACAGAAGGGGGAAATCTTCGTGAAAATAAGAGACTTATGTAACCCAGAACCACACAGTCATCCGCTCCACCTACTTCCAAGCTGTATTTTATTAGCATGATTATATTCATTTTCTATGGCCCAGTAACACATTACCATAAACTGAGCAGCTAAAAGACACATATTTATAATATTCTGGTTTCTTTTCAGATCGTATAAATCTTTCACCTTTTAAAAGACACACATTAGGGATGCCTGGGCGGCTCAGTCACTTAAGTGTCCGACTTCAGCTCAGGTCATGATCTTGCGGTCCTTGAATTTAAGCCCTGTGTCGGGCTCTGTGCTGACAGAGCAGAGCCTGGAGCCTGCTTCCAATTCTGTGTCTCCCTCTCCCTCTGCCCCTCTCCTGCTTGTGCTCTGTCTCTCTCTCAAAAATAAACATTAAAAAAATTTTTTAAAGACACACATTTAGTATCTCACAGCTCCTGCAGATCAGGCATTGGGGCGAAGCTTAGGTCGGTCTTCTGCTGCAAGTCTCACAAGGCTGCAGTCGGTGTGTTGGAGGGCTGTGTTTTCATCTTGAAGGTTGAGGGGAGAAGGATTCACTTCCAAGGTCACTTTGGTTGCTGGCAGAATTCTTTTCCTCGTGGCTGTATGATGAAGAGACCTGGTGTCTTACTGGCCATCAGCTGGATCCTAGAGCCCGTCACAGGGCCCCCCCCGGGGCCCCATAGATTGTTCACAACATGGTGGTTTGCTTCTTCAAGAACAACCAAAGAGTCTCTCTCTATCTCCCTCTCTCTCTCGAGTCTGTTATGACAGAGACTTATATGAGGAAGTGATATCCCCTCACCTCTGCCATATTCCATTGGTTGGAAGCAAGTGACAGGACACAGGGGGACCTGTGCTCAAAGCCACCAGGATTACACTGAGATGTGACACCAGGGGATAGAGGTCGCGGGGCTCAGAGATCTACCAACCACACCGATGAATGGAAATGAAGAGGAAGGGGACACCTCAAGCCTTACATATCTTCTCTCTCCCCCTACCCAGCTCTCCCTCCATTTTCCTCTCCCTCTCTGCTCTACTCCAGTATAATAGCTTTATTAGTTTTCTCTATGCTTTGAGACTTACTTTTTAATGTTTATTCATTTTTGAGAGAGAGCATGAGCAGGGGAGGGGCGGAGAGAGGGGGCAACAGAGGATCCAAAGTGGGATCTGCGCTGACAGCAGTGAGCCTGATACAGGGCTCGAACTCACCAACTGTGAAATCATGGTCTGTGCTGAAGTCAGAGGCTCAACCCACTGACCCACCCAGGCGCCTCTGCTTTGAGACTGATTTTAAAGGCACATTGCTGGGGCGCCTGGGTGGCTTATTCGGTTAAGCGTCCGACTTTCGCTTAGGTCATGATCTCGCGGTTCGTGGGTTCGAGCCCCGCGTCGGGCTCTGTGCTGACTGCCAGCTCAGAGCCTGGAGCCTGTTTCAGTCTGTGACTCCCTCTCTCTCTGACCCTCCCCTGCTCACTCTGTCTCTCTCTCTCTCTCCTTGAAATAAATAAAAAAACATTAAAAAAAATAAATAAAATAAAAGCACATTGCTAGTTCTCCTGGGACCCGTGCATTACTCTTCTATGTGAGAAGGAGCATTTGTTCCTTATGGCTACTGCCACAAACACTATGACAAATATGGGCATTTCAAACAGCACACGCTTATCCTCTGACGGTTCTGGAGGTCAGGAGCCCGAAAGCCGTTTCAAAGCAGTGAAATCAAAATATCAACAAGGTCATGCTCCCCTCAGAGGCCCTACAGAGTGAAGAATCCATTTGCTTGCCCTTTCCAGCTTCTACAGCTGCATTCCTTGGCTCGTGGCCCCGTCTTTCATCTTTGAAGCCAGCAGTCAGCACCTTCCAATCTCTCTGCTGAGGCTGTCATTATCACCCTCTCTGTAGTAAAACCTCCCTCCCTTCTGCCTCCTTTTAAAAAGACATTGGTGATTGCACTGAAGGTACACTTAGGTAATTCAGGATATTTCCGGTTTCAATATTCTTAATTATATCTGCAAAATCCCTTCTGCCATAATAAGGTAACGTTCACAGGCTCCAGGGATTAGAAACTGGATATCTGTGGGGGCCATTATTCATCCTACCACAGTGGGATTTATAAACCTTTCTCTGAACCTTTGGGGAAGGGAGACTAGCTATAATTCAGAATTGTATTGATTCACTGTAAAACAAGTGTGCTGTGCGGAGGAGAAAGTCTGGTATTCTATCATCCCCAATTTAAAAGGTCTGCTGGCCGGGGCACCTGGGTGGCTCAGTCAGTTAAGCGTCCGACTTCAGCTCAGGTCGTGGTCTCATGATTCGTGGGTTCGAGTCCCGCTTCGGGCTCTGTGCTGACAGCAAGCTCAGAGCCTGGAGCCTGTCTTTGGATTCTGTGTCTCCCTCTCTCTCTGACCCTCCCCTGCTCATGCTGTCTCTATCTCTCTCTCTCAAAAATAAATAAAACATTAAAAAAAAATTCTTAAAGATCTGCTGGCCCAATTCCCATAGAATAGATAGATCTGTGCTTTGAGGACTTCATAGAATGCCAGGGATGGAATCAGAACATTCTAGAACTGAAAGAATCCTTAGAGATCATGTAGCTCTACCCTTCCACCTTAGAAATGAGGAAAATGAGGCTCTGAGGAAAAAAAGCAGGTCACTTATGGTCAAATGTTTGGTTTGGGGAGCATTTGAGAAAAAAAAACAACAGTCCCAGACTCTTTCCATGAAACCAAACTGCCTCTCTATTAGAATTTTGGGGAGGTGTTTAAGGTGTCTCCACCCACTGGACTGTATACTCCATTGAACTCCAGAAGGGAAAAAAAAAAAGGTTTATATTACCAGTTGATGTTATGCTGTTAAGTTACAGTCATCTTTTTTCTCTAAAGGTTCAGAGCAAATATTTAGACTTTGTGGGCCACATAATCTCTTATCATAATTACGCAACCCTGCTGCTATCACACAAAAGCAGTCCCAGTATGACTTATTTAATATACAAATAAATGGGAATGACAATGATCCAATAAAACTTTATTGACAAGAACAAGCAGTGGGCCACTTTGGTCTGCAGGCCATAGTTTGCTGACCTCTCAGCACAGATAACAGCCAACTCCAGTAAAGAGTCACTAGAGTCTAAGAATTTGACTCCTGTTATCTCATTTAATCCTCACAATCACCTCCTTTGTGGCAGAGATTATTAACCCCATTTTATGGATGAGGAAACTGAGCCTCAAAGAGTAGTATTTTATCAAAGGATGTATCACAAGTGGCCAAACTAGGATAGAAATCCAGACCCCTTCCGTTCAGGTTCTCTACTTTGTACCCCAAAGCTGATGGTCCTTAATCTTGGCTGCAATGAGAATCTTTTGAGGACCTTGTAAAGAATATCGATGACAGTACCTCCTACCAGACTATTTAAGTCAGAGTCTCTGCTNGGGGGGCTGCCCCAGGCATCTATATGTTTTTTAATCACGCTTGCAATTTCTCAAGTGTTGCCAGAGTTGAAGACTGCTGCTCTGAGCTACCAGGTTTAATAATAGGTCTACCACAAAAATGATGAGGCGGGTGAGGAGGAGGATGGTAGGAGAGGAAGAAAGGAAGAGGAAACAAGGTCAAGACACCAGTGATGTACAAGAAAGCCTCTACTTAAAAAAAAAAAAAAAAATCAGCCTGGGTGGCTCAGTCAAACGCCTGACTCTTGGTTTCTGTTCAGGTCATGATCTCACAGTTTGTAGGTTCGAGCCCCACATCAGGCTCTTTGCTGATAGTGTGGAGCCTGCTTGGGATTTTCTCCCTCTCCCTCTCTCTCTGCCCCTCCCCTTCTCTCTCTCTCTCTCTGAAAATAAATAAATAAACATTAAAAAAAATTTTAAAAATCGATGTACAAAATCCACATCACTTACACAGTCCATTAAACGGGAAGAGGAGTAATTTGCATTACAAAAGGAATTTCCACCTGCATGTGAGGATTCAAAGCAGATCACTTGTAACAGACTTTTCCTTTTCTATGATCCAAGGCACATGGAGACACCATAAATTGTTTGAGAGAGTCTGGGAGGTGGGGGCAGAGGTTTTCAGCATTAAAATGTTTGGTGCCACTGCTAGTTGATGCTTAGAGAAATGAAAATCAAGAGCGTCTCAAATTATAGCATGGAAAGAGAAAGCGTGTCTTAATCACCCAGATTGGGGGCGTGTCTCTCTTTGACATCGCCAGCTGCACCTGTCTGCTTAGGACTGTTTTTTGTTTTTTTTAAATTTTTTAAAAAATTTATTTCTGAGAGAGAGAGACAGCGTGAGCAGGGGAGGGTCAGAGAGAAAGGGAGACACAGAATCTGAAACAGACTCCAGGCTCTGATCTAGCTGTCAGCAGAGAGCCCGATGCGGGGCTCGAACCCATGACCGTGAAATCATGACCTGAGCCAAAGTCAGACGCTTAACCAACTGAGCCACCCAGGTACCCCTGCTCATGACTGTTAAAGAAATCAGTCCTGGGTCTAAGGAGAGTGGAATTACCCACCGCACAAGGGGCTTCCCCACCCTCTGCACCAGATGAAAATTTCCCTCAAACACCCCAAGAATGGAAATCATTGCTTCCTGGTCCATCCTGGTTCTTCCCGGGGAATGGACAGGCGATGGAAAATGGGAAAATCCTGACGTTACAAATCACTGAACCTAAGTAGATTGGATAGATCTTTTGTCAAGGATGAATTAATGCCTTAGGCCCTTAAAATTCTTGTCATTTGTCGAGCCTCTTATGTCTTGTGATTTCACATTTAAGCAGGATATGGGGACAAAGAGGCTAATCTAAGGCCAGGAAGAGTCAGAGACAAAGAAATACTCCTGTCCTCTGTCCTTCTTAGGATTGCAAAATTTAGAAAATAAAAGTCCAGGATGCCCAATAAAATTTTAACTTCAGACAAATGATGAATAATTTTGAGTGTATGTTCCAAATATCGCATGAGACAGACTTACATTTAAAATATTATTCATTGATTGTTTGTTTAAAATTCAAATTTAACTAGGGGCGCCTGGGTGGCTTAGTCGGTTAAGCGGCCGACTTTTGCTTAGGTCATGATCTCGCGGTTTGTGGGTTCGAGCCCCGCATCGGGCTCTGTGCTGACTGCCAGCTCGGAGCCTGGAGCCTGCTTCGGATTCTGTGTCTCCCTCTCTCTCTGACCCTCCCTTGCTCGCGCTGTCTCTCTCTTTCCTAGAAATAAATAAAAAATTTAAAACAAATTCAAATTTAACTGGACCTCTTGAACCTTATCTGGCTTTTTATACCTTAATCCTTCTCCAAGTCACACCCAATTAATTCCTCGGTCCCAGAATAAAGGAGCATTTTGAATCTATGTCCATTTGACTGCAGTGACTACATCATTGTGGAGAAAATCAATTGTGGCTTCATTAGCACCATGTTATATATACCAAGAAAAAAAAATGTTGTGTTTCCTAAAATCCCATGGCTTAAAGACAATAGTAGCCAATGTGTGAGGTGTTTCCTTTGTGATCATGAACAAGGGGTAGAAACAGGGTATGGAGGTCAATAGCCCATGTGCATGTAACTTCAAAGAAGAATTATCTTTACAGGGTGGTCATAGGCAATTCTAGAACCTTCTAACACTTGGGCCTCACAGCTTGCTCTCTTCTGTACATCTTTATTACTGCATGCCCCCATGAAATCCAACACAGGTAGTCCATTGGGCCAAATCCCTATCAGCTCAACCTCCTTAGAGCAAATAAGTACAGGGAAAGTGGGGCCCCTCCAGCAGGTGCTTATCTCTCTCGTCCTCAGAAAAGGTTAGCCTGCCTCTGTGTTGCAACTGGGTTGCAACCTTCAAGACTCTGAAAGTGGAGGAGGTCCCCATGCAAGGTGGCATGGCTCACGCGAATCTCACATGTGCTCCAGGCTCCCGACCGCCATACGGGGATACTCGTATAGTAGATTCCAGAGTCAGAACACACAGGTGTTTAGAAGAGTGGCTGGTACCCAGTAGGTGTTCAGGAAATGTCGTTCTGTAAGCATGTCATCAGGGTTGGGGAGCTTAGTCAATGAGGTCTGCTCTTTCTCTTCCATGAGGATGCCACCTTGAATGCCCCATGCCAACTGGTGCCATCTCACCAAAGCCCGGAGCAAGAAACCAGACTCCTCATTTATTCTCTGCCCAGAGTAAGAGGAGATGAGTCTGTCCATTAACTCTACCCTACACCAAGATCTTTGCAGAGGCCTCTCTACTTTAGAGACAAACAGAGGTCAGTGGACCCCTCTTTGCACAGAAGAAAATCTGAAGGGGAAAAATATCCCAGTGCAGCATTTTTCTCCAGGGTGCACAAGCCGCGCACTGTCGCATCTTGCTAAAAACAAAGAGCTAGCTTCTGGAAAGTGATCGTTTCTCTTCTGGTGAATGCGAAATATTTCTTACGATAGACATTTATCCTTTGGAGAAGTCCAGCATCCCTACGATCCTTCCCATTTCATTATTTATTTTTATTTTTTATTTTTAAAATTTTTTTTAATGTTTTATTTATTTCTAGGAGAGAGAGAGANCATTATTTATTTTTTTAATGGTTTCTTTATTTTTGAGGCAGCAGAAGCAGAGGCGGGGCAGAGAGAGGGGGACAGAGGATTTGAAGGGGGTTCTGTGCTGACAGCTGCAAGCCCGATGCAGGGCTCGAACTCAGGAACCGCGAGATCACCACCTGAGCCAAGTTGACGGTCAACCGACTGAGCCACCCAGGTGCCTACCAAGTGCCAGGAACTGTGGATTTAGCAATGAACAAAGGAGGCGGAAATCTCTGCTCTCAAGGAGCTCAGACTCCAGCAGACAATTAACACTGTGGATAAGTAAACTAGGTGCAGGATAGTACAAAAGCTATGGCAGAAAATTAAGGGGAAGAGGGGTAGGGGGTGTTGGGCGGGGACAGGGTGGGGAGGGAAATGGATGAAGGGTGGGTAATGGAGAAGGTTGTCCTTTCAGAGACTCCCCTACAGAGGTGAAGGGATGGGGTACCTGTCCCTGATACCTGGATGCTGGATAGTTCGCACGATGAACCCAGACTGCGCCAGCTGCCCAGTGAAATTCAGCCGGTGAGTACACCCTCCAGGACACAGAATCTAAAGACGGTGCAAAGCCAGCGATCTCCAGACACACTCATGTCCCTGAGGCTGGCTTTGTATTTCAGGTACAGAACGACAGGTGTGCAGGGCTGGCCATACCAGTGGGGACACCTCAGGCTGGCTGATCCCCAGGCCATGTCTCCTGTCTCCCTACCAGGCTTCCAAAACAGAGATCTGTTTCTACTTAATTTCACTAGCATCTATTCTATTGTTTTATTTGAACCTCAGACCAGTGTACTTCTGCTGGTGGGGAGAAAAAAACCTCAAATAGATGATACCCATTGGACTTGCAGGCATAGCTCTAGACTCATACGCTCCAGGTCTATGATAAAACAGTCGAGGGAAACATTACCAATCCATGTAAGATTTTTTTCCTCTAGGACAGCTCTGGGAAGGTGACACAGATAAGGGGAAAATTGGCATCAATTATTATTTGTGCTGGGCAAGGAAAGGGTGGAAGGGAGCAAGAAAAAATTAGGTTCCACACTGCAGCTGTTTGGCCACAAATAATAAAAGCCAGGCAGATAACCCAGCAGATCTGCTTAGGTATTTGAAGCTCCCTGTCCCTCAGTAACGGATTATCTTATGTAGACTGACAATATAATGGTTTCATGGTGCTTTTTCTTTCTCTCCCTGAAAAAGTAAGATATTCCCTCTGCCAAACACACAAAGAATGCAGGACACCAAAATGGGATGTATGCGGTGGGGAAGAGAGACAATTTCTTTCCCATCATGGGACCTCTCAGCAGGTAAATATTGATTACATTTTCCCGATGCCTCAAGCCATTATTTCTGATACCACTGCCTGCTGCCACCAATGAATTTCCCCTTCCTCATCACCATGGGAATATCAGAGAGAGCGAGGAGGAAATGTCCCCCTAAAGAAGCCTGGCAGAAAGGCGCTTTCTAATTATGAGCATTTAATTCACGTCCCCAGTCCTGTGTCCTTGGGAAAAGACAGCAAGTGTCCGGCCTGAAGATAATTCTTCACCTGGTGCCACCTGCGGTTCAGGGAAACAGAATGCCATCCCCGACCCAGAAGGCAGAAAAGAAGCCAGGATCCAGTTGACTGTCAGAAAGCGTGCCAGAGACTTGGTGCTCTTGGTTATCATGTGAATTATGGATGTCGCCACGGGGATCCCTAGTGTAGCAGAGGTGGCAGAGGCGAGGAGATGGCAGGTGCATGATTCTGGAATTGGCAGGGGCTGACGATTAATCCTTCAGCCCCATGCATGGTATCAACACTGTTTTGGGCCTGCTGTTAAGTTCCACCACCAAATTCTGCCTCAAGCAGAAAGGCTTATGCACACCGCCCCTGGAGGTCCTGCCCTGACCCCAGCTTTGTGGTCATGAGTGGGAGCAGAAAATGCATATTGAGAGTCTCAGCCCCATGCTCATCACCAAAACCTCCAACTGCAGAGCCTCACTTGGCCAAGCTCCAAGTGCAGGAGCACTTCCGAGGGAAGGAACCAGAAGCTCCCCTGCCTTAGGCTGAGTCCCCTCCAAAGCAGATTCTGACACAAGGAGTGAAGAGTAAGTTATTTATCTGGGAAGCAATCTTAGAAAACCCTATCAGGGGAGCAGGAAAGCAGGCAGTGTAAACTGCGTTATCAAAAGATAATTGCTCCAGGGCACCTGAGTGCTCGGTTAAGCGTTGGACTTCGACTCAAGTCATGATCTTGTGGTTCGTGAGTCTGAGCCCCGCACTGGGCTCTCTGCTGTCAGCTCAGGTGGGCTCTTGGGCCAGCAAAGTGGCCATCACCACCACCACCACCATATTAACTTATATTAACTTATAACCATCCTAGAGTTCTCAATGCAAACACTACACCTTCAGAGAAGCCCTATTGGATGGTATAATCTTGGGGTTCAAACTGCGATCCTTCCCGTACGCATCAGTACAACCTTCTCAGAGGACAGTGTAGTGAATGTATCAGAAGCTTAAAAAGAGGGGCACAGTCTGACCCAAGTATCTGCACCTTAGACTCTGTTCTAAGCACATGCTTCAGTTTCATGTAAAAAGATCCAGGGCGTTTATTTCAGAATGGTTATACAGGAAGAATGGAGGAAGGAAGGGAGGAGGGAGAGAAGGAAATCTGGAAAGCAAAAGAGACCAGCAAAGAAAAGAAATAAATTAAGTATCCAAACTAGGTGATTGGTTGACTATGTTGTATACATCCATCCAATGGAATATTACTTGACCATAAAAAAATGATGATACATAGGCATAATAACTGACTTGCAAATTGGTTCATGATACATCACTTATTTGAAAAGCAAGTCTCAGAAGAATATTTTTAGTAGGTATGCTCCATGGGATCTCAAATGTAGTGTGTGTGTGCGTGTGTGTGTGTGTGTGTGTGACAGACAGGGTGTGAGGAAATGCACCAGCATACAGCACCACGGAATGTTGGGAAATACATAACACAATTTTCCTGCCCAATTTCCTTTTCCTCCTTCGCTTCTGTGTGGACCATCTGAGGTTTCTATATCAAAGAATAAAAGGAGCTCAAATCCTGGGGGGGACTCCCTTTGACATACTTAACCATCCAAATAACTTGCCCTTTGAATATTCTGCATTTTGTCCCTTGACTGAGGGAAAGAAAATAACATCACTGGGACTGATCACAGGGAAGTAGAGCTACTGAATCAGGGCAAACTGGGTGACCAGTTGTCTTCTGCAATTTATATATATATATATATATATTGCAATATATATATATATATATATATATAGTCTTTTATCTTTGCCTGCCTGGATGATGCTTCTCTTGGCCTCCTTTCCCATCACCACATACAATTCCATGAGCTTCAAGCTCCAATTCAATCACATCAGAAAGGAAATACAGAAAATCAAACCCCAAAGCGAATAGGTCCTCCATGCTTGCCACTCATCAATACCCCCTTAAAGGTGAGCATTAAGTTGAGGTACCTTAGCCCCGTTTCATCTGCTCCACTGTCGGAGCTGCCCTGAGGAACTACAGCCTCTGGAAACAGGGCCCAGAAGGCTCGGAACCAAAAGGAGATAAGCATATGTTTGTGTGAGCTGAAAAATTGTCCTATATGGAACAGAGTCAAAATAAATCAATAAAAGCAGTTTCAGACATGCAGTGCTGAGAGAAACTGTTAATTACTGGTATTACCGTTGATATCTATTCATTTGAGACTTTTGTTCAGCAAAAGCAATTGCCTGGCCCTGTTATATAACCAAAATCAGGAGAATTTACAAAGAAAAAGGGGAAAAAAAAACACAAAACCTCAGCTCAAACTCAGACAAAAGGATTGAAGGAAAATGAGACAAGAGATATTTTCCGGGGATTTACCAAGACAAATCAGCTCAGATATGAACCTGCCCAGTTTCGTGCCAATATCACCCATCCTCACAGCTTACAGTCCCTGCATATAAATTTCAAGTTTGAAGGAGCCCAGAGAGATACCTTCTTAAGAGACTTCTGCATAATCAAAACGTTTCCTCCTTCTCAAAAAGGATTTCTGTTCTTAGATGAATCCTTGGAAATTATATATAATGAAACCCAGGAGCTTCGTGGTTCAGAGTGAGGATTCTGTAACCCCAAAGACCTGGGTTCAAGATTCGTTTCTGTCCCATCAGAACTCAGGAACTGTCAGGTTAGGGAAGGTTTCTGAGCATCCTTCTTCATACGTTAAATGAATGGAATACTAATCCCTACCTCTCAGAGATACAGAAGTC
This sequence comes from Crocuta crocuta, assembly GCF_008692635.1. Classification (NCBI taxonomy): domain Eukaryota; kingdom Metazoa; phylum Chordata; class Mammalia; order Carnivora; family Hyaenidae; genus Crocuta; species Crocuta crocuta. Next base: position 10,861,634 of record NW_027531893.1, read on the forward strand.
AGACTCTGTGAGGCACTCACTGTCAGTCTCTAACCAAGAAGAAACCGTATATTTCTGACAGCAGGATTTCAATCCAGGGAATTAGCTGTATATGTGGCAACAGGATGCTAAATGACCAAGATGTTAAATGAGACACCGAGGCAATCCTACTTGAATGCAATACCTTGAAAAGTCTCCATTGATGGAGGAAAAAAAAAAACCATGATGAGAAAAAGTTGACTTTTTAAATAAAAATAGCATCTGGTCCCACGCATCTGTAACTCGGCCTCACTTGTTTTATCCTAGCCCTGGTCCTGCCAGAGATAAATAGACGGTGAGAATCTGCTATAACACCTTGGACAAGGGCCAAAGGGCCAAAGGACACTGGAGCCCATGGCAAAAGCTGGGCCTGTCCCACGTGATCTGGAGCTGCACAGGAGACATGGCCATCACAGAGCCGCCACCGAGGCCAAGAGAAGACAAAATCCCATGGCTTGTCCTTGCCTCTCACCTTCCAGTCTTCCACTGGCGCCTCCCACTGGCCAAACTCAGCTGTAACTCTGCTCATGCAGGAGCCTGGGACCAAGGTCTGCGGGGGGAGGGCAAGGGATATGTTCAAAGCGGAGTCAGCCCAGGGGGGCCAGAGGGCTTCACACAATTCCTCTCCGGCCCCCAAGCTCACAAAGTGTGAGGATCGGGATACCGGGCCTGGTTTCTNGTGGGCGGCCGCCACGATGATGGTGGGTGGCCGTCCCTGTGGGGGTTCCAGCATGCACGTCTCCGCAGGTCATGGGTAGTGACGAGGACAAGAACACATGACCACGCCCACCCTCTCAGGGGACTTCACGAAGTTACCATATCAGAAGTGCCCCAAAATGACCCCCTGCTAGAACTACAGGAAACCGGAGAAACACGTGGGTGAAGAGAGGGTGTACCGGCAGCATGCAGACGCCGCAGACGCTTGTGGTCAGGAGGGAGGTGGTGCAAGGCAGGAGGTGGGAGGGAAAGCAAATTACCCACCTACGGTAGAATTTCCCACTTGGAAGCTGCCATAGGCTCAGGGAACCGGGGGTCATAAAAGTGAGGAGGGGAGAAAAAGCAAAATTGGAAATGGGTGTAATGTGCGGGCGCTGGCTAGGAACGTGGGGCTGGTGGTCAGAGGGGTTTGAACCCGACTTCTGCTCTGAGCTGGCCAGTGTGGCCTTGGGCAAGTTGCTGAACCTGCCTCAGCCTCATGTATCAGGTGAATGAGGATGACCAGAGAGCCCGGCTCAGACGTCTGTTGTATGGATTGAACGACATCACGGAGATGAAGAACTTAGAGCTCCTGGTTCAAAGCAAATGCTCAATAACTAGCAGCTGCTACTATCTTTATTATCGGTGCTGTTGTTGTTACTATCATTATCCTTATTATGGTTGAACTTGGGAATGGACATTTCCACTGTGGGAGGTATTGCAATAGTTTAGGGACCTCTGGGATATGCAGAAGAGTGTGTTTAGTGAACTTGTGGGTCAAGTTCAGGGGTATAGAGGACTTCCTAGATAAGGCAAGATTTCTGTTTCCCTCAGGTAGTACCTCCCCACCATAGACAGATGGTACAGATATAGATTTGGAAATACATTTGGATGTACCTACAAATACAGATACAGGTGTAGGTATAGGAATAGATGGAAATGTAGGTGTGGGTCTAGGTAGATCTACAAATAGCTGTACTTTATAAAATGCGCATATAAAAAATTTAAAAAAAATAAAATGTGCATATACTTTAAAACTTTAAAGAATCACACTAAGTGCCAAAGAAAGCTAGATATAAAATGCAGTTAGTGTTCACTGAACACTACTGGCCGTGGCAATCCCCATAGCAGGAACCATGGGGGAGGGCTGTACCACAGGATGTGGTCTCTACCACCACCAGACCCCACATCCCAGGCACTGGGGAAAGAGACATTGACAACAATAAAACTTTTCTCCCTAAGGCAGGGAATGACTAAGTTCGACTTTGAAGTCTTTCTGGAAAGGGCGGATCTGAGCTGCGTCTCCATCAACCAGCTCACGAGGAAGGAATGACAGACAGTGAGATTCAGAGAGCATCTTGCCTTTCCTTTTGTGGGGAGAGTGGGGTTGTCTGACCCTGGAGATAATTTCCTTCCGCTTGTTTTAAGAACATTATTGGAGAATTTTTTTTCTCAGCTGGAGGTGGGGGCCTCCAAAGCTGTCACTAAATATTTTCAAGGTTTCTCCACGCTGTAGCACATATCAGTACTTCATTCCTTCACGGTTGGATAATATTCCACCATATGGATAGATCACGTTCTATTTATCCCTTCCACGGTTACCGACATTTGACGGACATTGCTTTCCCCTTTTGACCATCACAAAGAGTGCTGCTATAAACATTCATGCGCAAGTTTTTCTTTGAACACCTGTTTAATACTTTTTGGTATGCACCTTGGGCAGTTGAACTGATGGGTCATGTAGTAATTCTATGTGTACCTCTTTGAAGAACCATCTAATACATTCCTAGCAATCACCAGAGAGTCATAGAGTTTTTTCCTTCCAGGAAGTTCCAGAAAAGTTCTGGGCTCTCCTCTCATTGGCCCATTTAAGGTCACATGCCCATCCCTGCACCAATCATTGTGGGAAAGAAAATGGAATGCCATGACTGATGAAGGTTGTCTATTTCTGCATTAAGGAAAAGCCCTCTACCCAAACCACAGAGACTGAGAAGGGGAGATGGTGTTTTTTCCTAAGGAAAATCAAAGGGATGTTAACAGAAGACAAGGGAAAAGTACTGGAAGGCAATTAGCAAGAAGTGTCCACCTCACCCAGCGAGCAATGAAATAACCGCTTTATATATATCACGACATGGGAAAATGTGATGATCATTTGTCGAGCCCTTAATATATGTCAGGCACCATTCTATATGCTTTGCAGAGAGAATTCACCGTTAGTGTCCCCATTGAACAGATCAGAAAAATGAAGCTCAGAAACTTTAAGTAACTTGTCCAAAGTTCACACTGTTAGAAAGTGGCCAAGTTGGGACTTGAACCCAGATCTCCCCAGTGTTAATGCTCCTAACCTTTCCTATATACCACCCTGCTGCTTTACTGAATAGAGGGCGTCAGACATGGGAATAATCTGGATGACTGCTTGGTGAAGGGTGAATATCTTTTTTTTTTTTTTTTTTTATTGT
>NW_027531893.1:10864839-10933977 GCF_008692635.1 Crocuta crocuta
AGGGTCAGAGAGAGAGGGAGTCACAGACTGAAACAGGCTCCAGGCTCTGAGCTGGCAGTCAGCACAGAGCCCGACGCGGGGCCCGAACCCACGAACCGCGAGATCATGACCTAAGCGAAAGTCGGACGCTTAACCGACTAAGCCACCCAGGCGCCCCGAAGGGTGAATATCTTAATACTCACCTAGGTACCAATGTATGCACAGATACCCTCACACACTTTCCAGTGGCACAGAATGAATGGACATAGCCCTCTATTTCCCAACACACATCACATAGAGCCAAAGAGACACATATTCCTCTTTTTCCTCATTAACTATGTCTCTCACCAGCCAATAGATCTTTAAAAGTGGTCAGAACAACAACAACAAAAATGGTCAGAACCCCAGAATTCCACCTGGGAGCCCCCTCTACCACACATGGGCGTTTATGGTCTCTTCAAAGAATGTGGAAATTAAATGCCATCAGGAAGACTTGTCTGGTCCACCAGGAGTGGAACTTCAAGTGTTAAACTATCTCCCTTCTGTTGAAAATCAAATTGCTTTTTTCCCTAAAGCATTTCCTTTGATTCAGCCCGCAAGGATTGTTTTCCAGAAATGGGAGGGATCTGCTGATCTTTTGGGGCTCTGGGTGAAGTCTCAGTCCTGTTAACGTGGTACCTTGTCTCCCTCCTCTGTCTGAGCTGGGAACAAGAAGAAACCTTCACAATGACAGTCTCATAATAGGACTGTGTTTTCTTTCTGCACATTACATCTCAGGGGATCACTGTCATTTGTCTCCTGCCAATGACAATCAGCTTCCCTGGGCCCCCCGGTTGCTTGGGAAGCAATGTTGCCGTTACGCTCGTCTTGGGCAATGCTTTATAATTGTCACAGAAACCCAATGTTAATAGAGCTGTCTGGCTAACGAGGTTGGTGAGCCCCTGCGTATCCGTACCAGCACCCCAGCGGCCTGAAAGCATGTCTGAGTGCTTCTCCATCCTGACAACATTTTGCATATATACATAAAAATAGGAATCAAATTTGATCCCACACAAATATGAGCCACAGTCACCAGGAAACAAACAAACAAACAAAAAATCAGCCTGTGTATTCTGCACTGGGCATTTAATAGCTCCCTGCCCTCTGTAGTTGTTTCTGTGTTCTTGGCTTTTTCCTGAAATATCCCCCCTCTTATCTCCACTTATCCAAATACATCCTTCATTTGTCTCCTGAGGCCACTGCAGCTTACAATGATTCTTCACCCTCCAGTGGCATTTGACTGTACCTTGCATTTGACAATTAATCATGAGCTTCCTTGTGACATGGCCTGTATTCCTCAACTGAACTGTTTTAACTGTTCACATTGTCAGGACCATGGCCCTAGTTTTTCTTTTGTTTTTACTTTAGAAGCTTTTTTTTTTTTTTGATATGTAGTTGACATACATGATTATATTAGTTTCAGGTGTTCGATATAGTGACTGAGCATTCATGTGCATGATAAAGTGATCACCACGATAAATCCAGCTACCGTCTGTCACCATACGAAGCTGTTACCTATTCTTAACTATATTCCCTGGGCTGGACAATGTATCCCCATGCCTTAGTTATTTTAAAACTGGAAGTTTGTATCTTTTAAGTCTCCCTGGCCCTGGTTTTAACCTTCCCCTGAATTAGAAGAAAACGGGTTAAGAGAGTGGAGAGTTCTCCTTTCCTTCTCTGACACCGTCTCCACCCACCACACATCCCTGGCCACCCTTTTGGACATTCTGTATCTCTCTGAAAGCTCCAAATAATGGGCCACATCAACTACAGACATCCAGAGCTCCTGAGGGTACTGGAAATGATTCCATAAATTCTGAGGAGCTGAGCCAAGTAGGAAAGGAATGAAGGTCAATTAATGATAAATAGAGTAAAGAGACGACATAAACTTTCCATGAGGAGAATAGCTCTACCTGACTTAGGGGAACCATAAAAACAACTCTTGGGGCACCTGGGTGGCTCAGTCGGTTAAGTGTCTGCCTTTGGCTCAGATCATGACCTCATTGGCTGGTGAGTTCGAGCCCCACATCAGGTTCTGTCCAGGCTCAGAGCCTGGAGTCTGCTTCAGATTTTGTGTCTTCCTTTCTCTCTGCCCCTCCCCTGTTCACACACTGTCTTTCTCTCTCTCTCAGATATAAATAAATATTAAAAAAAAAATTTTAAAACAACTCTCTGGGTAGCTCTCCATTGTTCTGAAAGTTCTGCTGCCATGGACAACTTATCATCTATCAATGCCTTAACCCTGAACTTCCTAACTGCAGCTACCATTGATTCTATTCACATACCCTGACCCCTTGCTTAGCCTGACTTCAACTAAAATGTCTTCTGAACTATCTGTGTCCCAGATCAGCAGTCTTCCGAAGCAAGGGTGGTTGAAAGAGTGGACTCGCGTCAGACTGTTAGGGTTTGAAGCTCGCCGTAGGAAGGAAACTACTTAACGTCACCTGTCAATCCGGGATAGTGGCGCTATGCACTTCATGGGGCTGTTTTGAGAGAATTAAATGAGGAAGTCTATATAAAGAGTTTAGCGGAGATCCCGACACATAGTAAGTTCTCGGTGAATTCAACCTTTTACTACGATGGTTATGTCTTAGATCCTTAACTGTCAAGTCAGGTAAGGGAGGAAAGGAACGGAGTCTTTTCCTTCATGGTACCCTCTAGTGGTTACAGAGGAATAATAGTATGGGTAGAAGATTTGAAGTCATTCACGGAGTCCAGACCCAGGCTCCACAACATACTAGCTGGGTGGTATTAAGTAATTTACTTAACCCTATGCAGCCTCCTTTCTTAAGTAGAGTAATACCCATTTTACAGAGTTGTCAATATTCTAGAGGATATATATAGAGATAGCTGGACTAAAATAAATGTACAATGAGCAATGATCCATTTGTGCCTATAAACTTGAAAGAGCTGCGGAATAATTTTATTGGTCTATAAGAGTCAGGAGTATATATTGAGGACAAACAGAATAGATTTGATGCTTTATCTGGGGGAGGCTTATCTCTCTGGGAGGGCTCTATGGCATTCCTTTGTATGTTTGAAAATTGCTCAAGATTCTTTTTTTTTAAATTTATTTTTTTAAGTAATCTCTATACCCAACATGGGGCTCAAACCTACAACCCTGAGATCAAGAGTCACATGCTCTACCAACTGAGCCACCCAGGTGCCCCATGAGTACTTAAGATTCTTAAGGTTGCAGTCATCACCTTGATTTTTTTTTTTTAATAGAGAAAGGAATTTCATATAGAGAACATTCTCCTGTTATCTCTGCATCGCTAACCTGGCTGTGTAATGTGGATCACATAAGTCAAAAGAAGACTCAAGAAAGACTATGCATGATTGTGTCTGGGAAGAAAAAAAAAGTTATCTCCTTAATTGTTGCATCAGGTGCTATGGCTGTATTCATTGGCTACCATGTTGAATCTAAATACTTCTCTCCATTAACACAGCTTTGGATAAAAATCTAGAGAGTGTCAAAAATATGCTCACAGATTACATTCCATAGATACAACTCATTCCATAGATACAGCTCCTGGAATCAGTCCCTTGCAGATAAACCCTCCCAAGTTACCCTCTCCAGCAGACAGTGTTTCGGAGGTTGAAGGAATAAATGTCCATTGCTCTTCATCATCCCAGCTGTGTGCTAATTAGAACCTGATGGAAAATGGTAAGAAAAATTAGGGCAAAATGTCATCTTTTCTTGCTCAACGGTACGCCAAGTGCAGACGCTTCTGGTTCAGCACACAGTGTCAGTTTCCCATCCAGGACGCACCCTTCCACTGACAAGCTTTGATCTGAAGAATGAACTTCAGACATGATTTCAAAGAGGTAAGGCCTCAGAGTTCCTTCTGGTCATTCTGCTCCTCTGAAAAATCCATCTTTCTCTGGTCTGTGGGAAGCATGGACTATTGCCTACCCATAGTCTGCCCATCTCCCAGAATCCTTTGCCACATGCATGAGTAAAACTTACAACCCTAAGGTTTCAAATCCCTTTGGGGGTGGGTGGCGGGGTGGGGACCTGGGTGGCTCAGTCGATTAAACGTCTGACTCTTGGTTTCCACTCGGGTCATGAACTCGCAGTTTGTGAGTTCGAGACCAGCATCAGGCTCTGCACTGACAATGTGGAGCCTGTTTGGGATTCTCTCTTTCTCTTTCTCCTTCAGCCCCTCCTACTCTCTCTCTCTCTCTCTTTCTTTCCCTCTCAATCTCTCTCTCAAAATAAATACATAAAATTTTAAAAAATTTAATGTTTATTTTTGAGACAGACAGAGCACAAGCAGGAGAGGGGCAGAGAGATAGAGGGAGACACAGAATCTGAAGCAGGCTCCAGGCTCTGAGCTGTCAGCATAGGGCCCGATGCGGGGCTGAACTCACGAACTGCGAGATCATGACCTGAGCCAAAGTCAGACGCTTAACTGACTGAGCCACCCAGGAGCCTCTCAAAAGAAATAAATAAACTTAAAAAAAAAAAAAATGCCTAAGACACCAGGGAGTTGAGTGTGACCATTTTGGGAGGCTGTCCCCCAAAATACCTTCTGCTGCTCCCACCACTCTGAGAGTAGCTGAAAAGCCCCCAAAACATTCTCAGAAGGCAATATTAGGCATTCAATCTACCAATATGTCACCAAGTACCCAAGATTATTTCCAAATCTCACTTGCTGAGAGAGAAGCAGAAAGTAAAGGGATTAGAAGGGAGTCTAGTCACACGGAGAGGCAAGACCGTGGGTTCACATCCCAGCACCCCACATCCTGGCTGTGCCGAGTTACTGACTTCTCCATAGCCCAGTCTCCTCTCCCGTAAGATGGAAATAATAATAGCATCTCTCTTATAGACTCTCGATGATCATTAAACTATACAATCTATATACAGTGCTTAGCCCAGAGCCAGTACATAGTAAGTATTCAATAAATTGTTTATATAAACATTTCTCAGTGCATGATCTCATTGAATATCACAATTCTATGAAATAGGTATTGCAACCCTCTTCTGTTTAATTGCCAAGAAAATTGAGACTTACGAGAAGGACTTTGCTTTGTTTGGGTCCCACAGCTAGAAACTGGCCAAGCCATGGTTCGACCTAGGTCGGTGTGACCCAGACAACCTTTGCTAATTTAGTGAACTGTTAGCACAGAGGACCCGAGCCCAGGGGAATCCCTGGCCCCAGTTAAAGCAGCTTCACTGAGGGAGACAGACAAGCCAAGGGGAGAGCTCCTCCAACCTCCAAGCTGCAAAACAGAAATGATTATTAAACATTTATAAACTCACACCCCCTACAGTGAGATCACCTTAGGGCACAAGGCAAAATTCAGCCCATTCAACAAAAATGCCGCCAGGTTCCTAAAATTGCAAATGTAAAATTGTGTATTTTCATAAAATCAACATCCTAGGGGATAGGGTTTGGCAGACTGCCGACTTCATGTGCCCTTCATTGCAAAGCTCCACAGGAGGGGGTGAGGGGAAGTGAACTCACACTCACTGGGCACTTACTAAGTGTCTTGCCTTGTGTCAAGTGTTTTCTAGATCTGATCACTTCATCTACCAAATAATGCTGAGACACAGGGTCATGGGCTCCATTTCACTGGGGAGTGAGGGTCAGAGAGGTTAAGTGACTTGCCCAAGGTTACGCAGAAGAAAACCAGCATTAAAACCCACGTTTGTTGCGGTGCCTGGATGGCTCAGTCGGTTGAGTGTCCGACTTTGGCTCAGGTCATGATCTTGCAGTCCGTGGGTTCAAGCCCCACGCTGGGCTCTGTACTGACAGCTCAGAGTTTGAAGCCTGCTTCAGATTCTGTGCCTCCCTCTCTCTCTCTGCTCCTCCCCTGCTTGCGCTCTGTCTTTCGCAAACAAATAAACATCGAAAAAATTTTTTAAATAAATAAATAAAACCCAGCTTTGTCCAAACCCAGCACCAGTGCAGGGACACCATCTCCATAGTCTGCAAAGCTTGGAGATGTCGCCAAGTTCCTTCCGGTACACCCTGCTGGGCTTTCCCACAGCCAGCATTTCTTAAGAAAAACTAAATTAAATACTCAGTGCCATCACTGAGACCTGGGTGGGTGTGAAGTCTCCGAAATAGAAACCCTTCCCTAGAATCATTGTCTTTGCTCCATCTCCATGTCTCCTGACTCTACTTAACAGCTCTGGATAAAGTGAAAGCTTCTTTTTCATCCTTATTAAGCAACAGACTCTTCTCTCAAACTCCTAGTCCTCACCCTTTCTGAGCCTTGCCCGAATGTTAATGCTCTTGCTCTGTGATCTTTGTGCCTTCACGACACCCTGAACATGAGGTGTAATGATTGAAACGGAGGGTCCTCCATAAAAAAAAAAAAAAAAATTATACCTGCCAAGGCAAAGGATAGACAGACATTACCTATAGGACAATACCATTTGCTAGAGCTATGGGGTTACGGCAAAATTACAGGTAAACAAATTATACTATACCAGGGAAAGATTCCTCTGTACTTTTTTTTTAATTTTTAAAAAACGTTTATTTTATTTATTATTTTTGAGAGAAAGAGAGAGTGAGCAGGGGAGGGACAGAGAGAGGGGGAGAGAGAGAGAATCCTAAGCAGGCTCCACACTGGGAGTCCACAGCCTGAGGCGGAGCTTGAACCTGCAAACTGTAAGCTCATGACCTGAGCCGAAATCAAGAGTCAGGCGCTTAACCGACTGGGCCACCCAGACTTCCCTGTCAGTACTTTTTGAATAAACTTGCTTTCCAGTGGCTTATTAAATTAACACTAATGTTTTTTTCCTGTGGGTTAAAACCTGGCTTGCAAAGTACTGTTTTGAAATGATGCATCCTTGAAGAACACTAATTGATCCATCCTAGCATTAGCCAAACTAAAATCCTTTCCATTTTTAATTAAAGTATACTTTTCATCGAATCCTGAAATGACCTCTTCTATACTGGGAATTTGCCAAAGCACTTTTAGAACCAAAAAAGCTATTAAATTATCAATCCTGTAGAGTTTCCCTTCCACCCAGGCTAGAGAGAGCTGAAAGGGCCATCATTCCCACCTTAACGGCAAGAAAAAGGCAGGCAAACTTCAAAATCATAACTTTCCTTAAGCCTGTCCAAAGTCCCAGGTAACAGGGAGACCAAGTGGCCTGAGCCCCAGGGAAGGACAGTCTTTTCCAAGGATCATCTGGGGCAGAGCGTGATAGGAGGAGACTATAAGTGGGTAAGAAGAATTCAGCTACAATTTGTAACAATTGCTGAAGGCCATGTGTGCACCAGGGTGAGACTATGGAGCCCCTGAGAGTCCCAGACAGGGAAGCCCGTACCAGTCACAGGCTCCCCTCCGTAGACCCCCAGCGGGGGCTTGGAACAAAGATCCAAAGCCAGGTGCAACGAGACAACAGTTGTCCTCAGCGGCTCAGCCCTAGAGCTGTGCCGGGGTAAACTCAGAAGCCGTCATCCAAATCCCGCTTCCCCAACAGAACCAAAACCTCAGGAGGAGGGAGGAGGGAGCAGGGCAGGGAGGAGGGAGCCCCTCTGGAGCAGGGGAAAGGGCACAAAACAGTTGCATAAGAATGCAGGGATCAGGGGGTGCCTGGGTGGCTCAGTCTGACTTCGGCTCAGGTCACGATCTCACAGTTCGTGGGTTCGAGCCCCGCATCAGGCTCTGTGCTGACAGCCAGCTCAGAGCCTGGAGCCTGTCTTTGGATTCTGTCTCTCTCTCTCTCTCTGACCCTCCCCTGTTCACGCTGTCTCTCTCTCTCAGAAATAAATAAAACATTAAAAAAAAAATGCAGGGATTAGCTCACCAATAAGACACAAGACTCCTAAACGTCTCTGTACAGACAAAAGAGTTTTTCAAAATATATGAAGGAAAAAGGGGTCAAACTGAAATAGATGAGTGCACAGATACAGGTGGAGACCAGTACTCTGCTCACCGCTCCTGGATTGGACACGGCAGGAAGGAAACCCAGCGTGGAAGTGAGGCTTGAACAAGGTCATCAACCAACCTGACCCAACTGACATTGGTAAATCACGCCACCAACAACAGAATGCATGTATTTTTCTTTTTTTTTTTTAATTTTTTGAAGTTTATTTGCTTATTTTGAGAGAGAGAGAGAAAGAGAGCACACAAGTGGGGAAGGGGCAAAGAGAGAGGGAGAGAGAGAGAGAATCCCAAGCAGGCTGCACCATAGGGCTCGAACTCATAAACCTCGAGAACATGACCTGGGCCAAAATCAAGAGTCAGATGCTTAACCAAGTGAGCCCCCCGGGTGCCTCAGCATGCACATATTTTGTAAGTGCACAGGGCACATTCTCCCAGATAGACCACATTCCTTTTCCATATAGGTCTATAGAGACCCTTTCAGAAAATAGAAAAGAAGAAAAGACTTTTCAGTTCCTTCCTTAAGCAAGCATTATACCCACAACAAACCAAGCAAAGAAATTACAGGAAGGAAGGAAGGAAGGAAGGAAGGGGAAAGTGGAAACCAGAAGTATGCTGTTCAACAGAACTTTGGGCTAGGGTAGAAATATCTGCACTGTCCAATATGGTAGCCACGAGCCACATGTGGTTTTGGAGCCCTTGAGATATGACTAGCATAACTCAGGAGATACAACTTTAATTTTACGCAAGAACTGAGTCTTATAAGATCTCTCAACAAGTTAGGAATTAAACGTATTCTCCTCACACTGATAAGGGGTGTTTACAAAAAGCTACAGGCATTATCATGCTCAATGGTGAAAGTCTGAGCACTTTCCCCTGGAATCGGGAACAAGGCAAGGGTATCAATCTTAGTTAACATTGTGCTAGAGGTCCTGGCCAGCAAGTAGTATTGACAAAAGGGTAGGCACATTGATCAATGAAGCAGAAAAGAGAGTTCAGAAAGAGATCCACACATATATAGTCCATTGATTTTTGATGAAGGTGTGTTAAAGGCAGTTGGAGCTACAGAAGACGTTACCTGCCTGTTTTGTGCCTATTTGCTTATAAATGTTTATTCAATAGATATCCCCATGTGAGACGAGGGAAAAAATAAACCAGTCATGTAGATAGCTCATAAATATGTGGTGATTCCGTTTCTCCCTTCTCAGGGAAAATTTCTCTAACTGTAATTGCCGCCTTAATTGGTTCCTTGAACTGACACACAGAAGAATAAAATGTGACATATACCCTACCCTTCTTCATAGTAGAACAAGTCCAAATCACCCTCTTTTTTCAGTGCTCCCCCTTGGGAATGCCAAAAACCTTTGAATCAGAACTCCCAACTCAGTCTTCTGGCTCAGGGTCTGTGTACCAGCTAGAAACTCGGTCTCTTCTCTCCCCAAAATGATTTCTATTTGGACGTGTCCTTTGTCTCCTGCTTACAGATCTTAGCTGTAGTTCGCCTGTCCTTTATTTTTTTCCACAAGAGAGGACTACAGGGTGGCTTTCTTGTTTGTTGATTTGTTTATTTCTACAGGCTCCAAACTCAGAGTAGTCTATAACGTGAAAAGGGCTGTGGTTCTTGCACTGAGTTCCCCAGACGCAGGGTTCACGTGCAAGGGATCCGTTAAAGGGATGCTCTGGAGAAAAAAGTAAGGGGGGCAGGGGCGAGATAGGGCAGCAGAGAGTCAGTCAAGCAAGCCTGCAAACCAGGCAGAACCCCTCCAACCGGGCTCCAGTCTGATGGCACAGGGGATCTCAAGTGTAAGTCCCACCTCAGAGGCATCTTAAGCAATGGCAGGCGGGTCTTAAGGGTTTAAGGCTGCTCTGCGGGGACCCACATCGCCAGGCAGTTCCCTTTTCAGGTTCCTTAACCCAAAAGGCTGGGTCTCTCCAAAAGAGAGTAGCAGGTATGAGGTGCTGTGAGTGGTAGCAAACCAAAGCCAGGGGGTCACACAAAAACAGGATCCAAGTGGATCTGGGCAGAGCACCAAAGGCATTCCTCACCCGCATTTAGTGAGCACCTACTTACTGAACCAGGAGTTCTGCTAGGCTTTTCACAAACCCTGAAAGATCCCTATTATTATCATTATCATCATTCCTATATTTTAATTTAATATAGGAATTTTTAATTTACATTAAATTAATGTAAATGTTAATGTAAAATTAACATTAATGTTAAATTTAATGTACACCTCACACGAGGTCTACAACGTAGCTATTATGAATTCCATTTTCAAGATTAGAACAGTAAGGCTCAGAGAGGCTAAGTAACTTCCTCGAGATCACACAGCTACAAAGAGGCAGCAGTGGGACTGACACTGATGAGGGAGCATAAGGCAAGCCGGACACCCCGCAAACCACTCCCCCCCCCAACAGGTGGGAGGTGTGTGACATTTCTCAGACACTCCTGGCTGCCCAAGAACAAAGGAAAGGACAGAAAACAGTGGTTAAACTGAAGGTCTCCATCAGTGTACAAATATCTTAGTAAGTTAGAAGAAAAAGGCAATCTTATCAACAGCCTAATCTCCAGGAACTTTCTACTGTCTTACTGCTGTTGCTTTGCTAGAGGGAAAAACAACCTTAGGCTTATAGCTAGGCCTCCAATAATCTGTGAGTCTTTAACATATGGAAATCCCTTTAAGAAAGTTCTTCTTGACTGTACCTCCCCCAACTCCACAGTATATAACCAGTCTTGTCCCCGTGCTTTAATAAAATCACGTTTTTTGTCCCAAAGACTTTTTCAGGAATTCTTCCCTGGCCGTCAGCTCTGGACCCCCACCGCTCCCAAACCCCATCCAAACCAGGGTCTATCTGAACTCTGCTAAGTCTGTCGATGTTTTTCTCCCTTTCTGTGCCTCTCTTCCTCCTCTCCAGTACATTCCACCATTAGGTACTGAGGTCCTCCCTACAGCCAGCGCCTATGGCCACCATTCCACAAGCAGTTTCCTCCTTTTTATGGCCGCTGTCGCTGTCTACACTCCGGGTCCCTATCAGAGCTCACCTGCCTGGGGCCCAGGCCCGGTTCTGCCCACATTCTGCTCTCTGCTGTTCGTCCAGTTTGAAAATATTCCATTGACAGAATTCCAGCCAGGAACTAATGGTTGGAGATGGGAGCAGAGAACTTCCCTCTTCACCCAAATGAATGAATTCCTCTCTGGTTTCAAGAACCCAAACTGCAACCTCAGAATGGAATGGGTGGAATCAGAATGGGCGAGGATCCAGATCTGAGCGTGCACAGGCAGACGAGGCAGTGGAAAACCGTGCTCCCTAAAAAGCTTTTACAGGACATCCTGGGGCTCTCTCTGCACCCAGCACCCCAGGCTTCTTCCCTCCCTCGCGGGCCTCCCTTGCCACAGCCAGAGGCCCGCAGGCTCTCCATCTGAGCCCCCTCACCTCCCCTCTGCATCACAAACACTAAGCAACGAACTGAGCAGATAAAATCAACGGGCTGTTTTCGTTGTGCTGAACTGGGGAGCAGTGAGAATCTTCAAGTAGGCGCGGCCCCAGGCTATCTGTGGGTCAGAAACCTCTGGAGCTCGTGGGTGAAAACCTGAAACCCGCCCTGAGCACAGAGGGCAGGGAGAGGGCACAGAGAGAGGGGCAGGCCACTCCAGGAGGCAGATGGCAAGGTGAGTATGGAAAGGGACTTACGTGCAAACTCGTTCTGGGGGCCGCCGCAGGCCAAGCAGACCTCCGCAGGGCTTGCAGTGTCTTAAAAGTTTAAGGAGACCCTAAGGGGGGGGGTCAGTCCCATCTACATCCAGATGATCTGAACAACACCTCACTCTCTCGAAGCTGCGTCTGTGAAAACAGCTCGAACCGTGAGGCTTGTCGATTTCAAGGATGGGGGGACAGTCAGGGAGCGGGTGAGGAGTGTCAATTGCTCCAGATCAGCCCTCAGGTCAACCTGCGGTCACGTCCTCTAGGTGACTTCCTCCAGCAGAACCGTCTGGAACTATGGAGCTAACTAATAATGTTAGTTAGGATGAGGTCATTAGGGTGTGTCCTAATCCAAGGTGATGGTGTCCTTATATATGAGAGGCTAAACAGAGAGTGACAAGCCTGCTGTACTATGCTGGGGACTGAGTCTTCCTGGAAAGTGGCTATAAAATGGCAGCTGGGGAGGCTGGAAAATTGCAATAAAACAGGCTGAGGATATAGAAGCAAATAACAAAAATAACTAACAGCTCTTAAGCATCTTCTGTGCACCATGTGTTTTTTTTTAATTATTCGTGTTACAGATGATCTTTTATTTATATACCAACTCTCTCTCCACATAGCCTTATAAAAATGGCTATCTGGTAATTCCCACTTAATGAGATGAGGAAAGCAAGGCTCAGAGAGATTGAGCAACTTGCCCGAGGTCACACAGCCTCCAGAAACTGGAGACGTGAGTTGGTCGGGTTCCAAAGCCACACCTGATTTAATTTTTATTATAAAGTTACATCCGAAGGAGTAGCACAGTGGTTAAGCACACAGCCTCTGAAATCAACCTGCCTACCCCAGACACGCCACTTATTGGATATACAACCGCATGAGTTTGCTGAGTCCGCCATAAAAAAAGTACCACCAACAGAGTGGCTTAAACAACAGAAATTTACCATCTCACAGTTTTGAAGTTCTGGAACCAAGCCAGATTGGGGGCTGTAAGAGAAATCTGTTCCATGGGTCTTGCCTAGTTTCTCGTGATTTCCCAGCAATTCTTGGCATTCCTTGGCTTACTGGAACATCATCCCCATCTCTGTCTTCATGTTCACATGGAGTTCTCCCTGTGTGCACCTCTGGGTCCAGAATTCCCCTTTGGATGAGGATACCAGTCATGTTAGATCAGGACCCACCCTAATGACATCTTCACTAACTGTATCTGCAACAACCCTACGTCCAAAGTCACATTCAGAGCTACTGGGTGTTAGGAGTTGAGTATATATGAATATGGGGAGGTGTGGACGCCATTCAACTCCTAACAGCAATCATTGGCAATTACTTTTTCTCTCTATGCACACCTCTGTCAAAGTGACAGAAATAGTCACTTTTTCAGGTTAGGAGGTTTGAAAGAGTTAACATATAGAAGGCATCTAGAATAGGAGGTCAGCAAACCATTCCCCAAGGGTCAAATACAGTCTGCTACGTGTTTGTGCATAGCCAGCAAGCTAAGAATCATTTCTATATATTTAAAAATATGTTTTTAATGTTATTTTATTTTTGAGAGAGAGTGTGTGTGTGTGAGCAGGGGAGGGGCAGAGAGAGAGGGAGACACAGAGTCTGAAGCAGGCTCCAGGATCTGAGCTGTCAGCACAGAGCCTGACAGGGGCTTGAAGTCACAGACCTGAGACATCATGACCTGAGACAAAGTCGGACACCCAGCAGGTGAGCCACCCACACACCCCGGATGCTGTCTATATTTTTAAAGAATTGGGGGAAAGATTGAAAAAAGGATATTTCATGACACATGAAAAATGAAATTCGAATTTCAGTGTCCATAAAGTTTTATTGGAACTCTGCCACGCCCACTCATTTCCATACCGTCTGTGGTTATTTTTACACCACAGGAGCTGAGCTGAGTAGTCGCAGTTCCTACAGGGACCATATGGGCCACAGAGCCTAAAATATCTACTGCCTGGCCCAGCACAGACACCGTTTACCAGCTACTAACCTACGAGGTTACCTGGTATGTAGTAAGACCTGTATTAATATTGCTATCTTCTCTTCTCTTTCACCGCGATAGGAGTCACGTGCCCCTGCAATTCTCTTTGCAGCAATAATTTGCAACTTACATCCACAGCCCACCCCGTGTGCCTGGGGACCCTCAGCCCCTCCCCCGTCCCGAAGCTCCTGAATTGGCGGGATTCCTCGGCCATGCTCCTCAGCTGCTCTCCTAGCTGAGTCAAGTCCAAGCTACAAAGCTTACCTCTCCCCTGCTTGTCTGAGCAATTCTGTTTACCCCACTGCACAAGCTCCCAGCGGCTCCAGTGGGTCCAAAGGTGAGTGCGGGCGAACCTTCCATTATTTACATCTGAGGAACTCCAGCGCTTTTTCTCCCTTTCAATCATGTCAAGCCTTTGGCATCTCCAAGACAACACCTTACCCCCTTGTCAGAAAGTGCCCGCCTTCTTCCCACAAACTGTGGGAAATTTGCATCTTTAAAAAAGAAGCGAGAGGGGCGCCTGGGTGGCTTAGTCGGTTAAGCGTCCGACTTTCGCTTAGGTCATGATCTCGCGGTTCGCGGGTCCGAGCCCCGCGTCGGGCTCTGTGCTGACTGCCAGCTCGGAGCCTGGAGCCTGTTTCTGAGTCTGTGTCTCCCTCTCTCTGTGACCCTCCCCTGCTCACGCTGTCTCTCTCTCTCTCTCCTAGAAATAAATAAAACATTAAAAAAATTAAAAAAAAAAAAAAAAGAAGAGAGAGACACTTTTGCCCCCTACTTTTTGCTGGCCAGAAAAAGAAGTGGAGCCTCATTTTAGTTAGATGGCTTCTCCGGAATACCCAGGAGGAAGGGGGGCAGAGGAGGGAGGAAGTGGACGAGGCAGCTGTGTGCAGGTAGGGCAGGGGAAGAAATATGTTCCATGCTGAGTCCGCAAAACTGGCAAGCGTGGAGGAAAAATGTGCAGTACAGGCAGGGAGAGAAAAACACGTTTTCTCGCAACGATGGGGGAGAGTGGAGAGTTTAATTGCCAAAGAGACTACAATTGTTTTGGCTCAACATGTTCATGGCTCGGTACTGGCGGGCATTTTGTGTTCTCTTCATTTCTTTTTCTTTTAAAAATTGCAGGATTTAGGAATAAAACCAAGTTATAGGCAGATTAAAGTCTTTAACTCTTAATTAAAGGTTTTTGTGCAGCCATTCACATCCAGCCTTAGAATTTTTCATCCAGACATTCCAGTTGCCGTTGAGGAGAAATGAGATGTTCTAAAAATAAGCCTGCTGCCTGCACAGGGCCTCTCAGGTCAGACCATTGTCCCCAAGGAGGACACAGCTGTTGCTGTCATTATGCCAATCAGGCCGGACTCAGACTGGGATGGGGACAGCCCTCTGCTGGAAACCTGGGGGGGAGAAAGCTCTCCTCAAAGAAGGCTCCGGCATTGTTCCCAAGGGACCAGTGTTCTAGAAAGATCCCTCTGTGATTGCTTTCCCCCAGTGCTGATCATCTGGCAGTTTTACTCACCTCACTCAGTGGCAACTCCAGCTTCAACGGCCAAGGCCAAATCCCTTGGCGTTCCCCTGACACCTCTCTTCCGCTCATGCCCCACATCCAATCTGTTGACAAATCCTGTCAGTGCTATCCAGGACCGGAGACGTAATCTGCGGGGCCCTGGGGCAAAATGAGAATGTAGGGCCCCTGTCCAAAGGGTATTCAGAATTTCAAGATGGCGACAGCAGAGCATGAAACCAAGGCTGGGGTCCTTCTGAGCAAGGGAGCTCGTGTGACATCACGGGTTGCATGTCCTGGTTCTACTTGCAAAAACACATAGAAAGCCTGGCCACTTGTCACCATCTCCACAGCTGACCTGGCCCGAGTCCACCCTTTGCCCCTACTGTCCATTAGCAGCACGATAGCCAGAGCAAGTGGGAAGATGTCCCTCCTCTGCTCACAACCCCCTACTGGCTCTGGCTCTTTATTTCACTGGGGGTAGAAATCAAAGACTTTACAATGGCTGACGGGTCTGTTCATATCCCCCAGGGCCTGTCCAGGCTGATTCCATGCCTCGCTCTTTTGGCTCCAACCACAGAACATTCCCCAAGGTCCTCACACAAGCCGGGTTTGCCCCATTGTCGAGGCATTTTGCCCTGCCCTTCTCACTGCCTAGAAGCTCTTTTGCTATGTGTGCACACCATATATGCTCTTCCTCATGTCTTATAAGTTTCGTGTATTCAATAAATATGTACTGAGCCAGGCACGGCCCTAGGCACAGATGGTTGGACTCAGCATTTCTCTGCTCATTACTCAGGTGGAGCACGCCTTCACAAACTTATTGGCCCTTTACCACAAAAGGGGTTCTTAATTTCTTAATCTCATGGGTCCCTTTGGCCCTTTAGGGAAGACTCTAGACTCTTTCCCTTTTTTATTTTGTTTTATCTTATTTTACTTTATTTTATTTTTAAAATATTTTTAATGTGTATTTAGTTTTGAGAGAGAGAGAGAGGGACAGAGTGTGAGTGGGAGAGGCACCGAGAGAAACGGAGACATAGAATCCAAAACAGGCTCCAGGCTCTGAGCTGTCAGCACAGAGCCTGACATGGGGCTTGAATTCATGAACTGCAAGATCATGACCTGAGCCAAAGGTGGATGCTTAACTCACTGAGACACCTAGGTGCCCCTAATTTAATTTAATTTAATGTAATTTAATGTAATTTAATTTAAGAGAGAGAGTACAAACAGGGGAGAGAAGCACAGAGAGAGAGAGAGAGAGAGAGAGAGAGAGAGAGAGAGAATCTTAAGCAGGCTCCAAGCTTAGCTTGGAGCCCAATACAAGGCTCGATCCCATGTCCCTGGAAGCCGAAATCAAGACAGACACTGAACTGACTGAGCCACCCAAGCACCCCGTTGGCATAACAAATTTTAATGAAAATTTAATTAAGAAATGAACAAAACAGGATACATTGGGCTAGAAAGGAGAGTAATCATATGGAAATGTAGTTATAGAAATATTAAAATGAACTTGTGATATTGCAGTATGTATGCAGTACACATTACTCTTTATTAGCACATTAAGGGAAAAAAACCTAGCAGTGAGTCTAACAACTAGTGTAATTTCAAAAAATGATGAGTCTAAAGGATATTTGTAGATTCTGTAGCAATTAAAATGAGATATGAAAATAGCTATGATTTCCAATGGTGACAGTCACAAGAATTGTCATTTCCACTGTAGTTTATTGCCTATGTTTATAATTGAAGAAACGGTGAAAATCAGGGAGAGGTCAATGAAAAAAAATGTTCTATCCAAGCTGAGTAATCCTTTATATTCTATCTAGAGGAGTGTAGGGGACCGGGATCGTCATCCCTGGCTAAGAACTCCTGAAGTCTATGATGGATATATTCCAGCCTGCCTCGCCCCCTGGCTATAGGACAGAAAAACAAGAGGTACTCACAGTGGCCAGTAAAAGAGACTGAAATTGATCATGACTGGGGAATTTCCAAACAAGACCTCTTTTAAAAGTAGTGGTGTGTGTGTGTGTGTGTGTGTGTGTGTGTGTGTACGCGCGCGCGCATGTGCGCGCGCATGTGTATATACGTGACTGCGTATTTACCCACTATAGGATTGCCCTACATTTACAGATTTGGAAAAATGGCATAATACATTATTAAAGGGGAAAAGCACATTAGAGAATAACATAACAATCACAAACATTTACTGAGCACCTGATGCAGGCATTTATTACGGTAAGCACTTTACCATCCCTCGTCTCATTGAATCTGCCCACCAACATTTTAACATAGCTATCTTTATTATCTTATTTTGTAGTTGAGGAAAATGAAACCTGGAGAGAGGGAGAAACTTGCCCAAGGTCACAGCTAAGTGATGAAGCTGGGGGTCAGATCCAGATTCTGGGCTCCTATCTGCTCTGAGGATTCGATTTTGCAGGTATGTGCATGTGGACGCAGGTCTGCATAGAGAAAGCTGGGGAATTATATGTGCCAGACCCTTACCTGTCTTTACCTCTGATAATAGTTACTAGGAGTAGGACAGAGATGAAAGAGATTTTCTTCTTCTTTTTAAAAATCCGAGGGGGCTGGGGTGCCTGGGTAGCTTGGTCGGTTAAACGTCAGACTTTGGCTCAGGTCATGATCTCACAGCTCGTGGGTTCGAGCCCCTGCATCAGGCTCTGTGCTGACACTTCAGAGCCTGCAGCCTGCTTCCCATTCTGTGTCTCCCTCTCTCTCTACCCCTCCCCCACTCAGGCTCTGTCTCTCATTCTCAAAATTAAACTAAAACGTAAAAAAAATTTTTTTTTTAATCCAAAGAGGCTGAAGTCATTCTAAAATGGATGAACAAGAACTTCATGTATCATCCCGGTGAATCTCACAAACAGTGTGGGAGCAAAAACCAATATGCACAGTATGATATGGTGTGAAAATACATGAAACCAAACAGTGTGCCACTAGGTAGCAAAAATATAACAAAATGCACCGAGGTAAGAAAAACCAGGCTTGGAGGAGGAGAGATGGATCTAGAGAAGGACCACATGGGGCTTCAATCACATTGATCATGTTTCATTCCCTAAGCAGTGTGGTCGGTACCAGCTGTCACTTATTCTGTTATAGACAGCACTATATTTAAACTATTTCATAATAATTTTAATCGAAAGAGGAATTACTCACAAGAAATGAGTCCACATGATCAATCATTCCTCTCTAGCTTTGACATTGTTTGAATTTTCACAGTATTACGTTTGAAATTTTGAAAATAAAAAGGGGATTGGAGAGGAGGGAGTGAGTGGTTGAGTTTGGGAAGGAGGGAGTAATTATACCAGAAGGGCACAGGGAGGCTTCTGGATACTAGAAATGTCCTATTTCACTCACCAGGGTATTGGTTTCTCAAGTGTTTGCTTTGTGATAATCAATTAAGCTGAACACGTCTAGCTATTTTCACTTTGCTGAATACGTGTTCTACATCACAATACAAATGTATTAGAATCTGATTTTATGAGGGGTGGCTGGGTGGCTCAGTGGGTTAAGCGTTAGACTCTTGGTTTTGGCTCAGGTCATGATCTTACGGTTTTGTGGGTTCGAGCCCAGTCAGGCTCTCTCCTTTTCTCTCTGCACCTCCCCCACTCACGCTCTCTCTGTCTCTCTCAAAAGAAAGAAATAAACTTAAAAAAACCAAAATCTTATTTTACGGATACACAAAAAGCAGGATGACATCTAAGTCGTGTTAAAGAAGAATTCCACCCTTTTACTTCCCCAGCAAGACCAGAGGTGCTGTGAGTTCCAGGCCTTCGAGATCAGACCTCTGAGCCCACCCCAGCCCCCAGCCCCCTCAGCATGGTGGCTCTTGTCACACGGCTGTCTGCATCACAGGGGTCCAGAAAAACACTGCCATCTGGCAAGGCTCTCAGGTGCGGGAGCATGTAGCAGTGGAGAAGAAAATGAGATTTCACGTGTCGCTTAAGATCATATCTAGTTTTAATGTGGGGGTCTTTGGGATTTTTTGTTGTTGTTTTTTAGAAAACACAGCAGAGTTTGCTTCTTGTTTCCTTTAGCTGTGTGTCCACCAGCCTCTCAGGGGGGTGGAGCAGACGGACCCCTGGATACCCCCAGGACACTGCATTGCTCTTACAAGTGGGAAAAGAAACAGATCACTGCAATGAAAAGGGGGGAAACAGCGATCTGTCTACCAGCCTGTCACAAATATAGTGGCCTCCACAGCACACATTTATTATCTTCCAGCTCAGGAGGTTGGAAGTCCAGAATGTGTCTCGGTGAGCTAAACACAAGGTGCCGGCGTGGGTATGTTCTGTTCCGGGGTCTCCAGTGGAAAACCGTTTCTTTTGCCTTTCTCAGCTTTTAGAGACTTCCTGCCTTCCTGGGCTCATGTTGTCCATCTGTCTTCAAAGCCAGGAAAGGCCAGTCGAGTATTTCTCATTACACTGTGTCTCTGACCGAATTTCTGCCTCCCTCTTCCACATTTTAGGGTCCTGATAGTTACATCGGGTTCACTTTTGCGATCCACGATAATCCTTGTTTTAAGGTCAGTTGATCAGCCACCTTACCCCCCACCTGCCGTGTGACACAACATAATCACAGGTTCTGCCGGCCAGGACACAGACGTCTTTGGAAACCATTGCTCTGCCATCCACCCTCACTATTGATTCATTTCTCTGTTGTCAGCCATTGCTTGGCTCCGTGAGGGCAGGACCTTTGTCCCTCTCTTGGCTGCTTCCCTGGCCTGCAGAGTGTTAAAGTAGGTGGTGCTGTTGAACTTCATCTTCTGCATATTCACTGCAGGGTTTAAGAGCAATGAAGCCTGAGAAATACTTTTTGTATAACATAAATGTGCCTGTGTTCTAAAGCGTGTGTACTTAGTATCAACAGATGTCAGAGGAGCAAAGGTGGACAGGAAGGAAGAGGGAAAGTTCATGGGCGAACTTTCAGGGCCTCTCCCACAATCAACTTCCAAGTTCATTTAGTGCTTCTGATGGCATTGGTGGGAGACAGACACAGCGCCACAGAAAATAGGGAGGATTTGGACAACTCAGAAGAAGTATGGAGTGCAGTTATTAAATCATTAGATACATTTAGACCGTAGGTCCCAAATGATCTCTTTCCCAGTGTTGCCTTTAGGTCTCTAAGGTGCTAGTGATTTTACGGGGACACAAAGAAGGCATTAACACAGAGATTCACAAAACAGGGACAACAATCTCCCTTTCAATTCTTTGCAACCCTTCTTATTATGTAAAAAAATGACATCTCAGTTGGGTGTTGTTCTGTGTTTCACACCTGCCTACCACCTGCTAATCTCCTTTTTAACATAGTGAAAACAGGCCTCAGGCCAGAACCTTGGGCAGGCTTCATCCTGATGTGACCAAACAGGGCAGGTGGCTCAGGTTGACTTGTCTGGGGAGGAGTGGGGCCGGCTCCCTCTTCTTTTTCTAGTTTTACTGGGATATAACTGACATATAGCACTGGGGAGGTTTAAGGCGTACACCAGCATGACTAGGCTTACAGAGATGGTGAAATGGTGACCGCAGGAAGTTTAGTTAGCATCCGTTGTCTCAGATCAATACAAAAAGAATAAGAAGGAGAAGAAGAAGAAGAGGAGGAAGAAGAGGAAGAGGAAGAAGAAGAAGGAGGAGGAGATGAAGGAGGGGGGCAAGAGGAAGGGGGAGGGGGAAAGGGGAGGAGGAGGAAAAAGGAGAACAGAACTTTTTTTCCTCTGATAAAAACTTTTAGACTCTACGACCTCAGAACTTTTAAATATACCAAGTTAAATACAGTCATCATGTTGTATGGACTTCTGGGTATAGATCTGAAGGAAACAAAATCCCCATGTCAAAGAGATGCTTGGGGGTGCCTGGGTGGCTCATTGGATTAAGTGTCTATTGATTTCGGCTCAGGTCATGATCTCACAGTTGGTGAGTTCAAGCCTGGGTCAAGCTCTACGCTGACAGGGCAGAGCCTGCTCGGGATTCTCTCTCCTCTCTCTCTCTCTCTCTTTCTCTCTCTCTCTCGAAACTACATAAATAAACAAAACAGCAACAACAAAAGAGGTGTCTACATTCCCATGTTTGCTGAGGCATTATTCACAACAGCTATGACATAAAAACACCCAAGTGTCTGTCAGCAAATGAATGGGTACGGAAGCTATGCTCTACATAGCTTATTGTACAATATTCTACAAGCATATTCTACAGTAGAATATGAGTCAGCCATTAAAAAAAAGGAACCCTTCCATTTGTGATGACATGGCTGAACCTTGAGGGCATCATGTGGAGCGAAACACGTCAGGCAGAGAAAGGCAAATACGGTATGATCTCACTTCGATGTGGAATCTAAAACAAAACAAAACACAAGACCAATCCCCTCTCTCTACAGTTGAGGAAAGGGAGGCCCAGAGCTAGTTTCCTGAACCCCGTCTCCTGAATCCTTATCCCACGTCTACCTCTTGTGTGTGAAGTTGACAACCACCAGGAGAGAAAATAGACCATCTCTCAGTAAATGGATGACAGAAGAGGAAGAAAAGGGGGCAGAAGGGTAGACCTTTCTTTCACTGATTGGGCAGCTCAACACCAGGCCCCGGGAAGAAGAAGAGAATGTGAGGGGAACAGAAGAAGAATGAAGCAAAATCCCCGTTATAGGGAAGCCCGCTCAGCGCTGGCCACATCACTGGCAGCAGGGACACTCTGGGTGTGCACAGGGCAGAGAAGGAAGAGCAGGGCCAGGAAGCAGCTGGGGGTGGGCCAGGAGCTGGTGCTCAGGACTCGCTTCAACCCACATGGGCACACCTGCAGAGGGGGCCCTGGCGGGACCTTGTGAGCCAGTCAGACTCCTCCAGATCTCTATTGTGCACTCCCCGCCCACCCCGACCTCTAGGAAGTCAAGCCCTTGCCTTTCCTCCAGCCAGTCCCGCCTCCTGGCAAACACACAGACGGCTCTAACTACAGCCGAAATTATCTTTCCAGGAAATTGCCGCCACCTTCTGAAAAGGACACAGAAAACACCGTACAGCAAAGGATTTCAAACTTCTTTAAACCCAGATGATTTTTACTGTCAGTGCACCAACATGCTCATCATTTATAACAGTCTGGCAGTCAGAGTGGCTAAGGGATATTTGACTGGGGCAGAGTGAGTACACAAAAATGTATTTAACATTTTTTTTAGTGTTTACTTATTTATTTTTGAGAGACAGAGAGAGTGCAAGCAGGGGAGGGCCAGACTGAGAGGGAGAGAGAGAGTCCCAAGCAGGCTCCGTGGCCTCAGTGTGGAGCCCCATGCAGGGCTCGAACTCACCAACTGCAAGATCATGATCTGAGCTAAAACCAAGAGTCAGATGCTTAACTGACTGAGCTACCCAGGGATCCTCAAAATTCCATTAAAATATTTTTAAATGAATGTATATATGTATATATAAACAAATAAAAGTGAAACTGTTCTAATTAAAGTTGATGGGGTAGGGGAGTGGTGTGGGGTAGGTGCTGGAACTCGAGCTCGTTGCCCCAACTCTGTCATTTCTGGAGAGCAGGCAACCATAGATTGAAAACCACTGGGTCAAACCACCCACCCTGCCCCTTCCCCTGGAAGAGGCTCGGGTACAGATTTTCCTTGGGTGTCAAGTCTGCCATACTTGAAGAATCAATGACAAGAGATGAGTGGCATCTAAAATAAAAGTGCTCCTTATCCAGAAAAGTCTTGACTGTATGTCAGAGATGCGAAGTCAGGATTTTCACCACTAAGCCCTGGATTCTCCTTGCTGTTTTGGCCAGTCGAGCTTTGCCACCCATTGCTACCTGGTCAGTGTATCAGTTACCTATTGTTGTGTAATAGATGACCCCCTAACTTAGTGGTTCAGAACATCAGTCAGTTATTTCATCCACCATTCTATGGATGGCAGTTTGGACTGGGATCAGCTGGGAGGTTCTTGTGACCTCAGCTGCCTTCATGGATCTCAACTAGGGTTCTTGTGTGTGTCTGTGATCAGCTAATGGCCAGTTGGGGCTGCCTGGGTTGGCTTTGCGCATGTGGATAGCGGTTGGCAGCCTGTATCAGGGGCAACAGGGATCCCTGATTAAGTATATCTCATCATCCATTATGCCACCCTGGGCATGTTCAAAGGTGGTGGAGGGTTTCAAAAATATCAAGAGTGAGTTTCAAGGAGGCCTAGGCTCAGAACTGGCACTGTCCCTTCTACCATTTTCTGTTGGCCAAGACAAATCATAGGGACATCTCTGATTCAAAGGATAGAGAAATAGGCTGCACTGCTTGAGAGGAGCATATGGCCAGCTTTGCAATCTACTACGGAGACACAGAGGCACTTGTCAGAAGTGGTGGGAAGGAGAATAGTTTATTTTGGAAAGCTCCAGTTGCTTAGTGGGTGAATGATTCACCTATTACCCATGGACTCACATCCGCAAGGTCCAGGAGACTGTGGAACTGGGTTTCCAATTGTCCCTTTCCTTCCAACACATCCCATAAAAAAACAGCCCAGTACTCATCTCATCTGCTTCAGGCCATCCCCAGGAAATAGGAAGCACTCCCGTTCTGTCATCAAAGCCCAGGCCAGGCTCCCAAGTCCCCAGTCTTCTCTCCACTGCCTACCACACACCCCCCTCATCCAACACAACATTCTGGCTTTTCTGGAAGTTCCCCTTGGCCCTGCCTTCTACAGATTGGCCCAACACACACAGACCACACTGCAAATGCAAGAAAACTGGCCCTATTGGAGGGAATTCATGATGCAGATAATCTCGCAAGGTAGGCTGGGTAGCAGTGATGCCCAAAGAATCCAATTTCCCAGCTCTTCCTACCTGAATGACTGGAGCATGTTACCCAACCTCCTTGAACTTGAGTCTCCATCCGAGATATAGGACTGTCCTACTGAACTATACTGAGGGTCTAAACACGCGGTGCTTATCATGTGCAAGGAATGGTTCTAAGAGCTTGGCACGTATGTTAACCTTTTTAATCCTGATCACAACTCCATAAGGTAGGTACTATTTTTATTCTTATCTTACGTAGGAAGAATTTGAGGATCCTCGAGATTCAGCACCTTGGTCATGGTTACACAGCTACTAAGCATCAAAGTTGGGATTCAAACTGAGACAGTCCCCCAAATATGTGTTCCAGCCACTACATGTCATTCTTGCAGGGACTGTGTGTTTGTGTGTAGCTGACTGTTCTTTTTTTTTTTTTTTTCCAATCAGGAAAACACATGTTTTAATTCAATGGTTTCTAATTTAAAAAATAATAGTGATTTAAATAATACATGCATATAGTTTTTTGTTTTTTGTTTTTTTTTGTTTTGTTTTTTTTACATCAGATAGAATGAAAGGTAATTCTCCTCTTGTTTCTGGTTTCCTGCATACCTTCAGTTCTTCTCTGTAAAGGCAACAAAGGGTACTTGGATCCTATAAATCTTGCCAGAAATATACTATTTGCATTAAAGTAAACAAGTAGGTATAAATACGGCTTTAGATAGATAGAAGTTTAGGTGTAGATTCATACATAAATACAGAGATAGAAATATGTAGACTCATTTTTATACTAATGCATACTGTATATAGAGTTCTTCTAATATATTCTAAAGACTTTTTATGATCTGATTCAGCCTTTTAATAACTGTGCAACTGACCCTTGAACAACACAGGTTTGAACTGCACAGCTCCACTTATATTTCTTTCAGTAAATATAGTACTGTCTGGGTGCCTGGGTGGCTCAATCAGTTTGGCGATCAACTTCAGCTCAGGTCATGATCTTGCAGTTCAGGGGTTCGAGCCCCATGTTGGGATCTGTGCTGACAGCTCGGAGCCTGGAGCCTGCTTTGGATTCTGTGTCTCCCTCTCCCTCTGCCTCTTCCCTGCTCATGCTCTGTCTCTCTTTCTCTCTCAAAAAGAAATAAACATTTTAAAAAATTAAAAAGAAAAGAAGTTGAAGTCTATCAGGGGCTTAAGGATTTTCCAGAATTAAACAGCAGCCCAAACAACATGTGCTGATTGTGAAGATCACCATTTATCTGCAAGTTGGATTTGCTCCCAAGTCCCTCACTGGAACTTAGGTGTCCCTAGACTGATGTGCTCTGCAGTGTTGTGCTGTTAGGCTAGCTGTTGGACTGAGGAGTTAATGGAAACTTTAGCCAGAAAGTCATTTAAGATTTGCACCTGTTGTTTTCTCTGTCTTCAGCTCCCAAATCTTTCCGTGGCCAGTCCTTCTCATCATCTTTAGCTCATGTGGCACCCATGCCTTTCCAGATTGCCCTCCTCTGTCTGCCTCCTTCCGTTCTCATAGCATCCTGCTTAATTTCCTTCATAATGCTCATTTTTGCCTAAAATTATCTACTCCCTTTCTTGCTTATTGACCTGTTTATTATTACTCTCTTCCTAACTGGGATGTAAGTTCTCAAATACTTCCCCAGTGTCCAGAATACCAGCAGGCACATTACAGACACATGAACGCTGATGGAAAGAATGGTTGACCAGATGTTTTCCACAGCTTGGCAGAGCTAGCTGGCACACACCTCTGGTTAGGGAAAGATCTTCATGCCAGCCCAGGATCTTACAGAATGATCTTTCTCTGTGCTGAGCACACTCACAGGAACTCCATGATGGAAGTTCTATCGTCTCCCTCATTTCTCAGGTGAGGGAATGAGGAATCAGAAACTACCTTGCCCAAGAGTGCTCAGCAGAGCTGGGACTCAAATGCAAGTCTATCTGAGGCCAAAGCAGATGCCCACGGGTACTCCGCTTCCTCAAGCAGCTCTGCCGAGCAAAGGAACAACAGTAGCAAGGAGAGGAAGGGTGGCTAACAATCACACAGTGCTTACCTTGTACCGGGCACTGTTTCCAGTGCTTTAAAGGGGCCAGAAGCAACAGGGATAAATGTAGTCATTGTCAACAAAAAGAGCCTACCCTTGTTCCTAATATGTAGATGCTCCACCTACCAAGAGCATTGTTGGGTAGAATAAATCAGAGATTGAGCAGAGAGCACAAGGCACATGATGGGCATTTTACCCCTCCCCCTTTCTTCCCCAGTGCTCATCCCTCCTGGCATGCAAGAGAGGCCCCCAGATTGAGCATCCAGCTGCTCAAAGGGGACATGGTGCAGTATATTTGGTAAATGGCCATCATAGACCTTTGAGGAGAACAGAGGAGGTGTTCAGGGCAGGGGGTGGAAGTCTGTGTACTCATCATCAAGAATATCAAGAGCCCAGATGGACGCATATCAAATGTGCCTCATGCACATGATTCGGCCACCTCTCTTCCCATCAAGCCAAGTATCCGTGATTTAAAATGTTTAAAACAGAAAGGGTTGCTACTGGTTTTCCAGTCCCAGACTTGAGAAGAAGTGGCCATCGCTTACCTGGCAGTTCTAGAGGTCTTCTGAGCATCGGATGTTTCTCAGCATCCTTTAGGAATTGTTTTAGATGCCCACATACTTGCTGGCTTCTAAAAATAAGCAATGCAAGAGTGCCTGGCTGGCTCAGTCGGTAGAACATGCAACTCTCGATCTCGGGTTGTAAGTTCGAGCCCCACACTGGGTATAGAGATTACTTAAAAATAAAATACTTTTTAAAAAAGAGCAATGCAGGGCAGATTACGTGCATGTAAAGACAGGGCAGTGGTGGAAAGAGATGGGGTGAGCAGGGCAATGGCTGTGTATGGCAACAGAAGCTGTCAGACAATGGCAGTTCAAACACACTGAAAGATACATGCAAGGATGACGTGTGTGTGTGTGTGTGTGTGTGTGTACAGGGAGGACTGAAGATGACTGGTCTCTCTGTCATGAAATAAACAATTCCTGATGGCTCCCTATCACATCAAGTTATTAATTCTTATGGCTCAACTATTCATCACAGCCCCTTCTTGGCCCATTTTGAAATAACACGTGCTCAAAATGTTCTGGCCTTTGCAAATAGCATTCCAGGAACTCCCAAGCATCCATAACTGAAGAGGAGATGCCACGTTTGGGTTCAATGAATTACCCACACACAAGCAACACAACACTTGATGCTGAAATTCTACCGAGCTTTTTAATTAAATCTTCCTTTAGGATCCAAAATGCACTTTAGGATTTTTCAGATCATGGGCAGAAATCTGCTTTTGGAAATCAAGGAAAAGAGGTGATTGGGCTGACTTCTCGCTGATCTTCTAATCACCTTGGACAGAAAACTTGCCCCTTGTGGTACATCCCAAAGGAAGCTGGTTTCATTTGTTCTCTTCCATAAAAACAGAACAAATGCATGTTGTATTATGTTAAAATTTTAACCAGTTGTTTACCCTGTGTTTTAGAAAGGCATTCATAGGAAAATGACTAAAAAGAAATAAAGACACCAAATTATTAACCGGGGCTATATTTTGGTCATGATTTTTATTTTACTCGTAATGTACTATTTAGTATTTTCCAGAATGTCTACAGTAAGCAGGTATTCACTGTTAAAAGCTTTTTATAAAGCTTGGTTTTGTGTTTCAAATTCCATTTATTGGACCTACCGTAGGTTTATTGTTTTGACAAATATTTACTAAGCAGCTGCTCTGTGGCAGCTCTGGATCAGCAAACTATGGTGCTGAAGCAGCAGCTTCCTTTTATAAATAAAGTTTTATTGAAACACAGCCACATCTCTTCATTTACTTATTGCCTATGGCTGCTTTTGTGCTACAAGAGCAGAGTTAAATAGTCGCAAGGAAGACCATGTGGCCCACAAGGTCTAAAGTATTTGCCATTTGACTCTTTCCAGAAAAAAGTTTGCAGACTCCTGTGTTATATGAAAGGCTCTAAGTTAGGTTTTGGAAATCAACAGTGAGCAAAAACAAAACAGATACATCCCTAAGGTCATAGACTTTATTGTTTTTGTTGTTGTTGTTGTTTTTGCCTACTACTTCAAGCTTTTCATAGTCCTAAAAACAGTAACCCTGAGTTACTTTGCAGTTGCAGGAAATGTAACCAGAATTGTGGTATTCACAACTTTTTATTCTCTCTGGTTTGAGAAGATTCTTGGGATACCTGGGTGACTCTGTCAGTTGAGCATCCAGCTTTGGCTTGGGTCGTGATCTCATGGTTCATGCCCATCGGGCTTGCTGCTGTCAGCCTGTCAGTGCAGAGCCTACTTCAGATCCTCTGTGCCCTTCTCTCTCTCTGCCTGTCCCCCACTCTGGCTCTCTCTCAAAAAATAAATAAAATAAATAAACATTTTAGAGAAAATTCTTGATGATTCAAGGATGGAGAGACCCTCAGTTCTGTCTTCTCTGTGAACAATGGAAACACAATATTGACCTGTGCTTTCTCCTCCTCAACACAGTGCCTGGCATACAGTTACGGACTCAATACACTTTAGCTATCAACACCACCCAGGGGCCCCCAGATGTATTCACCATCCCCTGTCTGGAACCCAAACTCCATCTGAAGTTCAAGGGGCCAGTATCTATACAGCAGAGCAAGCAGAGATTAAGTTAAGAGAACTTAACACGTTTCTCTTATCTGAAATAGCCTATTTGAGGACCATGAGGCTGGATTTTTCAGAAACATGGCACATGGAAGGTGCACAATTCCTTCCCAAACTCAAGCAGCACTGCCTGGTCTGGGAAGTGGAGGTGAATAATAAATAAATGAGTTTCGAAACCCTGTTCAGTAAACAAGGTCCCAAAAAGAGACAGTGATCATCCCTTGCCTTCCACTGGACTACATCTCCTTGGAAACACCATAATAGGCTTAAGAAAAGCTCAAAAGATTCTTAGATCTGTTGTTCCCTCCACAACAGGAATGGGCTTAAATATTCTATTAAAGAAGCACACATTGGGTTGGCCTCAGCATTAACCTGCTAGGCACGCAGAGGCATGTCAGAAACAGGTGGGAGAGAGAAACAGGGCTCTGAGCCACCTCTGCAGAGAAAGCTCTGCAGGTAAATGCTCTAATTAGGAGCTTGGAGTCTGTTCAGCATTCAGTAGGATCCTTCTGAGTCTGTCTCCTTTATTCAATTAAGGAAATGATAGGAACCTTCAATTTTCTCTATGATTTAAAATAATGATAAATGATCAGGTAGAGTTTGGGGATTTTTTTTTTTTTTTTTAAGGCACATTTCTAAAAGAAACTTCTGCTGAATTTAATCATGCCTGCTTCTGGGAAACAGTCATCAAACAGACTATTGGCAATTCACATCTTCTCCCCCACACAAACACACCCTTTGTCAGTAGCAATATCCATCACGGAATGAATCATTCCAAACGGGGAGGGAGGCCTTGCATTTCAAAGATAAACAAAACAACAATACTAATTATCATAAAGCTAACGTAGCTCAGAACAGAAGAGTAGAAATGATCCAGGTAAACGCTCAAACTGGAAGGAGTGACAAAAGAAGAAAAGAAGAAGACAAGCGCCCACCCACCCCCACAGGTGGATAGATTTCATGAGCTGACCCACTTGTCCTGGACTTGCTGTGCACGGAGGGTCATTTGTTTTCACCATCTTCTGAGTCTAATGGGTCCAGAATGCCTGGATTTTCTTTCATATGAAGTATTCTGTATTACTCAGAGCCCAATTATCCAAAGTTTTTGCTTTCCCTTTTTACTTGGGGGCCATTTCTGGAATGTGGAATAGGGAAAAGAAACTGAAGTCCTATGAGCCCCGGGGACTGCAGTGGAATAAGGTTCAACCTGAGACTAAAGAGCATAGTTCCTGAGTCTAAATCTGCCTCATAGGATGAATGATCTTGTGAAGATTAAGTGAGATAATAAACATTAAACACTTATTATGGTGCCTGGAAAACAGGAAGTGCACAAAACTGCTAGCTGCCTTTGTCATCATCATCATCATCATCATCATTATCATCATCAACAACAACAACAACCAGTCCTATCTTGGAGTCAATGCTTAAATCTTCTTGATGCCATCACATCTAAGTGGATGCTCAGCATTTGTTTGGAACCCTCCAAGGATATGAAGCTCACCACCTACATTCTGTGTATACCTCCAGACATTAGAAAGTTCTTGCGTGTATTCAGCTGAGATTTATTCCACTGTGGCTTCTGCTCCTTGGTCTTACAGTTCTGTCCTTTGGGAGTCTTAAAAAAACAGAAATAATCCCTCTTATACTTTGTAATAGTTGAAAGTTTGGTTTTATGGTGAGTTAAAAGAAAAAACAACTCTAGGAAACTTTAGCATTAAATGAAATTAATTGGAAAGATCTTGGGGTATCTGATTAAATCAAGGAGGGCGAGGAGGGAGAAGAGGAAGAAGAAAAGTAGAGGAGGAGGAGGAGGAGGAAAGGCAAAAGGAAGAGTTGGGGAAATTGAAGGAAAAGAAGAAAGAGAATCAGGCTCAGAGAATGCAGGAATCAGGCAAGTTCAGGACCAATTTTTCCAGACCTTCATCTCTAGCACTCCCATTAATAAGCCTTATCCACAGCTCTAAGAATGTAATTGGCTTTACCTGAGACAAGCGTCTTCCCCTGGCCGATCACCTCTGGTCAAGGGACAGAGTCACCTACTGCAGATGATGCTGGGAGCTCACCTGTGGAAGGGTGTGTAGAAAGGCATCCCACAGAATCACATTGATATGAACTGAGAAGCCTCCCAGCCACCATACCTTGAGGAAGCCCAAGCCATGTGAATGAATCACAACACAATCCTTAGACACTTGGAGAAGCTTTTCTCTAAAATACTCTTTAGTTCTTTCAACCACAGTGATTAAATGAATTGTTAATTTAAAATAATTATTTGATTGTTTATTTAGTTTCCTCACTAGAATGTTAAGCTTCATAAAGACAGAGGACCAAGTCTGGCTTATTCACTGAAATATCCCACCACCTAGCCAGGGGCTTGGGCCACAACAGGCACTCAAATAATTGCTGAAATAATTGACTGATAAATGCATTAATTATCATTTTTGAGATCCTTGTGGTTACTGTCTTCCAAATGTGGTTCTGTCCCTCTCAGTCAGTCCCACTGACAATAAAAATAACAGTGTCAGAAGGCTTTCTGCATGAAATAGGAAGCAAAGTAAAATAAGTCACAAGCCTTATTTTAAATCACCTGAGAATTTTGTTTGTCCATCTGTTCCTGTTATTTATTCCTGTGTAACACACTCCAAAACATAGTGGCTTAGAACAACAGCAGCCACTGGCTAGGCTCATGAATCTACAAATTGAACAAGGAATGATGGGATGGCTCAACTCTGTTCCACATGCCATCAGCTGGAGTAGCTTGGCTGGGGGCTGGAGAATCCATTTCCAAGATCACTGGCAACTTGATGCTGGCTGTCATCTGGAAGCTCAGCTGAGAATATAAGCCAGGGGCTCATTTCCTCTCCACGGGTATCTCTCCGTGCTTGGGCATGTTCACAACATGGCGGCTGGGTCCCAAGGGCGAACGTTCCAAGAGAACAAGACAGTGAAGTACATGAAATTTTTAGGATGGCACTCCTGAACTCACACACATGACTTCTGCAATATGATATTGGTCAAGGCAGTCAAAAAGACCCACCCATTTCGACGGGAAAGGGGCACAGACGTCCCCATGCTATGAGAATCACAAAGGTCCCATTGAAAAAGAGCAAGTAAGAGGAGAGCTATTGCTACGGCATCTTTGGAAAACGCAATCTGTCCCACAATCTCTCCTCTTTGGGCGAAGGCAGTCACAGTGGGTTGCAGCGTTAAAAGTTTAAACACTGGTGCCTGGTCTTTCACTCAATCATCAATTTTTGAGTCATTGGTGCTAGGTATAGAATGAAGTCCTGGAAGTACAAAGATAAATGAGAAAACTCTCTTCCCCCGGGAAGTCCACAGATGGGCAGAGAAGATGAATAATGAAAATCCAATGCGATGAGTGATTCAGCCAAGATGTATACAGGCAGAGAAAGAAATGATCGATTTAGCCTGGGATGGATGCTAGTTTGCCTAAAATACTTTTCCTTGGTGGACATGGGTGCCGTCATTCAGTAACCATTTTCAGAGTTTATATGTATTTCCCTAGTTGAGCTTCTGGCCAGAACTCAGCCACATAACCCGAGTTGTACCACGTGGGGGCCACACTAGCCACAACCAAAAAGAATAGGATTTCCTGGCTAACAAAGGTAGTAACAACTGGGACTGCTATCTTGGACTTAACAGGTCCCCCTGCAGCCTTAAAATTTTCACAGGAGCCAGAACTCCAGAGAACAAATAATAATAATGATAATAACTTTAACTATACTTTATTTTTCAGAACATTTTTAGATTTACAAAAAATTTGAGATGACAACACAAAGAATCTCCATACACCCTGAACCCAATGCTCCCCACGACTGGCATCTTAAATTAGCCTGGTAATTTATTACAGTTAACGAACTAATACTGATACATTACTATTAACCAAAGTCCAGAGTTTATTCAGATTTCCTTAATTTTTACCTACTTTGGTTTTTTTTTTTTTTTTGGTTCCACTTTCCCATCCAGGATACCATGTCAAATTTAGTCAATGTCTCCTTAGACTCCTCTTGGCTATGACAATTTCTCATACATTTCTTGTTTTTGATGACCTTGACAGTTTTGAGGAGCACTGATCACATATTTTGTAGGATTCCCCTCTCTAGGGAATTGTCTGGTGTTTTTCTCACGATTCAATTGGGGTTTTAGATATTTGGGAGGCAAGACCACAGAGATAAATGCCATTTAATCACTCATATCAAGGGCAAATGTAATTTATCACTGTTGATCTTAACCTTGATCATCTGGCTAAGGTAGTCTTTGTTAAATTTCTCCACTGCACACTAACCAAACTCCTCCTTTTATACTGTCCTCCCTGTAAGGAATTCTCTGGTACAACCCACACTTAAGGAGTGGGCAGCTATGTTCCTCCTTCCTTAAGGATAGAGTGTCTACATAAACCACTTGGAATTCTTCTGTACAAGACATTTGTCTCTATTCCCCATGTATTTACTTGTCCAATCACTAATTTATTATAGTGTGGACTCATGGATATTTATTTTATACTTTGGGTTATAATCCAATACTAATTTACTTTGTTGTTCAAGGTGCCCCCGATCTGCTATTAGAAGCTCTTCCCTCTGTCCCCCAATATTTGGTTGTCATAATGGCCTCTCTGCATATATGTACAAGCACTAGAGTAGAAAGGGTGTATTATCATGTGTACTTTTTTTTTAATGTTTATTTATTTTTGAGAGAGAGAGTGCATGTGAGTAGGAGAGGGACAGAGAGAGAGGGAGACAGAGGATCCGAAGGAGGCCCACTTTTAAAAAGTTAAATGTTAAAAGGAATACAACCTCACGTTATCCCCCAGCCAGTTGAAACACCAACATCAGTGAAACAACATCGGTGAAACATGTTAAAAAACATATTTAACATATGTTAAAGAAACCCAGAGGCAGCTGAAGGGAGTTTCCAATGGCCACATGCACTGATGGCCACTTCTCTGTGTCTCTTGGATTGGGTGGCTCGCCCCATCACCCCCTATACACAGTCAGGAGGAAAAACTGCCCAGAGAAAACTGCCCACGTGGAAGCGTCACAGACTTAACGTGCTGCCCCCTCACAGGAAGTTGTGGAAAGACGTGATGGACATGTAGGAACGGATGCTAAAGCTGACATTTTCTAAGTCTGAAGGGGTGGTATTTTGGGGCTTGAGTGGGTCTCCTTGGAGTCCCTTAAATTAGATTGCCTGAACCCACAGCCCCCACTGAGGAGCAAGCCCTCAGCACAACACACTCCCTTTCAAACCTTGGAGCTCAGACCCCTCCGTCTTCTCCTCCAACCCTGTAAGATGCCAAAACAGCTTCAAGGGAATCTGCTGAGACTTGCTAATCATTTTAGACACTGGGTTGGTGAAAGCCCAGAGTGGAAGGAAAGACACAGACCCGGGTCCCCCTTTGGAAGCCCCACAAGTAACCCAGAGATCTGGATCCAAAGACAGAAGCCAGCGTCCTGGTGCCTCACGCTCTGGAAGGCTGGTTTCTGCTCTCCCGTCCAGCGCAGCCTGGAATTACAATGCAGAACGTTCACTCCTTCCCCTGCCGGCTTCCGGACCAGAGGTCTTGCCTCCCCCAAATAGTGCTCCGTCCTCCGAAAGCTACCAGCCCGCTTTCTGTTAAGAGAAGACAGCAGCATCTTGCACGATAAACGTCCATTTTAGCAATTTCTCTGCTGCCTCCAAGAAAGGGGGGAGATTCTCAGTATGAGGGCGGCCTTTCTTCATCCGTGTCTGCTTTGGAAGATGGGAACGCCATCCTTTAGATTTCTTAAGGAAATAGAGCAGAGCCAAAGTAGTCGCTGGCACTCAGCTGGGGTTTCAGACCTTGTTCTTCATGCCTAAAGAACTTCAAAAAGTTTCAAGGACAATACCTAGCGTAATATGCTCATTGACATCTATAGAACCCGAGAAAACTAGGCCATGAGTATAATGAGAGGCAAAAAAAAATACTGATAAATGGAAGGGGAGACGCACCAGAGTGTCCCTGCGAGCTTTTGCTTCCTACTTTAAGAATAAAATTGGATGGGAGAAGTGGCTTTCAGAAGACGTCAGAACCGCCTTGCAATTCTGGCAGGAGCTAACTTTGTTTTCTAAATTTAAAGACATCTCAGCTTCTATAATTTGTCTTCAGTGAAAATATGCCTTTTTTTTTTTTTTTTTGTGTCCTGGTTTTGTTGCTAACTTGCTGTATGGACGCAGTTACCCTCTTGGAGAATATTCAGTTGACTCACTTGTAAAAACGGGGGCATTGCACATCCTTATGGGGGAGATAGTTACCTGGAAGCCGTCTTCGTCAAGCACTTTGATGAGATACACTGATATATGGCGAGGGCTCTCTGAGACAAAGTAGAGGTTGTCCTGTCCTCCAGACGTGTACTTATGTAGCAGAGAAAGTGACATTCATGTGGACCCATGATGAAAAATGGTCTGGAATACACACATGCACATACTACACATGCACACACACACACACACACACACACACACACACACACACACACAGTCTCAGAGCTATTGGCAACTCACTAAGTTCTCATCCCTTCCTGACTAATACACTTTCCAGAAAATAGCCGTTAATTCACTCTGGAGGCGAAAGGTTATTTTCATGGAAGGACACTTCTCTCTGTATTATGTCAGGGCCATTGGTCAAGGTTAAAGAGTATCTCAACCTTCTGCCATGCTCTTCTGAACAACCTTCTCCCCGGAGACCATTGTCCACTAGCATGACCGTAACAGAGTGACCCATGGAAGGAGAAGAGATCAACCAAAGTGAATTATTTTCTGGTGGAAGCAGCTATGTTCGAAGGTCTCATTGATTCATTTATTCATTGGCTCACTCAACAAATATTTACTCAGTGATCAAGTACTTTACTGCCACTGAATATGACAGTGAGCAAGATATTCACAGCATAGAGGAGAAGATGGAAAATTTTCAAAGGCAGTTGCGATACAGGATTACATGCTCTGGGATGGGCTAAGCGTGAAGGCACTGTGGGAACACAGATGGTGGGTACCTTCTTTCCTGTGAAGCAATAAAGGAGGACTTCCTGGAGGAGGTGACATGGAGACTGAGGCCTTTGGCGCAAGCAGGAGCTGACTGAATGAGGAAGTGTGATGAATAGGTTCAGGAAAGGATGAAAAAGCGTGGAGGTGGGAGAGAGTATATTGCATCCCGGGCGGAGGTTAAGCGGGGGAGGGAAGGGTTGAAACTTGAGGCTGCAAAGATCAGTTTGGGTACATGATGGAAGTCTAAGGACAACCACAAAGTGCTTTTAAGCAGAGAAGTGTCAGGGTCAGATTTGCATATTAGGAAGAGCTTTGTGACCATGGTAGATTAGGTAGGGAAATAAAATTCGGGGTTACCCTAGAGATCTCAGTCCTCTGTGCAGATGGCCACCCCTTGTAGAAAGCACCCTCCCCGCACATACTGCCGTCCTTAATACCTAGAACAACCATGTGAAGAGCCATGTAGCATCTGTTCCCATTTTACAGATGAAAGAATGAAAGCACTAAGACAGTTTCTCAACTCGCGCTTTACTAATATTTTGGACCAGGTAAGCCTTCGTGTCGGGGCTGCCCCGTGCATTGCAGGATATTTAGCCGCACCCCCTGGCCTTCACGCTCCAGAAGCCTGCAGAATCCTCCAGCCAAATGAGACAACCAGAAATGTGTCCAAATGTTGCCAAATGGTCCCTGGGAGGGCACAAGGCCCCTGACTGAGATCCACTGTTGTAAAATCTCACACCCCTCACTGTTCACACACACTTGGGCTTCAGGCTCTGGAGTCTAGCCTCTTGGGATGCCATTGAGCATCCTCTCCTTCCCTACCAGCCTCATCCCTTCTGGCCTGAGCCCATATATCACTGTATCAACCACGCCTCTAAGCTTTTACTGGGAATGTTAAGAACAGATGTCATTTTCTCCCCTCCTTTTCGTTTTCTTGTACATTAAAGCAAGGATTTTCCCCCCCTTGGGAGCTAAAAATTGTTACTGCACTAAAAGCAAGAGTTTTTCTCTCATCACACGTGCATTTCTATACATGTCCTTTCCAACTGGCACTCAGAATGAGGATGATTCACATGACATCAGAGGCCATTTCTGCTTCAATTCCTAGGTGTCTACTCTGGTCCTGGACACCGCCATCCATTTGGTAATTTGAAGTTTCCTCTTACACATTAAAAAAAAAAAAGCAAATTATCTTTCTTGTGGATGTGCATCAGAAAGTTTGCCTTGTGATTGAATCCGCATATGTAAAAAAAAAAATTGGGATTTCACAGAATGGTACATGCAGTGAGAGCAGGGTTGAGCCAATTTCCTCTGTTTCATCTTTATGTGGAAGTGTGGCGGCTGGGAGATTGTCTTCTCCACACTCAAATTACCCTGCCAGACAAAGGAAACTTTTTAGAAGAGTCCCGAGCATGTAATTTTATTACCTTAGCACCAATTTTAATATAATTCATGTAATTCTTCTGCAGGAGAAAAGTTATTTTCCTAAATACCTGGTAAAATGAGAACTGATGGATTTTTGACTCCCACCAACATCTCTTCTGTAGAATTTTCTACTAAAAGAAGAAACACCGAGAGGTGCTCAGCTCAAAGAGCCTCACCTGGGAGCAGAGAGCCTCCATGGGCTATTTCAAGCTTGTTGGGTTCTAATGATTGTGTATCTCAAAAAAGACAAAATGCATCTTTAAAAAACGGCCATCTTACGACGTTGAGCCAAGGTCTCATTTGGTGGGGATATTCTCAATCTTTGCTCCCACTGCCATGGTGGCTGGATAATTCCATGTCCTTATGTTGTCAGGGTGTTTAGCAGCCTCCCTGGTCTCTACCCACTTGATACCAGTTGCACATCACCCCAGCTGCGACAACTAAAGTGTCTCCCTGCATCATCACATGTGCATATCACTGATTTTTGCCTCTTCATTCCAGGACCTCTCTGGTCTAGTCCTGGGATCTACCTACATAGAGGAGAGAAGGAAGTTGCATTCAGAGCTCAAAATTCATCCATGGGCAACCCAGAGGGGCTGATGGGTGACCTAAGAAAACCGAAGAGGTAGATCTACCAAGTGTCTGATACAACTACATCATGTAATTCCCCTCCAGTACCTAAGGGTCAAGGTTGCTAGAGCTGGACATTACTTTCCTTTCTGTTATTTATTTAGCAAATGTTTATATGGTCTACATGTGTCAGGCAGTGTTCTAGGTGCTTCAAAGGAGCAACTCATTTGATCTTTATTACAATTCTAGGAGGTAAGAACTATTATCACTCCATTTCACAGATTAGAAAACTGAGACACAGAGACATTCCATGTGAGCTAGTGAGTAGGAAACCAGAATCCAGATTAAGGCTTTTGATTCCCTAGTCTGGGCTCTTAATCAGTAGGCCATGGTGCGTGTGCTATGTGTTAGGGGAAGGGAATAGAATTGGGACTCAGATTCACTTGGGCTCAACTCTTGTCTCTGTCACTTACTAGCTGGTAAACTTGGTCAATTTCCCTGAGGTCCCCAAACCTAATAGCCTCCCATCTCCAGTACCGGCACATTGGGAGTTAGCGCTTCAACATAGGAATTGGTGGAGGAGCAGACCCAATTCACTTCATAGCAAACTTCTTACCCAAACAGTGGCCGGCATGGTTGTTTTATTTATTTATTTATTTAGTTAGTTAGTTACTTACTTACTTACTTATTTACTTTTTTTCAATGTTTATTTATTTTTGAGAGAAGGAGAGACAGAGTGTGAGCAGGGCAGAGGCACAGAGAGAAGGAGACGCATAATTGGAAGCAGGCTCCAGACTCCGAGCCATCAGCACAGAGCCCAACAGAGAACTCGAACTCACCAACTACTAGATCATGACCTGAGCCGAAGTTGGCTGAGCCACCCAGGCGCCCCAAGGCATGATCGTTTTAAAACGTACGCCACTCCCCCGATTATAACCTGGGGACCCATCACACTTTAGAAAGGGACCTCAAACCGTGATCCACCACTTGCTGCAGGATCCAGGCCCTTGGTTGTCTCTTTCCAACCTCATCACTTGCTGCTCTTCCCCGCTCTGGTGTCCGCTGTCCAGAAATCACATCACAGGCAGACCCGCCGCATGAGGCCCAGTTAAAACCACAGAGAGCTGACTGCTTATCGCCCCCTCCCATCACAAGACCCTGAAAGAAACGAGGAAACCAAGCCCCCACCTTCTTAGTGTCTCATGATGGAGACGGCGGAGAGATGTTGATCCTTTCTTTGCTCCACAAATCTTTCCATCCCATCGGTTCCTTTCCTAAAGAAGAAGAAATGCACAAAAGAGGAGAAACCCAAATCTGTCTTAACGGGCTCAGACACACACAGGGACCAACTCCTATGATCAGGTGGGGTGATTCCGCTCCTAAATCCCACCACCGACGAGAAGGAAATGAATTTTCCTCACCTTCATCCAGGTGTAGGGCGCATCCTCGCAGCTCCGAGCCAGCTGTGCAAATAAGACCACAGAGTTCCCTCTGTTCACAATATTTATGTCAGTGCTCCCTACCTGCCCGTTCCTGGGCCCACAGAGAGCTCACAGATGTGTCTTGTTGGGCCCACTAAGTTATTTTTATTTGAGTTAGTTGCCAGCATTCAAAACTAAGGAGATTTTACATTAAAAAAATCTCTATTTCCAACTTCTCTAGCATATCAAGGGAATGTCAGTCTCATGTCCCCACAAGGCAAGCTGAGAGATGACTGCCCACTGTGGCATTCTGAAACTTTCTATTTCATCACAATTTCTGCTTAGCCCAGTTCACCCATTGATATTACCTGTGTGGCCCTCTCAGGTATTGAGTTTGCAATCCGTGTCACATGCACATGCACACACTAGCAAAATGAATGGATTCAGAACCTTTTTTGCTGGTGAATCGCATCGCAGGGCTTGAATGGAGGACATCTTGGAAGACCAGCCTCTTGAATCAAATGGAAATATCCAGAATTCTAAACTCTCTGCTGCCACAATCTGCCACATAGTCTCGGGGGATTAAGAACCTAACGAAGGACCATGGGGGAGAAGAAGGGGAAAAACAGTGAGGGAGAGGGAAGGAGGCAAACCATGAGAAACTCTTGAATGCTGAGAACAAACTGAGGACTGATGGGGTGGGGGGAACGGGAGTGGGGAGATGGGC
Source organism: Crocuta crocuta (assembly GCF_008692635.1). Taxonomy (NCBI): domain Eukaryota; kingdom Metazoa; phylum Chordata; class Mammalia; order Carnivora; family Hyaenidae; genus Crocuta; species Crocuta crocuta. Next base: position 10,904,497 of record NW_027531893.1, read on the forward strand.
ATGGAGGAGGGCACATGTGGGGATGAGCACTGGGTGTTATATGGAAACCAATTTGACAATATACTATTCAAAAGAAGAAGAAGAAGAAGAAGAAGAAGAAGAAGAAGAAGAAGAAGAAGAAGAAGAAGAAGAAGAGAAGCTCCAAATCCCCATAAGCCTCACCCTACAGAGGCAGCATTTGCTGTGATAAATAGGTAAATATCATTCTCATGAAAATAGGGACACAGAGGAGCACAGGAATCTGATTTTAAAGTGTGGCAGACATTGCTAAGTGTTCACCAAAATCCGTTTCTTCTTCCTGGGCATGACTCTTCCTCCCTCCCCTTCTTGACAGAAGTGGCTGTATGATTGGTTCTCACAAATGAACGAAGCTGGATACTGATGATGGTGCCCCCACCCCTCCCAGGTAATGCAAAGAAAGGCACATGATGAAAGGAATTTGGGTCTCTGAATCACCATATGGAGGTGAGCCACACAACACTCAGAAATACCCAATTTGGACTGATTAATGAGAAAAATGAATCTTGTGTTGGAACCATGAGGCATTCTGACAACTATTGCCTCACCTTTGTCTATCTTAATACCCCCCATCAGCTTCCAAGAAGAACATATGTAAAAATAAAACCTCCACGCACCTATAGAGCCACTTGAGTCACTGCCATTATCAAGCATCAAATATGCTTCAGGTGCTTTATGTATCATTCCTATTGTAACAGTGAAGAATTGGAGACTCGCCGGAACTAAGCAATTGGCCCAAAATTACACAGCACCTAGAACTCGGGTCTGATTCTGAAGTCCAAGTTTTTTTGAACGGATACAAATATCTGAGCTCTTGCGATGGACCAGTCTCTCCACAGTTTGTTTTATTTACTTTTCGCTTCATCCACCCCATGACTGTCTAGATTGGCAGCATTATTGTCCTCATTTATAGTGGAAATAGGGGCTAAGAGAGGTACTTTTCCTGAGGTGCCATTGGCGAGTATGAAATTCAGACCCATAATTTTCTGTCTCTTCCCACTATCTCCCATGGGACGGAAGGAAAGTTTGGCAAGACTGAGGAGTGTTGACACATTTTGCCACTTTTGATACATGAATTACAGTGTTCTTCACTCACAAAAAAAGAAATAGTATAAAATTTGCTTTGTAAAAACTTGTATTATCGTTACGTTGCTTGTAATATCATTGCAGATACTTTCATCTCTATATTTATAGACTTGAAAGACCAAGAATACCCAATCTAAATCACAGGGTCACATTGTAGATACTATATTCTATATTATATACCTACATTCTAACATCATATTATTGACACTAAATAAAAGTTGAATGAAGTCACATGAATAATGAACGCCTTGAAGCTCTCTACATGTGTGCTATTTCATATTCCCATGACCTTACCCTTGATGGTTCTGTTGCCAGGGATACCCCCCCCCCGCCACATACACACCTTTGTTACCTGACCAATCTCTGCACATCTCTCAATACTCAGCCTAAGCATCTCTTCCTCCAGGAAGACTTCTATGAATTCCCAGGAAAAGCTAAATGCCTTTCCTTTGTGTTCCCACAGGATCTTCTGCCTACTTTTGTCCTTGTTTCTACCACGTGATATTGATTTCATGTTCTCCTGTCTCTTCACTAATCTATAAATTCCTTAAGAACAAGAACTAAATGCTTTTTTTTTATATGAAAAACAACGACACATAGCAAATGCTTAAGAGATATAATTTTCCTAATCTAAACAGAGGTAACATGGGCTAGAAACATAAAGAATTTCCAATGAGTAGCCAGAACTTAGGTTTCCTTCCCAGAGGAAATCAAGACCATCTGGCAGTACCTCCGCGCATCAGAGACTGACCATCCCTTCTTTCCCTTTGCTGGTACCCTTTAGATGCAGAACAATAAACCACATGCACCTAAACGGATCAGACACATGGCAAGTGTCCAATAACTGTAGAATGAATGAACAAATTCAAAATGGTGGTGATTATTCCCCACCATTAAAGGAACACATTAGCATGTGTCGGATGATGAAATGCACCACCACCAACCAAAATCCTTTTTCATCCGTGAATGGTGTTACTGAATGATTTTTATACTTGTACATGTAACTCAAATAAATTCTGAGGGTCCCAGGGGCTCAGGCCCCACATGGGGTTATATACAGTGAAGCACAATCTGGCAGCCAAAGCAATTGCATTCTGTACTTAGGTCTTTTGGAGAACCTGTAATGTTCCATGTGACGAGCCAAGTCATAAACCTCAGTCATATTTCTCACACCACCAATTCCTCCCTTCCAATTTCTCTCACTTCAACACATCTCCAGATCCCTTCTCTTGCCAACCTTCCAGAAAACTCTGCCCAACCTCCGCACTAAAAAATATATTCTTCTTCTCTCCTCTCCCCATTTTCTGTCTACTCCTTATCTGTTGCCTTTCTGACTTCCTTTCCCCTCCTCTTCCTTTTCTGCTTCAGGGAAGAATCCTGTCTCACCTAGAGTCCTGTCTTCCTCTTTCTCCATTCCCCCATTTTCCATCCTGAGGAGGCTGGAGGGGGCTGGGCTGTCAAGGACTCGATGCTCTTTTTTTTTTATTTTTTATTTTTATTTATTTCTAGGAGAGAGAGAGAGACAGCATGAGCAGCGGAGGGTCAGAGAGAGAGGGAGACACAGACTCCGAAACAGGTTCCAGGCTCTGAGCTGGCAGCCAGCACAGAGCCCGACGCGGGGCTCGAACCCACGAACGGCGAGATCATGACCTAAGCGAAAGTCGGACGCTTAACCGACTAAGCCCCCCAGGCGCCCCTCGATGCTCTTTAACAGGGTGGCAGAGGAGAGAGGTGAGAAGAGGTGGGAACACTCACACACATGCTCTTCCCTCTACCTGGAATGCCTAATTTTATTTTGCCCACTCAACGTTTCAATGCTTCAAATGTCCCTTTCCCGGCACTATCGTCTTTACTCCTATCAGTGTTAGTCATCAGCTGCCCCCCCCCCGCCCCCATTCCCATGGCCCCATGATTGTTTCACCATGAAAGTGTTCTTCACAGTATCACAGTAGTTTATATGCCTGTGCCACCTTCAGCTTTGGGAGCTTCTTAAGGAATGGGGCCGCCTCCTCTGTACCTCTGTGTACTCAGAGACTTGTGCAGTGCCTGGGACATGGTAAACACTCAGGGAACATTTGTTGAATAAATTAATGGAAAATGCCTGAGAGTCCATCTTCAGAGCTTGACTTCTTTAACTGAGGTTTCAAATTTAGTCAAAATTTAAATACTCCTATAAAGCGGTATCTTAAGGCTTCATTCACTTTCACTCTAGTATCAAGAGAAGAGAAGGATCATCTCGGGGCACTGAACATCTCAAGAAAAAGTTGAATAAATTAGAGGAAGATGAAGACTCTGTAGCCAGATTTCCTTTCCTCACAATTTTTGCTTAGAGCCTACAATTTTGGACTTCTTCACTGGTGACTCTTAAGAATTCTAGAGTTCCCACTAGGGTGTCTGGGTGGTTCAGTCAGTTAGGCATCTGACTCTTGATTTGGGCTCAGGTTATGATCTCATAGTTCATGAGTTTGAGTCCTGAGTCAGGCTCTGCACACTGACACTGCAGAGCCTGCTTGGGATTCTCTGTCTCTCTCAAAATAAATAAATAAACTTAAAAAAAAGATTCCCAGAATTTTATTAGGTAAAGAAGGGCATGCACAAATCACCGACACAGAAGTATCTGAATCCTCCCACGCATACTGTGATCTAATCCAAGTGGTAAATACAACCCTGGAATCACACAGATGTGGGTCCAAATCTCTGCAGCCATAGCCAAGGCTCCTGGTCTTGGTTTTCTCATGAGTAAAATGGGGAAAATCATCTACTTACCTGAAATGGCTGTTGGGCAGAATACATTAGTCAATGTATGGAACATCCTTAATGATGTCTGGCACAGAGTAGGACTCAATAAATGTTCCTATTGCCATATTTTAAATATGAGTTTGACTCCCAAGAGAGCTCCAATGTCTCTGTCACGGGCAGACGGATATAGCATTCCCTGAACAGATGTCTCTGCAACAGACGATACTAGCACACGTGACACCTGATAGGACGGTAAACATGAGAACAGAATAGTCCGGAGGGGAAGTCAAAGAGGGATCTACAGGCACACAGAGATCGGCATTACCTGATTTCTCCCTAAAACGCCATTCCCCTGCCATTACCAGCTGCTGAGATAAGCCACCTGCTACGAAATCGTCAGGAGAGAAATGCCACATCACAGTTCCAGAATCTGAGCACAAAATACTACAGACTCACAGGAAAAACATATGGTACGATAGGAAAAAAACAAAACAAAACAAAACAAAAACCCAGTGTTGAATGTCTCCAAGAGGCAGGACTAATCAGATGAAAGAGAGACAGCCACCACCATGAAGCAGTTTGTGAAAGAGCAATCTCCCCTAAATGAAGAAACACTAAATAAACAGCTCCCAAGCTTCCAGGAGCCCTGAAAAGCCCCCACGCAGAAAGAGAGCATCTCTGTACCAAGTGTATTTGGTGCACTGCACCAAGCCTCACTGGAGATCAGAGGTGTGCTTAAGACAAAAGCCATTAACAGCTCCTGTGAATTCCTTGTGTTGATTTCCTGTCTCCCTCCAGACTCCCGCGGGCGGGCGGGACCCTCCTCAGAGGAAGCAAAAAATAGGGCAGAAAAGCAGTCAAGGTACCAACTGGTCATAAGCGATCATTGATATTGACTATGTGTTTTTATTTTCTGTGTTTTAGGGCACCTGGGTGGCTCAGGTGGTTAAGTGTCTGACTTCAACTCAGGTCATGATCTCATGGTCTGTGGGTTCGAGCCCCATTTAGGGCTCTGTGCTGACAGCTCAGAGCCGGGAGCCAGTTTCGGGCTCTCTCTGCCCCACTCTGCCTTCTCTCTGCCACTCCCCTGCTTGTGCTCTTTCTCTTTCAAAACTGAATAAATGTTAAAAGAATTAAAAATTATTTTCGGTATTGGATGCTGCGACATACAGCGTCCTGCAGGCCTAGAGGGACCGCCCCTCCCAGAGTTAGCTCATTCCTGGAGATGGAAAACAACTGGAAAACACACCTCTTCCTATGAAACCAACCAACCCAGAGCCTATGGCACCAAACACCTTCCTTAGGGCTCTTACATTCCAGGCTACTATTTCCATCCCCCAAATCATCCCCAGGACCATCCATGTACCAGACAACCTGGAAGAGCCCTTACACCCCAGGGCCTGTGGAAATTATTCACACGAACCAATCCTAAACCTGCTCACCCTGCCTCACCCTTTCCTTCCTGATGAACCTTCCAGTAAAGACTCCGGCCCACATTTTTCCCTCCTTCCTTTGCCTCCTAACCAACCTCGTTGCTGCCTGTGTGACCCTCCATGATGGGTCATTTTCCTTCTCTGGGGAACTAAGAGTAATTCTTCAATGGCAGCCTGATCTGTCGACCTTGCTGAACTTGAATAGTAACAAAACCTGCATTTAAATATTTTTAAGTTTATTTATTTATTTTGAGAGAGAGAGTGAGTGTGAGCAGGGCAGGGGCAGAGAGAGAGGGAGAGGGAATACAAGCAGTCTCCATGCTTGACAGCACAGAGCCCAGTGCAGGGCTGGATCCCACAACCATGGATCCTGACCTGAGTCGAAACCAAGAGTCAGTCACATAACCAACTGAGCCACCCAGACGTCCCAAAATGTGCATTTTAAAACACAGCCTAATGGGGCGTCTGGGTGGCTTAGTCGGTTAAGCGTCCAACTTTCGCTTAGGTCATGATCTCGCGGTTCGTGGGTTTGAGCCCCGCGTCGGGCTCTGTGCTGACTGCCAGCTCAGAGCCTGGAGCCTATTTCAGTCTGTGACTCCCTCTCTCTCTGACCCTCCCCTGCTCACGCTGTCTCTCTCTCTCTCTCTTTCTCTCTCCTAGAAATAAATAAAACATTAAAAAAAAAAAAAACAGCCTAAGCCACCTTACCCAAAAGATCTTTCATCTTCAGGTGTCAGAATCTCCTTCCATGCACGTGCATGAATAGCCAGCAAATAAAACCAGCAGAGACAAGGGAGCCTAATGAAGCATTAGTTGGCTTACCCTGATCATGACCTTGAGGAGAGCCCTCTTGCTGAGGGTCCAAGTCTATCTTCTTGAGGCCTTCTTTGTTCTTTGTGCTTCTGCTCATTCCCCAGTCCCTCTAGTGAGTTCCCTGAGTGGTGATACTTGAGCGCAGATATGAAATGAAATGAGGGACCGTCACACGTACGTGCCAGGAGAAAGCATTCCAGGCAAAGCGTTTCAGGCAAATTCCCTGAGAATGGAGCATACATCTACCTGCCTCCTTATCAAAGGCATGACTTAGCATGGCAGCCTTGAGGTTCATGATGAAAAGTGAAAGAAGCCAGACACAAAGGGTCACGTATTGAATGATTCTATGTACACGAAACATCCAGATTTGGCAAACTGAAGGAGACAAAAAGCAGATTAATGGTTTTCAGGGCCTGGAGGGGAGTCAAAGGAGACAGGAAAGAGGGTGTGAGCTTTCCTTTTGAGGCGATGAAAATATCTTGGAACTAGACAGAGATGGTGGTGGCACAACATCGTGAATGTTTTAAATACCATGGGATTGCGAACGTTAATTTTAAGTTGTATGAATTTTACCTCAATTTTTTAATTAAAAAAAACCCACCTCTATTTTCTCACACCCTTCTCTCCTCATTAGCCTCCCCACCCTTCCAAGCAATCTAACTTTTCCTAGCCTTTGTGCTCTTTGTTTGTTTTCTCTTTCCATCATCCCTCTTGCATCCATGTTCAAATGTGAATGACTTTCATAAGCGCCAACTTGACCAAAAGACCAAGTTAAAGGGTTAAGTCACCAGCCCGTCCACAAAGAAGATCCAGTACTCAGAGAAGAGTAGGTCCCCACTAGGGGCAGTGGAATGGATATCTAACTGAACAGACAACAAATGTGCCATTTTATCCATGCCCTGCCTCTCTTTCTCCTTTTTGCCCCCTAAGGAAAAGCTCATTAATAGACTCAGACCACCTCATGCCCATCTTTCTGTTTCTTCCAATACTTCTCTAACTCCAGCTTCTTATCTGGACCTTTGATTGGAACAGTCTCCTTCCTGCTTCCCGCTCTTCCGCATCTAAGATCCTTCATGCTTGCGTCAGAAGAATTTTTAACAGAATATTTTATCATGTTAGTACCCTGCTCTGAAACAGCGATGACTCAATATAGTTCAAAATCGAATGGGAGATGCCATTGCAAGATGAGCCAGGCTCATTCCTAGTGGACTATAAGCACAGTCACTAAGCATTCTTTCAAGTCTCCCTCTTCTGCTGGAAATATCTGTCCATTCTTCTCTTTGCTGACTATAAAATCTGCCTCATTCTTCCAGGCTCACGCCTGTCCCCTGCTGACTCTCATGGTCAGAGTTAACCTCCCTTCAATATTTTCGACAGCATTCGTTAGGCTGATGGGTTCACCGTAAAAACATCTCATGCAGACTGGGAATGCCTTGAAAGTGGACGCTTTCCTCAGTGAGTTCTGTGTCTCCAGTCTCTAACAATGTAACCAGTAAACTGGTTAGAAATTTCTCAAGGACACCAAGAAGATATTTAGCAGGTGTCCTGAACTTCCTGAGCCTTCTCACTTCCATAAAAATGAGATCTGCGACAGAGACCTTGGAAATTAATTATTAGGACATTTCTGTGCTCAGACACAGGCATCCAGGCCCTTCCGTAACACTCTCAACAGAATGGGACCATCAGACCATGTTCCCCTTTCTTTTTTTTTTTTTTTANTTGCCCGCAGGGTGTTCTGAGGCCGAGCGTCAGAAGGCTCTCTCAGTGGATTCTGTGTCCTTTGTCTCCCAATCTCTCAGGTTTTGTAAGGTTTCCAATGGCTTCAGATCTTTTCTGTGTGATGTATGGGCGCGAGTGCAAGTACGGAGCTCCTTACTTCTCCGCCATCTTGCCCCTCCTCCCCATGTTCCCCTTTCTTAACTCATTAATATTTGACTTCTCTGGCCCTCAGATGTCCTGGATATTTTAATTACAGAATCTTATTACATACTCAGGGATTTTAAAAGAAACAGACACAATTTTCATAAAAGTTTTATGAACCTGACTCAATATGTGAATATATCTCAATCCCACAAGTATTAATAGTAATTAAAATTTATGGCATGTGTATTTGAGGCCAAGAATAATCTCATTTAATCCTGACTACAGTCTTGAAGTGGCTCAGAGAAGTTAAGTATTTGCCCAAGGTCACACAGAATCTGACTTCACTGGCACCCTTTGCCAATTTTCAAAGTGCACTTTCTTATCATTTTTTTTTTTTTTATTAACAGCTACCACCTATGGAGCCCTTACCGCATTCAAGATGGTATGCCTGTTCTCAGAGATGCCAGGAAATCAAGGCTGCCCTCCTTCCCCAGATCAGCCTCATCCAGCAACCGACCCTACCCTTTGGATCGAATAACACAAAGTCTACATTCTACCCTGATTCCCAGAGCTGCGCAATGGGATTAGGCCCCAGGGACCCACCTGGGATACTAAACCTTTTACTGGCTTCCCTTCTCTTGCTTTATGCTCTTATTCTTTAATGATGTTTCTTGGGATCACCTCCTATATAAAGCACTTATATTCCGACTCTTGCCTGAAGGCCTGACTCTGGGAAATCAAACCAAGGTCATGCTCTACAGCAGAGTCAGCAAACTTAGTAAACATTTTCATCTTTGTGGGCTGGGCTGTCTTTATTGCGGCTCTTCAATTCCGCCATTGTAGCAAAAGACCGTAGAGACAATACGCAAAGTGGTTAGTGTGTGGTTGTGTTTCTGTAAAACTTAATTTGTGGATACTGCAGTTTGAATTTCATATAACTTGCCTGGGCCATTTTGGACCATTTAAAAAGTAAAATCCATTCTTTGCTGGTAGGCAGTAATCTGCCAACCCCTGTGCTTTATATTCTCTTGTAATCCGGCCCTTCCGCATCTGAGACAAGAACCGCCATTGTTCCCATTTTCCAGATGAGGAAAACTAAAGGTTAAGAAGGCTAAGTGGCTTCAAGATAACACAATATGGGTAAATTCCAATGAATCACTGGTCCACGGGGTTCTGGACTGGTCCTCTGGACTGCCTTTTTCAAAAGGTCTCCACACCCAGTTACTTTGGAGAATAAAGAGATGGTTTCCATGATGGTTCCTGAATTAGTGCCTTCCTCCCTGCACACCTCGGCTCTGACAGAGCAGCGTGGTGACTCAGCATGTAGTAGTGGCAGCAGTTTCCAGATGCCAGCCAAAAACAGCTTGCTAGAACGCTCCTGAGAAACAGCTGCTCCTCCTTACTTTGCTAAGAAACCACGTAGTGTCACAGCAGGACACGAGAGCTTGAGAAGAGCTGAGGGTCGGCCAAGCGACTCCTTGGAGACGGGACAGCTGGAGCAAGCCTCCATCCGCCTGCCATTCGGTTGGCGTGAGACGAACCTGCATTTCTCTATAGCGTCTGCGTACATCTACAGACACACCTGCAAGCGAGGTTAAGAACACGGTACATTGCAACACCTGGGGCTAGCCAGAGCTTGGCTTAGACAAGCTCAAAGCATGGATGGTCTTAAGCTTAGTCAATACAGTACCACCCCATCGGGTCTGCCTAATGCTCATCTGGATACCAACACAATACGAGGTTTTAGTTAGACGTCAGCTAGGAGGACCCGGAGAGTCAGTTCTACTTCTATGTGTCTGTCTCTCGTCTTCCCCCTGAGACCACGGGTTAGCCTGGGAATGCCCTTCTCATGGCAATGACCAAGGGCAAGAGCAGAGAGGCCAATCGTGAAGCATTTCCATGCCTCTACTTGTGTGGCATTTGCTAATATCTCATTGGTCAAATTAAGTCACATGGCCGTCCAGAGTCAGAGTGGGAAGGAATGTGCAAAGTCACACAGCTCTCGGGAGAGGTAAAGAATCAGTACCATTTTTACATCCAAGGAAACTGCCGTGAAGGTGGTGGTAAGGGCTGAATTGGGTCTAATTAGCTGGTATTGGGCAATAGAAAGTAGCAGATTTTAGCTGCCCATAGTAATTACATCTTCTTTACTTTTCCTTATGTGGTTGTTGTGTAAAGGGAGTATGGAAATAGAAGCCTCCTGTGGATTTGGAATGTAAAGTAAGAAAACTCTGGATACCCAAGGAGTTGAAGGAAGGGAAGACTTTCCAATCAAATAAGGAAAATCGCAGCATCTGCCACCACCTCACAAAAGAAGAGCTCCCTCCCGAGGGGGGTGTCTCCTGCCTAAGGAATTGGCAATAAGGGTTTGCTCAACATCAGCTCATCTCCCTGAGAAATTCTCAAGGTGACCCCATGCAGGGACTTCAGGCTATGTGGAGAGAGAGGAAGCATTCCACTGAGGCATGGTGCCAGAGAGGAAGCCATCCGCTTTCCCAAGCAGTTAAACACCAAGAGCTGAACCTAAAATTAGGAAATTAAAACTAAATAAGGCAATTCAGGCAGAACCATTTCCATCAAAAGCAGCAAGCATATGGGCCCTGCTGTCAAGTGAAGACCATCAAACTGAAATGTGTAAATGAATCAGGGAGATTAGACAGATAAATTGGAAAAGGAGGAAAGTGCCTTTTGAAAGCCCAAATCGGGGATCTGATTTGTCCCCCATGGGAAAGCTGCCCTCTGCTTCCGTCCAGCCCTTTGAGACAACCACCGGCCTTAGAACATTTGGTGTCGCCCCTGGAAAACTTTGTACAAAGAAAAAATAAATAAAAGTCCCCCAGGATATTCCTCAACAGAAAGCCCTTTTTGAAAGTGTCTATAACAGCCTGTTGTGTGTTTTAATGAGTTGCAGTGCATGCCTCCATTGGCTGGGATTTTAAAGAGAGCCTCTTTCTGCCTGCTCCCTCTGGCGTCCGTAAGTTCCTGTTTGATTCTGCATATTCATAAAATGCTCGGCAGGACACATCACAGTTCAAACACGCTTTCAGCTTTGATGACTTCAATAAGCCTGTTCCTCGCCACTCAGCAGTTAATTCCCTGAGCTCATAAGACACTCCTACTGGGCATTTGGAGCTGCGAGTTGGCAGAGCGAGGTGCAGATTTCAAAGGCAGGTAACAGCCTTGGTGAGGATCGGGAGGAAAGGTCCCCCACATGGGCTTTGCCCACTTCTGATTAGCATGGGGATGATAACCCTTCCCCCGTCCCAGTTTGCAAATACTTCATGTTTTCCTTTCCTTGTTCTCCTTTGGGAATTTGTATTAAGCAAGAAGGCAGTTGTAAAATCCACAAAAGAAAAGAGAAATGACAAAAAAAAAAAAAAAAAAAAAGCCTGCTGGTAATTCGTCAGGACAAAGCTTCTTTCCTGGCTCTTGACAGCACGCACTTCCCTCCACCCATGTTGTCCCCATCTTCGTTCAAGGTCACTTTGACTTCCGTGTGGTTTGGAATAACAGCTGCCTCGCTGATTTCCCTGCCTCCACTGTGGTCCGGTGTTCCTTCTGCCGTATGACCAGAGCCACAGTTCTAGAACGAAGCAAGTATTGGGTATCTACCACGTATCAGGCAAGGTGCTGGGCTCTGAAGAGAAAATGGTGGGCAAAGCCAAGCCCCCAGCCTCACCAACCACAGTCTAGTGAGGAAAATGTTTTTGTCACATAACCACACAAATAAGGATGAAGTTGCAAGTTGGTGAAGGTGGGTGGAGGTTGAATACGTGGCTGCCTAGGAACATAGAACAGAATTGGGTGGGAGGTCAGGAAAGACTTCCCTGAGGAGGTGATGGTTGAGAGCCAACTGGAAGACCTTCAGGAGTTAAAGGGATGCAGGATGGGTTTGAGAGAGGAGACAAAGAACATTCTAGGAAAGGGGACAAGCTTGAACCAAAGCTGTATGGTGAGAGGGAGCATGGCAAAGTCTAAGGATCCAAACCTGTCCACCTCCTGATTCATTTGACCTTAAGAAAAAGACAAGAGGCCTTACCCTGACCCCAAGACCGTGCATGATCTAAGCCCCTGACTGCTCCATCTCCTTCCATCCCACCTCTCAGACTTCTGCCTTCCAGCTGATGCCACACCCATCCCTCACACTTTCTGGGGGACTCCTTGTAGGGGAAAAAGGAATCTCATTTGTAGAGGATCTGGCCAAACATTATGCTAGATATTTACACACACACACACACACACACACACACACACCACCATAATCACAACATCTCCTATGAGGTAGATGCTGGTGTTGCCCCATTGCACAGGAAAGGAAGTTGAAGCTTGGTATGAACAAGCAATAAGACAAAGATCACGCACAGTGGGAAGTGGGCCTGGGATTCACACCCCAGTGGTCAGACACTAGAGCCTAACTAATGCTTCCCTCCAAGGGGTCAGGAAGAAGAGGTGAGTGAAGGGAAGGCCCCATACAGTTCTCTTCTTGTGCCAAGTCCATTTGATTGGTACTAGCGATATTGAAAAGGGCTATAAAGCCCCATCCAGGCTTTCAAGACAGCCTGTGGGGATTGATTAGCAATGTCTGCCAGGAGCACAGAACAGGGAACGGGCAGCATATGTCCTAGGTATTTTTCATCCCTGGACCAGCAGGATGTATGCTCTGGAGGGAGAACAACTCTAGTCCCAATTTGGCAAGTGTGAACTAGCATTCCTTCTCCATAAGGCTTTTCTAGACCTTCTCTGGCCACTCGAGAGCTGCTGTTCAGAGACCCCAACTCAATGGCAGATCAAGTCAGAGATGCAGCTTCAACCCAGGTGAGCCAAGTCTCCCCGTGCATTGCTTCCCAGAGGGCTATTCTTCAGAGAAGTCCTTCAGCCCTGCCTCGTGAGAGAACTAAACCCACTCTCCCCATCATGTGTGAAAACCCTTACCCAGTTGGCTTCATCTTCATGTCCACCAATGAAACTCAAACACAGAATAGAGAGACCTTGATGATCTCAGACATCATGACCAGCCTCCAAATGCCTGGAGGCCTCTCATTTTCAGAGACTCTCAATGCTCTCCCAAGGCCCCTGTAGAAACTTCCTTTGCACTTGGCAACCCCCGTGTTGTTTCTCCTGTCACTTTATTACAGTAACGCCCACCGGGCTGGCAGGGTCTGGAGCCATGCCCCAACCTGCTGGCAGAGTGTCAGCAATTTTGACCACGCCATCCATGTCCAAGAGAGCAGATGCAAGTGGCTGCTCCTTCTCAGCACCCAGATCTCCCCGAGATCTGGTTATAGCTTTCTGGAGCAAACATAAATGTGCATGCTCCTCTCATCCCCCACCCCTCCTCTGCTCTGACCTCATCTTATGAAGAACACATCTGAGGATGGGAAGCGCATTGAGCTGTGTCTGCCCTTTTTTTTTTTTTTAAAGGCAGCCTTTAAAAGCCTCTCTCTGGGTCTAATTATCTTTTAGAGGGAGACAAATACTTTCCCTCATTCCTATGTGTTTTTCAGGCTTTCCAGCTATTCCCCCTCTGTGAGAACCTAGCTCCATTATAGAACACAAAGCCCGCACGGGACCCCAGAGTGCTCTCTGTGGTGGGGCCAGAGAAGGAAACGGCTGGGTCCTTCCCCGGATCTTTCCAGAAGCTTGCACTGCCCTCAGAGTCAGATCCGTCTGGCTCATGTGCATTTTCTTTTCTCAACTCTTCCAGTTTAAGGATGGCTCTCCAGTAAATAGAAAGCTAAGTTTGCTATCTCTGCTTTGTTTTGAGAAGCTGTTAGAATAGCTGTTCAGAACCCAGATTCTGGGGTCAAGCTTCCCAGTTTGAATCCTGACTGCAGCCCTTGTTAATGACGTGACTGCAAGTTACACACTCTCTCTGGCCTCAGTGTACTCATCTGTAATTTGGGAGTACTATCTCCCTTACAGTGGTCAGGAGGGTGAAACCAGCTAATGTTTGTGCTTAAAACAGGGCTGGAACACAATAGCGCTACTACGAATTTATCCAAAGAATGCAGGAGTGCTGATTCATACACATGCACCCCAATGTTTATAGCAGCAGTATCAATAATAGCCAAAATACGGAAACTAGCCTCAGTTTCTCCCTGTGAATAAAACTCCCTCGGACTGTGTAAGTCCCCAATTTTCTTGGCCAATTCATCAAGGGGTGAGGGGTAGTTCCCTGAAATTAGATATTGAATGTCTTGCTGATGTCTCATGTGGGGCCTCTCACCCATTTTGATTTCAAGTCAAAAAATAAAACAATCTAGGTGTGCCTGGGTGGCGCAGGTGGTTAAGCATCCGACTCTTGATCTCGGCTCAGGTCACGATCTCACGGTGGGTTCAAGCCCCACATCGAGCTCTGTTATAATGGTGCAGAGCCTGCTTGGGATTCTGTCTCTCCCTCTCTCTGCCCCTCTCCCACTTGTGCTCTCTTTCACTCTCTCAAAATAAATAAACTTCAAAAATCTTTAATTAAATAATAGAAAATAAAGCAGTATAGACATATTTGCACCCCCATCTTGGTAACAAAGACCGTCCCCGTTATCAGAAGTTTTGGAGTGAATTCAAAAACACTGCAAGGATATGAGAAAGAGTCCTCTTCCTGGAAGCCAGGAGCCTCATCTCTGCCAGTTATTAGTCATGGGATCTTGGGAGAATTACTTCCCCTTCTAGGGTCTCAGTGTCTTGAGAGGGTCCAGGGCCCCTGAGGATCTTTGCGTCCACACATACCTCATAAGCAGAGCTTGAATCTAAATCAATGAGTCACTTAGAATAAAAAAAGAGAGATAATGAACTCCAGATGTTAAGGACCATCTACACTTCTCTGTTCCGAATTGTGTTGGCTGACTCAGGATGAAGGGTTGGGGTGTGTTTTTTTTTTTTTTTTTTGGTTTAAATTAGTAAATAACATAGTAGAGGTGGTATAAGAGGGCTCCTGAGTGGTTCATTATTTTGTAAGAATGGAAGCATAAATTTTTTACATGCCAGGAGAGCAGCTTAAAAGTCCTATAGAAAAGGCGCACTCAGGTGGCTCAGTCACCTGTCAGACTTTGGCTCAGGTCGTGAACTCACCATTGGTGGGTTTGAGCCCTGCATTGGGCTCTGTGCTGACAGCTTGGAGCCTGGAACCTGCTTCAGATTCTGTGTCTCCCTCTTTCTCTGCCCCTTCCCCATTCATGCTCTGTCTCTCTCTCAAAGCTGAGTAAACATTAAAAAAAATTTTTTTTAAGTCATATAGAATGGATGCAAAGTACATGGCATTTGAACTGTTTTCCTCCATCTTGCAGCCATGACAGACATCACTAATCAATCATGGTGTTCAGCCTCCAAATTGTTCTTACCACAGAGCACCAGGTGGCCATCAACAGTGGACTTGAGTCAAAATCCATTTGATGGCCTTCATCTAGGACCATTTTCCTATTTTACAGGTCAGAAACTTGAGTCTTTTGAGACTAAGCACATGGCCCAAGGTCCTGGAACTTATCAGAAGCAGAAACCAGAATCCCAACCCTGTAATTTCCTATTACCTTTTTCAATACCGTGCCACCTGAAACCTTAATAAAACGTGATATAAAGACTTTCATATTAAATTTTTTTATATTTTATTTTTGAGAGAGAGACAGAGTGGGAGCAGGGGAGGGGCAGAGAGCGAGGGAGACAGAATCCAAAGCAAGCTCCAGGCTCTGAGCTGTCCTTGCAGAGCTTGATGCAGGGCTTGAACACACGGACCTTGAGATCATGACCTGAGCCGAAGCTGGATGCCCAACCGACTGAACCACCCAGGCATCCCAAGGTTGAAACTCAGGTTTATCTTGTTGCTCTAGAACAAAATCTAAGAAACCTGTTACAAACAAAATATAGGACTAGCTGACCACGCTGAAAATTCAATTTCCTGGGACACCTGGGTGGCTCAGTCGGTTAAGCGTCTGACTTCGGCTCAGGTCATGAACTCACGGTTCGTGGGTTTGAGCCCCGCATCGGGCTCTGTGCTGACTGCCAGCTCAGAGCCTGGAGCCTGTTTCAGATTCTGTGTCTCCCTCTCTCTCTGACCCCCCCCCCCGCT
This sequence comes from Crocuta crocuta, assembly GCF_008692635.1. Lineage (NCBI taxonomy): Eukaryota > Metazoa > Chordata > Mammalia > Carnivora > Hyaenidae > Crocuta > Crocuta crocuta. The sequence goes on from NW_027531893.1 coordinate 10,920,508, forward strand.
CACGCTGTCTCTCTCTCTGTCTTTCTCTCTCAGAAATAAATAAAACATCAAAAATTTTAAAAAAAGAAAATTCAATTTTCTTTGCACTTCCTCCGAATGGGTTCCTAAAATGCCTTTCATGCTAAGTTATAGCAGCTATGGAGAAGGAACTTGAGTATCACTAGGGAAGAAAAGGACAAAAATGAGGTGGTTTCAGGCACGTTAGTTGGCCATTTTCAAGAGCTAGAAAATCCATGGCGTGCTGTTATTAACTCAGGAAGCAGTACTTTGCCCTCCACAGAGTCATCAGCAAGCTCACCGAGCCCCTTAGAGCAATACCTGATGAATCCATGTCTCTACAGAAGGTGCCCTGGTGCCTGACACAGAGAAGGTGCTCCAAAATAAAAGTCAAATGGAAATGAGTGCTTGGGTCTGTATTAATATTCTTTCATATTAAGCTATAAAAAATAATTATAATCTGTCCCTGCGTTACTCTCCATTATTGCTTATCTAATTGCTGCTGAAATCTACAAGAGGAGTCCGGTCTTAAAAAGCTCTTATCTCCAAGGTATTTGTAATAGGAAAGTGAATGACAGCAACCGGGAGACAAAGGGGAGGCGGTCAGATTTAGTCAAAATGGAAGGATATTTTTTATGACATGAGAGCTAAGAGGAGCTCTTAAGAGACGTCTAATGAATTCCGATGACCGGTTAAAGAATACAGAGGACTTAGAAACATGAGGCAGGGGACCAGGTAGAGTCTATGGCAATGATTCCTATGAGAGATGATGAAGTCTGAACTGATAAGCCAGTGGCAGGGAGAAGAGCCATCCGGTGGGGGATGTTAATACCAAAATTCTGTTGAGTAGACTCAACAGGAGGCGACGAAATGGGAAATAAGGGAGAACATGTAGCTGAGCAAGCCTGTGGGAGACAGTGTATCCATTAGCACAATTGTTTAGCCATTAGATCTGCAGCCAGATGTGGTCTTGGGGGTGTACGGCTGCCCCCATCATGCCAGAGCAGCCTGCAAGCCTCAGCTGGATGAGCCACAGCCCTGGTTTCTTCCCAACTGTGGCTTTATCACTGCTCCACCAGGTCATTTGTGGATCCCAGGGAGGGCTGAGGAGGGCTGAGCAGGCCACTTCCAGCCTTCTGGTGGGTTTCAGTGGGTTTCCTTGTTTCCCAAAGACCGACCTGCCGAAAGTAATTCACGTTGCCCGGGGAAAGCAGATCTACAGCCTTCCGAAGTGGATGCTGACATTGTAAAGCTCCAGCCTCTTCTGGGATCCTCGTTACTTGGAAATATCAGCCACTCGGGAAGTGGAAACACTGTGTTGTGACCAGGATCTGGCCAGATGTCTTAAAACGCAGAGCTGGGAGTGTTCTGCAGACTTTGACAGATGATTTGAGGCGAGAGAGGAGAGATACTGCACAATACAGGCCAGGTGACAAGTCAGAGTTGGACATTGGATGTCACTGACTGGTACATATGGACCATCTCTCATCCCAGGAAATTCCTCTCTGGCCTCATCCCCCTGAGGCCCTGGTCACCACCACCCTTCTCCTCAGGCTTCTCCATCCATAGACCTTCCTCTCAACTCCTTTCTGCTCTGTTCTCCACCCACCTCTTTTTCTACAGACTGCTAGAAATGCAGGATCCTGTCCCACTGCACTTGACCCCAGAGTACCGAGAAATCCAGCCCTCTCTCCTTTCCCCATCGTTCATCCAGGCTCTGCTGGGGGGGCGAGGGACAGGCCCTACATTAGAACCAAAATGTCCATCAAGGCATTTTTCTAAACAATAGAACTTTCCAATCTCTGAGATTAATTGTGCCATTTCTCTAGAAAGCAGAGAATCTGCAGCCAGTTTCTGTTTAAGATAACAACGTTCCTTTCTGCTCTACTGTACTGATGTCAAAGCATTTGGTGAAACCTTTCCCCTTGCGTTCTCTGCTGCTGGTTACCCACCATGCTCGCCTACGGTCACTTGGTAGCAAAACAGCAGAACACAAAGATAGAGAGATTCCCTAGAGATTCTCATTGGTCACGTGATACAACAGGCACCGAGGGGCTCAGCAACTTTGTGGCCGAGCCAGGGTCCGACCCTTAGCTGTGACAGCCAGCTTGGCGTCCCCACTACTTCTCTAGTGGTTTCTACACCTGAGTGCACATCAGAAATGCCTGGGGCAGGCCCATCACCAGAGGTGCTGATTCGATGAGTGGGTATCGGTTATGGGGATTTCACTGCAAATAAGGGAAACTCCAACTCAATAAAAGAGCTTATTATCTCATATAACAGAAGTCTGCAGAGAGGTCAGGCCTCCAGGAAGGTTGATTCAGCTGCTCAGAGGTGTCAAGAGGCCAGAGGGAAGAAATGCCCTTCAGGACAATGTCAAGGATCAGTCAGTTGTATCAGACCGCCAGGCACCTCCCCAGTCTGGGTCACAAAACCCGCTGTCATCACAGTTAGCACTGTGTATTAAACTTACCTATTTATTTGTTTGTCTAGATTTGGGGCTCAGCAAGAGCAAGCACCATGACTCTGCCCTCCTGGCTTTTATAACCGCTTTGCCCTCTTCTCAGAATGCTCTCCCTGAACCTACTCCTCATGGTTCCGTCTCCTGGCCATTTCCAAAACACCTTAGGGCACTTATTTTGGAGTTGACTTCCTCCAGGAAGACTTCCTAGACTTCCAAATGCCAGTGAGCTTGTTTGGTTCTTCCAATATCTCTTGTACTTGTACTTCATACTCATCTCACTATATTGTAATTTTCTGGCTCCCTGTGTCCCTTCCAGACATTTAAATTTGATCCAAACCCTGTTATACAACCACTGATTTCTGGGAGTTCCCAGTTTCCTACTGCTTCTCTCTGTTCCCACCTATGCCTGGTGCCTGTTTCAGCCCCTGAGAGTATTACATCAGGTCCCAGAAACTCCCAGAAACAGGGGCTTTCAGCATGTGTACTCATGATCCTTATCATCAGAACATTCTGGGCAGCATGACTCAGGCCTGGCTCCTGGGTTTCATTTCCATGCTGAGAACTCTCCCAGGGGACACAGAAGTCTCCGGCCACATTATCTTCTCATCTCAACCCCAGAAAAGACTATTATTATTATTATTATTATGGTGTTAAAAAAGAGAAAGGTATCTAAATGAGCAATAAATTATACATGTGGATCAAGATATAACTGCATGGATTTTCATAGCAACATTCTCTACAATCAACATCGAAACCAACCTAAATGTCCACCAGATAGGGAACTGGCTAAATATTGTACATTTTAACCATACCGTAGAATTTTAAGCAGCCATTAAAATTGATGAGATATTTCTAAATGTGTTGACCCAGAAAGAGGACCATGGCATAATGTAGAGTTAAAAAGCGGGTTACAGAATAAGAGAACACACACGATGTTAACGCATTTGCATAAAAGTATGTGGGGGTGTATGTGTGTGTGACAGAGAGAGAGAGACAGAGAGAGAGAGAGAGAGAGAGAGAGAATGTGTATTTAGAAATATCTGGAGGAATATTTATCAAAATATTAGCAGTGGTTATCTCTGGGTAATGGGATTTTGGAAGGTTTTTCTCTCTCTTCTTTTGTCCCTCAGTACTGAGTGAATCTTATTTTTATTTTGAGTGTGTGTTTTTATAATGGGGGAGGGCTCTTGCCTGGTTTTCGCAACTTTCAAGGAAAGCCTTGAACCGGAGCAGGGGCCACAGTGAGACTGCCCTCCTTGTTGACTCATGATGGGAAGAGAGAAAAGGGTCACGAGCCGACTGACTATAAATGAGCTTGGCTTCTTTTTATAAATGTTTTGTGCCTGTGGCCTGGAGCCAGTCTCTCTGCTCAAAAGAATCTGAAACTGCAGACCCCCTCCTGGGCCCCAGTGAGGGCATTTGGCCCAGTTTCCCACTCCCCAGACGCCTGTTTGCCGGCACAGAGCAGAGATTTTCAATAACATCCAGAAATTTCCAGAAGGATCTATGGTTAGCAGAGCAAGCTTCCCAGGAAGCCTCCACAAAAAGCAACGGTCCTCTCCCCTGAGATCAATACTGAGGCTGCCAGACTCCTTTGAAAGTCTTCAGACATCATCTCTTATTCTGCCACCTGTATGGAAATTCTGGTGTAGAACCATCCAGTCTCCTCCAATCTGGGACCTCCCAGAAGAATCCAGCTTAAATCCGACCCACCACCATCCCTAACCCTCCAAGCGCAACAGGAAGGTGATGGAGACTAGGGAAAGGAATGAAAAAGTCCTTTAGAGATATTTGGGGGCTTGGGCCAACGGTACTGCAATGCTCACTGTCCTTACATGGAATTCTGGAAGAATTCCAACGGATGTGCCCTGAAAACACTACTAATTAAACATGGCCAGGGAAAGGTACAGGCACTATAAGGCACAGGAAATAGGGTCTGAAGAGGTGAATGTTGTTGTGCAGGAAAGCACCAAAGGTGTGGATGAAATCACTTAGAAACACGGAAGGTGAGCCACCCGAGCCTGACTTGGGCAAAACCTTGCTCTTTCGAGCCGAGAGAGCATGTGTGAGGGTACTTGCATGGCCCAATTAGACAAGCAATCTTTGATAACCACTTTCCTCCTTTCATACCATTCGCAAAACCTCTTGGCTCTGTCTTTACAACAGATCCCAAACCCCGTTGTATCGGGCAAGGTGCCATAGAGAAGCAGTACCAGAGGGGTGAATAGACAGTGGGGTGGTCAAACTCTTTTATTGTGTGTTCCGAGGATGGCCAGCCAGATGCAGCCATGGGAGTAAACAGGAAATCGCTTAGCGAATAACTTTCATTGTACGCACAGATGCTAGAGAGGGAGTCACCGCAGGCCACGTGCAGAGGGTCACAGGGGAAAAACATCAGACAGCAGGAAGGGGAGAGCTTAGGTCAAGGTTTCCTAAGGTTTCCTGAGGTTTCCGTAAGATAGGCAAGGTGGGGCTCCTGGGTGGCTCAGTAGGTTAAGCGACTTCGGCTCAGGTCATGATCTCCAGTTTCGTGAATTCAAGCCCCGCATTGGGCTCTCTGCTGTCAGCACAGATCCTTTGTCCCCCACTCTGTCAGGCTCTCCCTCCCTCATGTCCTCTCTCTCTCTCTCAAAAATAAACTTTAAAAAAATTAAAAAATTAAATTCCACATATAAGTGGAAAAATAAAGGCAAGGCAAGACAGTGTCAACAGTTCAAGGTTGGCTAGCTGGAAACATTCCAGCAGGCTTTGGGCTACAGGGTGGTGTCTAGCTGCCTGAGACCAGCTTCGGGATGATTAAGGCCGAGGAAGAGCCTTCTGGCCAGTGAGGGTCAGATAGAGGGGCTCTGCATTGGTCAGCCTGTATATCAAAGGTGTGCCTATATATCAAAGGTGTATATCAATGCTGTTTCCTTTGCCATATTTAGCCCAGTAGGGGCAGTCTTTCTCTCCCCATCCAGAAAGGCCATTTACAGTGTCAAAACATAGTAACATATAGAAAATTCAAAAATATATGTACAAAGGAGACAGAGATAGAGATCTCTATGTAGCTATATATACATGTGCATGTACACATGGGTGTCACTAGTGAAATGTCACCAGTCTGAGGGTGAGAAGTCCTGGGCTACACCATTTGGAATCCCGTCTAGAAGCTGCCTTAGGTGGCAAATATCAGAGGCATAGAGTGAGAGGCCAAACAGGTCAAGAGTAGGAGTACATTCATCACCAGGTCAGGAGATACGTGTGTAAAAAACAAAATGAAGTAATAGTAACAAAACCTCATTCGTTGTCAATGAAGGAAATTAAAAATAAAGGGCCACTACGGACCAAAATGGTTCGGATACTTATATGCTACCTTGAGTACATTTGAGCTATGATGCTCACTGCTAGGGGGAGTATAATTGGTCTGACGGTTCCAGAAAATAATTTGGCTCTTGTTACCAAGCTCTTTATGATGCTCATACACTTTAACCAAGAAATTTCACCTCTGGGAATGCATCCTAAAGAAAAACCCAAGGAAGCAAAAAACTCAAAGCAAACTAAATGCCCCACAATTCAGAAGGGGTAACAAACTAGAATATGGAAAAAACCATTTTAAACAATGTTCAGAGCAAGTTTTAATGGCATGGAGAGATGGTTCCAAATCACACTAAGAGGGAAAAAAAAAAAGCAGGATTCAATTAAATACGCACCATGGTCTCCACTACATAAAAAAGTACTAAAACGTCTTTTGTGCAAATACTGAAAATTTATCTGTGGTCACCTTTATGGTTTGCCAATTTTTTTGATGTTTTTATATCACCCAAATTGACATGGTTAATACATTTTTTCTCCAATGTGTGTGTGTGTGTGTGTGTGTGTGTGCGCGCGTGTAGGCTTCCCTACGCCGACTAGCTAGTGTTCAAGAATTCGACCCAAATCAACTCAGTTCTGACACTATCTACCCAGAGAACAGTTTCCACAGACAGGTAAGGGGCTCAGTCCCACAAAACTGCTCTCAACTTCGGAGGCCAATCACTAACCCAGGTTGTTACCTGTGCTTCTTATTGACCCGCTACAAATTGGAGTTTCCGAAGACCCCCCTTCCAACTCAGGATGTCAAGTTCAAGTCCAGGTTGTTACCTGTATTTCTGACCAATCGCCTAGAAATCAGAGGTTCCCAGGATCCCCTCCTTGGGTTTAATTAATTTGCTAGAGTGGCTCACAGAACTCAGAGAAACATTTTACTTACTAATTCAGAAGCAGCAGAGACAGAAGAGATGTGTAGAACAAAGTGTGGGGGGGAGGTAGGCCATGGGTTCCATGCCCTCCCCAGGCACAACTCCCCCCGTAATCTGTACGTGTTCACCAACCTAGAAGCTCTCAAAACCCTGTCCTTTTTATGGAGACATCCTTACATAGATTTGGATGATTAAACCATGCCCCTTGGTGATTGATTCAGCCTCCAACCCCTCAGGGTTAGTGGATGGGACAGAAAATTACAATCCCCTAAATTACGGTTGGCTCCATTGGCAACCAGGCTCCATAGGGTGCTTCCCAAAAGCCACCTCATTAACATTACAAAACACACCTTTATCACTCTCACACAAGAAATTCCAAGGGCTGGGGAGCAATTAGCTAGGCACTGGAGAGGACCCCATATATATATATAAGAAATATATATTTGATCCTTCAGATGACCAACATACATCTATAAATCACAGTATCACGATTACTTTGTACATAAATAATATTTTCTAAATATCAGTCATGTTTGGGAGAAAAAAGCCATGAGCTTATTCTAATTTGTGTATGCATGTTAGGAAACCATTAAAAAAGTCACGATTCACAGGCTAGCAGAAATAAAGTCATGAAGCTTTGAACAGAGTCTAGCATTGAATCCACCACGTGTACAAAATTGGGGAGGGGGTGGGGGAGGTTCCAAATACTCCAGTCTGAAGATTCTCAGACCAAAGAACCTGACTGATATCTAGGAGGTTAAAGGCCATCTGACGCCCAGATACAGCACTCACTCACCTCCTAGGTGAGAGACTTTATATGAACAATGAGGTCTCCATATTTTTTTCCTGTATGATTATGTTCCCAGAAGAGTCACATATTCTTGTTTTCACCTGTTCAGTAATTATGTAGTGAACCCCCACCGTGTGCTGTGTTGGGTGTAAGGGATGCCATCGAGGATGAATTTAGCGCTTTCTTTGCAAGAGCTGTAGGTTTGAGACTTGAGTGAGGTACTAACAGGCAATTTAAAAAGAGAGAGACAGAGACAGAGAGACAGAGAGACAGAGACATGCTATGGTTCAATGATTCGAAAATCCGGAAGCAGGCACTACCCCTGATCTTGGCAGAGAAACGGACGCTATAGCAGAGACTTTAAATCTCTGCGAATAGTCCATTAACACGCCCACATTTCCCAGCTTCCTCTGTGGTAAGGAGGGGGTCACGTGTCTAGTTCCGACCAATAGACGGACCGGGAATAACGCACGTCACTTCTGGGTTGAGGCCGTCAAGGAAGTTGGGGCCCACTGGTCCAGGCGCCCCAGGGGCAAGACAGAAGACGGTGTCAGACCGAGACCTGGCTGCAAGAGCGGCCCGGAGCCGGGGGAAGAAGCCTGCCAGACTTTGGAGATAGTTGCTTCGAAGTTGAATTTGAGGTAAAAAGATCCATTTCTTTAACTGCCATGATACATTTACCCTGGAGTTTTAGCAACTTCCCCACAACCGTTTCTCCACCTTCGATGGCAAAATTTCTGCCTTTTAATTTGAAGCTCCTCCGTTTATTGTTCCCCATCTTCTCCCCGCAGCTGCTAATGGCCAGGAAGTAAATCCGAGAGGGTCCAGCCTAGTTGCCGCTTAAAGAAACATTTTAATGGAAACCCAGCCTCGGAGCTCTCCTGGAAGTCCCAGTTCTGTGTGTTGGCATTACTAAATTCCCACTTCTGCAGAATAAGCCTTTTTCTTTACTTTCAACTGTGCTGGAAATGGTCTGCTTTAAACCGCTTATCAATACAGGCTGCTTCCACCTCTCCACCGCGGCCCCTCCGGAGCTGCTCCCTTCCAGTAAGGTATTACGGCAAAGCCCCCTCCAAAATCCCACCAGCAGTCACCCAGGGGGCTTCCTGCAAGGAGCCCGTGGATTCCTGGCCCACAAATAATCAGTTTAAGGAGCCGTAAAGGGGGAGCTTTACCATGGGGCCCGTGCCAGTGGAATTTCCAATTTCTTTTCCTTTTTCTTGTTTTTACTCAGAGACCCTTTCCATTAAGAAGCAATTCTAAGCAGTGATAAGTGGAAGGGGAGGGAAGAAGGTCCGTTTACGGCAGGTTCAGGAATTCAAGTCCCAGTTCTCAAGAAAAATCTTTTTCAATCCCAGTTGCCAGAGCAAAGGGATCCGTCGCATCATCTGCTACAGCAATAAAAAAGAAAAGTGAAGCAGGGGCTCTGGGCCGCCATTTGGAGCCCAAATAATACACAAGATGAAGCAGCTGAGCGGCAGGGATATTCTGCAGGTCGAAAGAAGCTGTAGCTGAAAAGAACAACTTAACAGAGCGATAGAAGGGAGAGGGCACCAGGATGATGGTGAGATGGACCTGCATTCACATCCTGGGTCCTCTCTGACCTCAGTCTCCTCTTCTGTAAAATGGGAGGTATCACCTATCTTGCACTGTTGTCCCGAGGGTCAAGACAGGTAATTTGTTGGGACGAGGCTGCTGCCAGGCAGCTTCTAGAAGCTGTGCATACCTTAGCTCATTTGATCCGCACTAAAACACTGTGAGGTAGGTGCATCGATACTCCCATTTAACAGATGCATAAAAGTCCAGGCATTTGTCAGAGACCAGAAGAGAAGTGTGGATGGGATTCAAATACACACAGTCTGGCCCCCAAGTTCATGCCATTAGTCGTCTAGCGTGTAGTTAAGCGTTCAGATTAACAGAAGTAATGGAGTGGTAAGTCACAGGGAGGTCAGGAAGGAACATTGGTAAAGCCCTGTGTTTTTTTCTTTTTTTTTTTTTAAATATTTATTTATTTTTGAGAGAGAGAAAGTACAAGTGGGGAAGAGACAGAGAGAGAGTGGAACAAAGGATCCAAAGCAGGCTCTGTGCTGACAGCCGAGAGCCCAATGCGGGGCTGGAACTCACCAACTGTGAGATCATGACCTGAGCTGAAGTCGGATGCTTAACTGATGGGGCCACCCAGGAGTTCCTGGTAAAGCCCCATGTTAAGTGCTTTACAGGTGACTCATCCAGTCCTCACAATAACCTGGTTCGGGACAGTCATTACTCTGCTGTAATATTTTTCTACATTTTTCTTTAAATGTTATTAATTACGTTCACAGTGTTGTGCGGCCTTCATCACTATTTCTAAAACTTTATCATCACCCCCAAGGAAACCGTACGTACCCATTAAACAACAACCATCCCTTCCCCTTTCCCATGGCAACCTAGTCTGCCTTTGGTCCCTATGAATTTGCCCATTCTAGATATTTCATACAAGTGGAGTCATACAATATTTGTCCTTTTATGTTGGCTTATTTCACTTAGGACAAGGTTTTCATCTGTGTTGTAGCCTGTGTCAGAATGCCATCCCTTTTGTGGCCAAATAATATTCCTTTATATAGAGAGACCACGTTTGGTTTATCCATGCGTCTCTTGATGGACAGTTCGGTGGCTTCCACATGCTGGCTCTTGTAAATAATGCTGCCACAGACAGTGGCATAAGGCTATCTACTTGAGTCCCCGTCGTCCATTTTTTGCAACATCTATCTACAAATGGAATTGCTAGATCATATGGTAACTCTGCGCTTAACTTGTCTGAGGACCCACCGCACTATTTTCCACGGCAGCTGCACCATCCTGCACGCCCACCAGCAATGCACACGGTTTCAGTTTCTCCGCATCTCTGCCAACGCTTGTCGTTTTCCCTTTTCTTACTAATCGCCATCCTAATAGGTGTGAAGTTGCATTTCCTTGTTGTTTTGCTTGACCTTTCCCTAATGATGATGTTGAACATCTTTTATGTACTACTTTTATGTCATCGTTAGAGAGATGCATATTCAAGCTCTGTGTTTTTAAGATGTTTCAAAATAAATGGGGGGGTCTCACAGCATGCCATGGAGAAAACTGCCACTTTTTCCAGGAAAGTTACTTTCTTGTTATTTCTGACGATCGGAGTTTCATTCAACCTCATCTCTCAGCAAATTTCAGCCTCAACCGTATCATTTGTTCCCTTGGTCAGCAAGTTCCCGAGGAGTCCTTTTGCAAAGCTTCTTTCCAACGTCCGAAGTGACAGACAAATCTAACTTTGGGCAAAGGTCCAAGAAGTCCTTACTCCAAGAGGCAAGAGGAAGGATAAAATCGAATTGTCATCAGTTGTCAATTTGTCCTTCATTCTGGACTAAGCAGGCACTGGGGATTTGGGCTTTTTTCTTTCGGTTTTAAATAGAAAAATCATCTCTTCTCATGCCCTAATCACAGAACAAGGAGGAGAAAGGAGGAAGTTGCCAAAAAAAAAAAAAAAAAAAAAAAAAAAGGAGAGAGTGTTCCCTCCCAAAACACACAAAGACATCAATTTTAGTTTCTATCAAATCTCAAGCCCTATGAAATTTATCAAAGTTTATAGTAGAACTATTCTCTCCACTAGATTTTGTAGCTAACCAGTTTTTCCCTCTGTTGACATGTCTATTGTCTCACATTCTATGGGAATAATGAGCTTCATTCAATACTCTCCAATGTTTTCCTTCCCTAGTTACAAGTTCTTTCTATTCCCCTTTCCCAAGCCCTTGGCATTCTTTCAAACACTTTCTACATTGTTTTCAGTAGGAGGCAACTCCCTGGGCTTGGATCCAAAGCGTGGAGTGCGGACCATCAGGCTGGGCTACCCAGGGTTACAGTCCTGCCTCTGTCACTTAATATTATTTTGTTGTTTTTGACACTGCTCTTGCTGACCTCTCTGCATATCCATTTCCTTTTTGTCTGTTAGAAAAAGCAGTCACGTTCCTAAAAATAGCCAAAACACCAAATTGATCTGGCTTAACCGTAAATGTATTTTTAAGTATATCTCATTTAACAGGAAGCCCAGGGGCACCTGGATGGCCCAGTCAGTTAAGCATCTGACTTCGGCTCAGGTCATGATCTCACAGTGTGTGGGTTCCAGCCCCATATCGGGCTCTGTGCTGACAGCTCAGAGCCCGGATCCTGCTTCGGGTTCTGTGTCTCCCTCTCTCTCTGTCCTGCCCCCACTTGCACGTTGTGTCTCTTTCTTTAAAAAATAAATAAACATTAAAAAAATTTTTTTTAACAGGAAGCCCAGAAGTTAAGTAGGTTTTAGGACTACTGATTCATCCACTCAATGATGTCATTAAGGATCTAGGTTCCTTCCATATCACTGCTCCACCAGCCAAGCATCAATGTCATCCTGAAGGCAATTTCCCTGTAGTTATAAGAAAGCTGTCAGCTACAGGCTGCACTGTACATACCCAGAGAAGGCAGGAAGCTTTCCCACCATATGGGTGATGGTGGGGTGTTCTCCTTAGACCAATTGCACCAACACAGGTCACATATCCACTCTTGGATCAATAACAGTGTCCAGAAGGGTGCTGCGCGTTAATTGCGTTAAGCCCAGTTCTGGAACCAAACACTGGCGAAAGGGTTGGATTTACCGTAAATGGCTTNAACTGAAAAAATCAGAATTTTATTAGGAAGGAGAAAGAAAACAATGAATGCTAAGAAAAACATGGTGGTCGAGGAGCCTGGTGGCTCAGTTAGTTAAGCATTCGACTTCAGCTCAGGTCGTGATCTCTAGGTTCGTGGATTTGAGCCCCATGTCAGGCTCTGTGCTGACAGCTCAGAGCCTAGAATCTGCTTCGGATTCTGTGTCTCCCTCCCTATTTCTCTCTCTCTCTGCCCCTCCCCCACTTGTGTGTTGTGCTCTCTCTCAAGAATAAATAAATAAACATTAAAATATAAAAGAAAATAAAAAAGAAAAGCATGAGAGCGCCTGGGAGGCTCAGTCAGTTAAGCGTCTGACTTCGGCTCAGGTCATGATCTCACGGTTCATGGGTTCGAGCCCCACGTCTGGCTCTGTCCTGACAGCTAGCTCAGAGCCTGGAGCCTGTCTTTGGATTCTGTGTCTGCCTCTCTCTCTGACCCTCCCCTGCTCACGCTGTCTCTCTATTTCTCTCTCAAAAATTTAAAAAAAAAAAAACCATTAAAAATTAAAAAAAAAAGAAAAGCGTGATGGTAACCACTGCATAACATATCAGACATCTTTTTAAAAAGTGTAAATATATATAACTTCTCGAAGTTTCTGTTTACGTTATAGATAAGAGCATGTAAATATAGAAATAGTTTGATATATACCATAAGTATACAGAGGTTATATAACTATAAACCTGGTACATAGCAGGTGCTTAATAGCAGGTAGTTTTTTTATGATTATTTAATAATTACCAGCATGTCTTAAATTCCTATAGCACTAAACCTCTTAAAGACAGAAGCCATTAACCTGATCTTTAATGTTCATAATAAAAGGCCAAGATTCCACCCGCTTGTCTGGTATAAAATCATACAGTGTCCTCTCAGGTAACAACAGAGTGATTCCATTATTCTTCCATCCACCCACCCTCCATCCATTCGATCAAATATTCAGGCTTCCCGACTCCTAAGAAAGCACAGAGAGAGGAGGAGAAACTCTGAAATTGGAAGTCCTCTGGGCATCCCCAGCACCTGAGGATCTGCCTGAGGCAATGGCAGGCAGACAGGAGAGTGACCCAAGGGGACAACCAGTCTCTCTGACCCAAGAATCCTCGCTGGACTTGGAAAAGGGAAGGTGTTGGCTTGGGGGGGCACCCAGGACCACAGTCATCAGTATGGTGAAGACTTGCGGTCTCACCTTCCAGGGCAACTGGATCCTCAGTTTCACAAGGTTTCAGATACTCATCCGTCAGCAGGAAGGAGATTCAATCAAGAAATCAGAAACTTGACAGAAACTAAACCCAACCCCCACCCCCCCCCCC
>NW_027531893.1:10934145-10965564 GCF_008692635.1 Crocuta crocuta
CAATCCCTTGCCCTGGCCATGCCACAAACAGCAGAATAGCTTCCCACAGAACTGAGGCCAGGGAACAGGATTCTGTGTGAGCCACAGTCCCAGAGAAATCTGCACTGCAGTGTGTTACTATGAAATGCATAAATGCATGGACCAAAGAGCTGAACCAAGCCGGGATGGGCAAGCTTTTCTGTTCCTTCCACCCCCTCTTCTTCTCATCTCCCCTTGGCCCTGAACATCAGTCCTCTTTCTCGGATTCAGGCAAAAATCCTTGGCAAACGCAATAACATTTACGCATTTGGAATAGAATCTCTGCATCTTGTTAGCATAGCAATGTAAAGCAAATACAGATGAGAGCAGTGGCTTTCTGCTGGTGCGGTCGTCCAAAGAGCCCTGTCTCCAGCCAACCTAATTTTTAGTGCAGGCATGGGAGTGCCATCTTATGGTAAGGAATAAAAAGGACACTGCTTTCCAAGCTAGGAGCATCCTTGGGGGAAGGGAAGGCTTCCAGTGCCATCGCCTGTGCACAACTTCCTGCCATCCAGGAGGAAAAGAGAAGCAAGCGCTACAGTCCACATTTTGTCCTCAAAGTTGAGCCAAAGTGGAGTCCCAGAAACGCAGCTTTCTCGCTTTCAGTTCCAGGAAAGGTTGGGTTTCTTAGAAAATCTTCCTTCTTGTGTGCTCAGTAAGGTCGTGTTTGGGGAAAGTAATCAGTGATTTGATCAGGAAATCAAGGGCTTTTGGGGGGCCCCTGGGTGGCTCAGTCGGTTAAGCATCTGACTTGGGCTCAGGCCAAGATCTCACGGTTTATAGGTTCAAGCCCCGCATCAGGCTCTGTGCTGACAGCCCAGAGCCTGGAGCCTCTTCGGATTCCAAGTCTCCCTCTCTCTCTCTCTGCCCCTCCGCGACTTGTGTTCTGTTCTGTCTCTTTCTCCCTCTCTCTCAAAAATAAATAAATGTTTAAAAAATTACAAAAAAAAAAAAAGAAACCGGATGCATTAAAAAAAAAAAAAAGAAGAAGAAGTTAGGGATTTCTTTTTTCTAAACTGAGCTTTACTAGTCAAGATTTACCTGTACCTGGACTTCCTCTGCCCCCAGAGATGTAGCTTCCGTGGGTCATGGTGGGAGCACATGAATGTGGAGACAAGTCTGGTGGGCAGAATCTTGGGGAATTTTCCTGGCTTTCCTGGGCTCACCACATTATGGCATTATGTCCTTGCAGGTTGTAGGAGCCAGCATCTGCAAAATCTTGGGGGAGCCCTTTACCCCTTTGCAACATGGCCCCAAATCTGCCCCAGCTCAAGCCTGTCCTTCACCTCGTCAGCATTATGTGGAGCCTTGGGAAGACTGCACCTGCCTCTTTGGATTCGCTTAAGGTTTAGGTAAGTTGATACAGATGATATGCTTGGAGCTGTACCTGGTGCATAGTACATAGCAAGAGCTCTGTGTGTTTGCTGGCACCGCTTTTATTAATATCATCATCATACAAAATCTGGTGTTTGCCTTCAGAAATTCCAAACTTTGTAGTATCTGACTATATAAATAGCTGCACCACCAGCCTCAATATTTGAAATTTCAACAATTGCTAGTAGGAATCGGCATTTATCAATGCCAGGCATTTTTCTGATAGAATTGTTCTCAAATGGGGACACTTGTGGCCCCCAGGGGGCATTGATAATGTCTAGAGACATTTTTGGTTGTCAGAATTAGAGGGAGGGATGCCACTATCACCCAGTAGGTTGAGATCAGGATGCGATTAAACATTCCACAATGCACAGGAACCTCCCCCCCCAAACAAAGAATATCCAACCCAAAATGTCAATAGTGGTCAAGGTTGAGAAGCCATGCTTTTATCATTTTGTACATGTTATCTCCTTTAATGTTCTCAACACTCCTGTAAGGTAGGTATTATTATTACCCCATCCTACAGGTGAGGGAACTGAGATGTAAAGAAGGTCTACAACTCATTCAAGGCCACCCCAATGGCAAGTGGAGATGGGATTAGAACCTAAGCCTTCCCGGGTTTTGAACCTCCCCACGGGGACCCTACCGGCATCCTGGTGCTGAAGATACAGAATCCCCCAAATAACATCAGTTAGTCAATTCCCAATGAGAGGTACCCAACACAGAAAATATAAGGAAGGGAGAATTTCAGCTTTAATTCTTCCCCAGCTAGAGACCTTAAAGTATTCTGAAACAGTAAGAAATGCAGCCGCCCCTCTGCAGCCCTAACCATATCACCAGACTCTGAAGACTCTGGACTAGGGTTTGCCAAACTACAGTCCCCAGGCCAAACCTGGCCCTCTGCTTGGTTTGTAAATAAAGTTTTATTGGAACACAGCCATCTCATTCATTTCTATATTATCTATGACTCATTTTGTCCCTTAATAGCAGTGTTGAGTAGTTGCAGCAGAGACTGTCTGCCCTGTAAAGGCTAAGTATTTACCATTTGGCTCTGTAGAGAGAGCATTTCCAGCCTCTGCTCTAGAAGAATACAGGCAACTGGCTAACTAGCTTAAGACTCCTATTGCCAGCGTTTGCTCTTGGTTTATGTCCTGGATGAGAAGCTTTACCCCAGGCCTAACTGAGCATCCCTCTGCCCCTCAGAACCTCAACACAAACGAATTCAGGCTAGAGATCAGGAAACCTTGTTCAGCCTAAATTGTCTGTGTTTTGCCCTTTCTGCCCATGGATAACACAGTCTGTCCATCAGTAAAACCTGGGCTATGGGCTATGGGCAGGTCCTGAATCATTCTTACTTCCTCCTACGTGCCTCACCTTCCTGTATCCCAAACAGGTGACATCATAGCTACTAAAGCACCAGTAAAAAACATTTATTAAACACTTCATTGGTTTATCAAGTACTTTTCTAATGATGTATGAACTCTTTTAATGCTCCCAATAACCCACCGCTAAGTGTTCTTATGTTGCACGCCTTATGGATGGGGGCCTTGCCTTTGCAGATTGGCTGGCCAGCTACAGGAAAGCAGTCTGCCTCTATCAAAGACAATCCTTGTCTTCATCGGTCTGGTTAGCCCATAATCTGTAAGCTTACTCAACAAACGTAGTGAACAAGGCAGGCCCAGGCATTAGCAACGATACTGAAGACAGGAGTTCTGACCTCACAGAGCTCAACTACCTGTAGGTTGTGAGCAGATAATGAGAAAACAACACACTGAGACTTCTGCCAGGGATAAGGCTGATGCTGTAGGAGCCAAACGTGTACCTAACCCTGTGTGGACACCTAACCTGAAGAAAAGACACCTCAGATGATTCTTGAAGTACACACGGACGGAGCACAGCCTGAGAAAAGGCAGAGGGATGAGGGAGAGTTCATATGAGGAGGTCCACGACCCCAAGACCACCTAACCAGCAAACAAACCATCTGCCCCAAATCTGCCCCAAATCTCACCGCCCTGTTGGCAATCCTCCAGTGAGTCACCGTCACTCCCTGTCAGAGGGTTCAAACTGGAGGCCCCCCAGGTAGACTCCACCTATAGACATAACTAACTTCTTGACGTTGTCTGATTTCAACATGTTCCTCTTTACCTCCTTGACATTGTATAAGCTATTCCCTCTGCTGGGACCCTTTCTTCTTGTCCTTGCTCATCTGGAAAATTCCTCACTTATCTTTCAAGATTTAGTTAAAATGTCATCATCTTGTGTGGGACATTTTTCCCAAACCCTACCAACCCTCAAAAGGCACCTTTCTCCTGGGGTCTCATAACGCTTTATGTCGTCCTCTATACTTTCCAAACCACAGTCTACACAAACACTGTTTCATACCGTGACCCAGCACAAACAAAAGTTTCATGAATGCTCTTCTGTCCCTTTGATTTCTGCCTCAATTACTCTATTTAATAAAGTCTTAAATACAGAATGCCAAGACTCCCCCTGTTGATTCAAGGAGGAAATCCATAGAGAAGTGCCCAACATGGACATTTTCTTTGACCACACGCACACCTCGCCAGAGACTTTGGAGTGTGAGGCCATGTTCCTACCACCACAACATAGATACGACCACCCACCTGTACGCCAGAAGGAACCCTGTAAAACCATAGGTAGTAAGCTCCATCTCAAGAGAAAACTAGAAATTACACTTCAAATCCTTTTTTTTAAATGTCCATACTGTTGGACTCAGTTATATTCCATCTTGTGACTGTTCTCTAAAGAAATAATTAAAACTTCGGTCTAAAGGTTCACGTTCAGAGATATTCCCTGTAATAAAGATATTTATTAAAGTGGTAAATTAGAAAAAGTTAAAATTTCCCATAATAGGGGGATCTGGGGGGCTCAGTGGCTTAGAGTCTGACTCTTGATTTTGGCTCAGGTCGTGATCTCATGGTTGTTGGGAATGAGCCCTGTGTCAGGTTCTGTGCTGATAGCTTGGAGCCTGCTTGTGATTCTCTCTCCCCGCCTCTCTGCCCCTCCCTGGCTCTATTTCTCTCTCTCACTCTCTTTCTCTCTCTCTCTCTCAATAAGTAAATAAATTTTTTAAAATTTCCATGATAATAATTTCAATTATTATTAAAATAATAAATTATGGTATATCTATGCCATGGAATATCAGGTGGCTATTTTTTAAAGTGCTTTTGAAGAATATTTGAAAACATAGGGAACTTCGTATTATGTTGGGTGAAGAAACAAGAAGCAAGATAAAAGTTGTATGTACAAAAATGTTTAGGGATAAATTGTATTCACTTCTGTAACTTACTTTGAAAAGTATCACCAAAAACAGGTGGATGAATTGATAGAAGTATGAATAGATGAACAGAGGGAGTGAGGGTATGATGGATGGATGAATGAATAGATGGATGGATGGATATATTGGTGGATATATCAGTGAATATGTAGATGGATGGATGGATGGATAGATATACTGATGAATATATCAGTGAATATATAGATGGATGGATGGATATATTGATGGATATATCAGTGAATATATAGAGGATGGGTGGGTGGATGGATAGTTATATCAATGGATATGTGAATGGTTGGAGAGAGAGGTAAGTAGAGGAATGGAAAGAGGGAGGAATTGATGAAACAAGGGAAGGAGCGAGAAATAAAGGAAAGGGTAAATGATAAAGCTAATTAAGTAAAATGTTAATGGAAGAATCTAACAGTTGGTACATGTGTGTTCACTATATAATTTTTACATTTTTTTGCATGTTTAAAATAGTGTCACAATAAAATGTCAAAAACTACATGCAAAATATAATAACTAACATATGTTTATAATCATATGACTATATTTATATAGACATTCGTACAGGTAGATGCTCATTTAGATAATACTGAAATAAAATAAACCACAGTAATAATAGTAGTTATTTCTGGTAGCAGAATTGTTGGCAATTTAGACTCTTTTTAGCACTCCCTTCTTTTTTATTTCCCAAATTTTGACTAGCAAGCCTGTATTACTTTGATAATCAGGGGGGAGGGAGAAAGATATTTAAGAAGAAAGATCACCAGAGAAGAATGCTCCATGCCCCCTATTCTCTTGTTTGCCATTGAAAAGCTGGGAACATGTCTGAAAATAATACATTGTAAAGAACAGAAGATCCCACTGAGGCTCCCTTCTGGGCTATGACCCTCGCAGGCAGTCAGAGGGAAAGAAAACTGGAACGCTTTTCTGGAGCAGAGCCACAGGACATGTCTGCAGCTAAGACTCGGGCCATGTCCGAAAGGTGCTCATGGCAAGTGGAATAGGTCTCAGAGAGAAGACACTCTGGGAGAGGGTCTGGGGATTGACCGGGGTGGCAGTCACGACATTTCCTAGAGCCTGTTTGCACCATGAACCCTGAGTCGAAGGCTAGGAGTCAAAATATAAATCCGTTATCACTCTCTGTTCCTTCCAGACACAGAAAAGCATTTCTGGGAGCATCTTTCATCCTGGGCCAAGAAGCAGGACAGATGGTCCTGTGTGGGAGAGGCCCAGTCCCCAAAATCCCAGAGCCCCAGCCCGTCTCTGTTCTCAGAGCAGAATTTTCCATCCAAACATGCCAGTTTTGAGCCACAACCCAATTTCTAACCCTACTTCATTTCTAAGCCCAAAGTGGGTGCAAATCACTGTTTTTTAAGTTCAAAACTGTGCTTAAAGTTTATGCAGTCACTGATAAATAATAATACCGTCAAGGAGATCAGGAATTGTTTACCCTTAAGCCAGGCAGATCTTCTGCGAAGATAGGATTGTTGAGGGTGATATTTGCCATTTCTTTTTAGGTGTTGATTTTCCTCGTTCAAAGTTTCTATTTATAAATGAACTCTATGAGTCATTTTATTTGTTTTTTTAATGTTTATTTATTTTTTGAGAGATGGGAGACAGAGCACTAGTTGAGGAGGAGCAGTGAGAGAGGGAGACACAGAATCCGAGGCAGGCTCGAGGCTCTGAGCTGTCAGCACACAGCCGATGGGCTGGAACCCACGAACTGCGAGATCATGCCCTGAGCCAAAGTCGGACGTTTAAGTGACCAAGCCACCCAGGTGCCCTTCTATGAGTCATTGTAGACTTATGCCATTCATTCATGTAGCCCAATTTCACCAAGTCCTCATATTCCAAATTACTTTATTGACAAACGATGTATTTAATGAAGGCATCTCTGACCAGCAGAAAGAAGAGTGATAATCCTACAATTCTCAGTTGTAAAACTTGTGGCAAAAAACTTTATTCATCCATTCACTCTCAGCAATACTAATTGCACCACACCCCATATACTGAACATTGCCCAGTAAATAATGGAGATAAGGAGACAAAAAACTGCCTTCTCAGGGGCATCGGGGTTAAGCATCCGACTCTTGATTGGGGCTTATCTCATGATCTCATGGTTCATGGATCGAGCCCCACATCAGGGTCTGGGTGGACAGTGGCATGGAGCCTGCTTGGAATTCTCTCTCTCTCTCTCTCTCTTTCTCTCTCTCTCTCTCTCAAAAATCTCAAAAAATAGGGGCGCCTGGGTGGCTTAGTCGGTTAAGCATCCGACTTTCACTTAGGTCATGATCTCGCAGTTCGTGGGTTCGAGCCCCTCGTCGGGCTCTGTGCTGACTGCCAGCTCAGAGCCTGGAGCCTGTTTCAGTCTGTGACTCCCTCTCTCTCTGACCCTCCCCTGCTCATGCTATCTCTCTCTCTCTCCTAGAAATAAATAAATCATTAAAAAAAAAATCTCAAAAAAAAATAAATCGGGCACCTGGGTGGCTCAGTTGGTTAAGTGTCCAACTCTTGTTTTGGCTCAGGTCACGATCTCACAGTTCATGGGATTGAGCCCGGTGTCAGGCTCAGTCCTGATGGTGGTGTGGAGCCTGCTTGGGATTTTTTTCTCTCTCTTTCTCTGCCACCCACACCCTGCTTGCACTTTCTTCCTCCCCCTCTCTCAAAATAAGTAAATAAACATTCAAAAAACAACAACCTTGCCTTCTCAGTGTTTATATCCTACTAGGGAAATAAAGGTAAATACAAAATGAATCAGTATCTGAGAAATAGAAGATATAAGGGGTTGAGGGTGGTTGTCCAAAAGATATGTCTACCTAAACCTGTGAACATGGCCTTATGGAAAAAGGGTCTTTGTAGACGTTGTTAAGGATACCAAGATGAGATCATCCTGGATTAGGATGGGCCCTACATCCAACTCCCCTATGACCCAGCAATAACACTGCTAGGAATTTACCCAAGGNTAAGACAAGAAAAGAGGGGATGACATCAAGAAGAAGGAGGCAGAGACTGGAGTGACATGTCTACAAGCCAAAGAATGCCAGCAGCTGCCATACTTAGCAGGGAGGCATAGAATCAGTTTTCCCATAGAGCCTCTGGAAGGCACCAACTCTGTCAACATTTAATTTCAGACTTTTGACTTCCAGAACTGTGAGAGGCTATGTTTCTGTTGTTTGAAGCTACCAGGCTTATGGTCAGCTAATACAGAAGGGATAAAAACTATGGGAAAAAATAACAAAGAGAGAAAGGTGGACACGGGATGCTTTTTAGGAGAGGTGATTTTTAAATGGAGGGGAGGCATGTCTGAGAAGGTGACATTTGAGCAAAGACTTGAAGCAGATAAGAGGTGAGCCATTTGGATGATGGGCCGGGAACTTTCTAGGGAGAGGAAAACAGGAGGCCGTGGGCTGCAGAAGAGAGAGAGAGCCAAGATCCTGAAGAAGGCATGGTGGCAAGACCTTACAAGTCTTTGCTAGGTCATCGTATATAAATCACGCCTTTCTATGGCCAGCAGTGACCTCAAGTCCAGGGTCCCGCATTCATGTCCCCTCCGATTACATGGGCATCCAGTGACCCTTACAATGGAGTGGAGTCTCACAATACGGGTCATGATGAAAAGGCATATTTTCTTTTCCTTTGGAAATCATCCATGAGAGAAGGACCAGTTCTGCACAGAGACTTATCAACAGTTCGGTCCACTGACAAGAAGGTTTTTTTGCGGGAGGCATCTGGGTGGTTCTCTCTATTAAGCATCCACCTTCAGCTCAGGCCACGATCTCATGGTTTGTGAGTTCGAGCCCTGCATGGGGCTTCACAATGTCAGTGCAGAGTCCGCTTGGGATTCTCCCTCTCTCCTTCTCTCTCTGCCCCTCCCCACTCTCTTTATCTCTCTAAATAAAATAAGAGAAGAGAAAATTTAATTTAATTTAATTTAATTTAATTTAATTGAACTTAATTTAATAAGATGGTTTTTTGGTAAGGGCTGAGCAAAGCAGCCTGGGCTCAAGCTATAGCTGTGAGCTCGTGGCCCCCCGGCAGGGTTGGAAAGTGGCAAACTTGGGGAAACAGGACTTGAGGGGCCCATGTCACTGTTTCAGTGGCACAGATTTGCCACACACCCTCTTCCTGGGGGGTGCTTTGGGCGTCTTCCTGTCACCGTGAAGGCCATCTCAAAGCATGTTTCCCCCCACACTTGATGGCTGCCTACCCATCCCTGTGGTTGGGGTGTGGAGGGCCCAGCTGTATTTATTGTGCTGCAATGTTTTTAACTTCCTATGACTTAAGGCTAGAAGTTTGCTATTGTCCATAGAACCTTTTTGTAGAAATGTTCATTCCGAAGCACATCTACATGCCAGTAAAACTCTCAGCTTTATACAAAAAATTAAATTAATAAAATAATAAAATAGTCTTGAAGTCTGAGCAAACCCGGGGACCAGCTCTGACTTTCACTTAAAAGATGGGATGCAGGCTCTGTGACAGTCGCTGTGATGAAACCACACCACAGGGAATGAGGGAAGAGGTGAGGATCCCAGGGGATCAAGCAGTCACAGTCATGCCACCAGAGGAGAGGTGACTGGGCCTGGGACCAGAGTGGGCAGAGGTGAGAAGTGCTCAGGTTCTAAAGATACCTTGAAGGTGGAGCAAACAGCATTTGCTAATTGACATTTCTGTGTTTTTTTTTTTAATGTTTATTTAGTTTTTTGAGAAAGAGAGAGAGCGTACACAAGCAGGGGAAGGGCAGAGAGAGAGAGAGAGAGAGAGGAAGACACAGAATCCGAAGCAGGCCCCAGGCTTTGAGCTGTTGGCACAGAGCCCGATGCGGGGCTGGAACCCCCGAACTGGGAGATCATGACCTGAGCCAAAGTCAAAGTTGGACACTTAACCGACTGAGCCACCCAGGTGCTCCAGACATTTCTGTCTCTCTTTGCTATTTTAGGGAAGGACAAAGAAGAGAAGGGGACTTCCAGTATTCAACAAAGACTTGTTGAATTCCTTCTCTAGCCTCCCCTCAGAATGGGGATGGGGAAATGCAATGAAAGATGGATGCCTAAGCCAACGTGGTGCTGAGTAACACACACGCCCCCGGAGGTTCAGTACCACGGCTGTGCCTCTGTGTCTGCGCAATTCTTTCAAAACATGGAGAAGGAAAAATTATATATCTTAATATATATATACACACATTAGGATTATATATATTCCTAAATAGATGAACTTTAGAAATGTACATACACCGGTATGTCATTATACATACATATATAATTTAGGAATGATTATACAACCTACACAGAAACATCTCTAAGATATATTATTAACTGACAAAAAGCAAATATATACAGTGCTCTCTCACTAGGGGGTATATGAGGGCACATTAAGCTATATACTTATATTATGGTTGTATGCGCCCAGATTATCCCCAGAAGGATACACAGGAAATACCAGGGTGGGGAACTGATTGGATGGGAGACAGGGAAGGAAAGGAGATCTCCTTCCTAGAGCATGTCCTATAGAATCCTTTACCGTGCATGTATTATCTGTACAGAAGAGTAAACCTTTATAGCATCATAATCTCACAGATATTTTAGCAATTTATTATAGGTGCCTTGCAGTTCAGCTGTGATTGAGTGTGTCTGAGGCAGTGTTAGCAGATAAACCCTGTTGGGTGGTAGCAGTTGGTAGGAGCCATTAGATCTTTTACACTAGTTGTATTTTAAGCGTTTTATTATGACTGATTTTAAATGTAAACAGACCTAGGCAAGAGAGAATAAATCAGGGGTCCGCAAACACTTTCTGTTAAGGAGCAGATAGAATATATTTCAGGCTTTGCCAGCCTGATTGTGTCTATTGCAACACCTCAACTCAAAGGCAAGCAGCAGAGAAAATGTGTAAACAAATGGGCGTGGCTGTTTTCCATTCAAATGTAATTTACAGAAACTGGCCGTGGGCTAGGTTTGGCCCTTGGGCCAGAGTTTGCTGACCTCTGATATAAATGAGGACCCATCAGCAGCCCCAACAGCCATCAACACACAGCCAATTCTGTCCCATCAAGAGCCCCCATGAATTACTTGGAAGAAAATCCCAGACGTCATATCATTTCATTTCATCATATCATTTCATCCTCCTTAACTTCTAGAAGATAAGGACTCGCCTTTTAACATCATACATAAAAGGTCAACAGTAACTCACAATATTCTCAGAATTCAGTCACCATTCAAATTTCTACTTGTCTAATAAATGTAATACATCTTAAAAGATGTTTTTTGATCCCACAGAATTAATTAAGGTCCACGCAATGCTTTTAAGTCTCTTTTATATTTGTATCTCTTTTAGCCCTAAATTGAATTTTCCTGAAAAAATTATTAAGTCTAACGTGTAATGCGAGACGCCCTGTGTCTCGTCTTAAATATTTTTATTGCAATCTGAGGAACTGCCCTCAAGTGGCAAAACTGTAGAATCATGATCTGAACAGCCAGTCATCTCGTTGTGATCGGTTCAACAAATCAAGTATCTTTGCACAAATTTATCAGCCACTTCCAAGTTTTCAGGCATTTGAAAAGGAAAAATTCATCTGCTGGGCCAGTTGTTTTGTTCTTAAGAACTGATCCTAATGAAATATTCAGAGATACAGTCAAAGATGCCTGATAAAGGGTTTCTTGTCTGCATTATTTATAACAGTGCAATATGAACAACCATCAAAACATCAATAATAAAGAAATGATAGCATTAATTACAATGCTGGCTCATTAACTGGTTCATTAAATACAACACTAGTCAAGTATTATACAATGATTAATGCTCATAGTTTTTAATATTCTAGTTGTGGGTCAAAGTTCTTGACAAAATTTTAAATGACAATAAGAGGA
This sequence comes from Crocuta crocuta, assembly GCF_008692635.1. NCBI lineage: Eukaryota > Metazoa > Chordata > Mammalia > Carnivora > Hyaenidae > Crocuta > Crocuta crocuta. The sequence goes on from NW_027531893.1 coordinate 10,945,702, forward strand.
GCGCCGGAGTGGCTCAGTCGGTTGAGCGTTGGGCTTCGGCTCAGGTCATGAACTCACGGTTCGTGGGTTTGAGCCCCACGTCGGGCTCTGTGCTGACAGCTCAGAGCCTGGAGCCTGTCTTCGGATTCTGTGTCTCCCTCTCTCTCTGACCCTCCCCTGCTCACGCTGTCTCTCTCTCTCTCTCTCAAAAATAAATTAAAAAAATATTTTAAAAATTAAAAAAAAATAAAATAAATGACAAGCAAAACCCAAAACTGTGGGCACATAGGATTATATTTATATCTTGATGGAAAGCCACAAAATGTTGCTTCACTACCTCTAAAAATGGGGTTATATGGCTTCAATTTAAATATTTGCTCTTTTGGGGGGCACCTGGTGGCTCAGTCAGTTAAACATCCAACTCTTAATTTTGGCTCAGGTCATGATCTCGTGGTTCATGAGTTCAAGCCCTATGTCAGGCTCACTGCTATCAGCACAGAGCGCACTTTGGATCCTCTGTCCCCCCAACCCCGCTCTCTACCCCTCCCCTACTCACTCTCTCAAAAACAAACATTTAAAAAATTTTTAAATGAAAATACATAAGTATTTACTCTTTTGTGAACTTGTCAGATTTTCTTTTAACGTGCATGCTTTACTTTTAAATCAGAACAACAAAAATATTGCTCATTTTGTAAAATTTCTAGGTCTCCCCTTCCAGGCCTCCTCTTGTATGTCTGTCTATTCTCGTCTTTTCTGGCTCTTCCCCTCTGGCTTCCTGGCTCTGCCTTGTAAACTTAGCAGGCATCACATCATGCCAGTACTTTTGCTCAAGACCCGAAAGTCTGCCATTCCCAGGCCTGCAGGACAGCAGCGTCGGGCCTTCAGAAACCCAAACTGAATAGGAGTTAAGGACAATGACTCAGCATTTCACCCCATCTACAGGAATGGGCTGACACTGGGCACGCATGTTGTGCCATCTGCCCTCCTTCCTTGGAGCATTAGACTCTGTAAGTGAAAACCACAGCAAGGACGCGCAGGTGATCGTGTGGGAAAAGCCAGAAAAAATGTGGAAGTACAGGAGTGGGTGGGGGACTACATAAATGGCAGCCAGTAAAAAGCCAGCCATCAGAAACCCGATGGCGAATAGCAAGGAAGGGACCTCCCTTACGGTGGTGGCTTCATGACCTTCTGCATTCACCCCCTGTATCTGTCCCTGTTGCCTCCTCTGCTCCTTCAATCTCCACTCACCCTGGTGGGCCTGCTTACGGTTCCTAGAACAAGCCAGGTGTGCTGTGGACTCTGAGTTTGGCACTGGCTGTTCTTCCGCGTGGACTGCTCTTCACCCTCACCTTCTCCAGAGCTTTGCTCAGAAATCACCTTGCTCAAGACACATTCCATCCAAGATGTCTACTTACCCCAACACACACTTCCACGTACATACATTCTTCATATCCTTCTTCCTGACTTTGTGTTTTCTTTCTAATGATCATTATTTAACGGGTAACATATGTCAGTTATTGGTTTGTTATCCACCTTCCCCCACCCTACTAGAAACCAAGATGCTTAAGGAAAAGGATTTTTGCCGTTGCTGTATACCCTGTGCCCAGAACAGCATCAGGAATTCTCAAAGGTGGGGTAATGGATGAATCAGTGACTTAGCTTTCTCTCATTATCTGTTTGTATTTCTTTTTTAAAAAAAATATATTTATTTTTTTATTTTTTAATATAATAAATAATTGTCAAGTTAGCTAACATACAGTGTGTACAATGTGCTCTTAGTTTCGGGGGTAGATTCCCGTGATTCATACTTACATACAACACCTAGTGCTCATCCCAACAAGTGCCCTCCTCAACGCCCATTACCCATTTTCCCCTCTCACCTGCCGCCCACCCCAGTCAACCCTGTTTGTTCTCTGTATTTAAGAGTCTTTTATGGTTTGCCTCCCTCTTTGAAACTACTTTATCCCATTCTCTTCTCCCATGGTCTTTTGTAAATCTCTTACCATGAACAAAGTACTCTCATAACAAAGTGCCTGGTTACTTATTTCTCAAGATGCTGCAGTAGGACAATTGTAGACTGTTATTTTGGCAAGGTAGGCAATGGGAAATTCTTAGTGAAGATTCCCTGAACTCCTAGGTGGGCAGGTTTCAGGTTTAGGGGCATCCACTATCCTGTAAGGAGGAGTAATGAGATCCCTGTGGCCTGACAAGTGCTGCCCCTTCTAATACCCTCAACTGGGAAGCTGAGGAGGGTGTGGGCAAAGTTGTCCAGGGGACTATGAGTGTTTGGGGAAGAGAAGGATGAATAGTGACCCCCTCCTGTAATGATGAGGATGAGGATGAATCCTACCAGAATCTCCAGAATGCACTGAGATTGTGAAACAAGATACCAAGGCTGCAAAGGGGATGCTCACTGTAAGGGACTCTGAACCAGGGACTCGGGGGCTCAACACCGCCCCCTGGAGGTAGGCAGTGAAAGACTGGTGTTAGCCCAGCACTGGAAATGATCTCCCTGAGGTGAGGAAAGACTGGAGGGGTGAGGGGATTGGAGCCCATGCTACAGGTCCAGCGGGACCCCCAGCAGTGAGCAAAAGATCCACCAAGCTGGGTGGGCTAGTTCCCAAATCACTAATTCTCTCTTTACCTGTATTTGGAAACCAAAGTAGCCTCCCCCTGGGGTTCATGAGTCATCTGGGGAGAAGTTGCAGGTCTCAAGAGGGAAGGTACTGGACCTGTTGTTAACCTGAGTATAAACAGTGGTTAATTTTTAAAAATCAGTTTTGGGGGCACCTGGGCGGCTCAGTTGAGCATCCAACTTCAGCTCAGGACATGATCTCAGGGTTTGTGAGTTTGAGCCCCAAGTCCTGCTCTGCACTGACAGCACAGAGCCTGCTTGGGATTCTCTTTCTCCCTCTCCCTCTGCCCCTTCCACACACACACTCTCTCTCTCTCAAAATAAATAGATAATCTTAAAAAAATAAATTTTAAAAAACGAAAAAAAAATAAATTTTCATTAAAATTCAATTGAAAATTAATTTTAGAGGTGCCTGGGTGGTTCAGTCGGTTGAACGTCCAACTTCGGCTCAGGTCATGATCTCATGGTTCGTGGGTTCGAGCCCCGTGTCAGGCTCTGTGCTGATAGCTAGCTCAGAGCCTGGAGCCTGTTTCAGATCCTGTGTCTCCCTCTCTCTGTGACCCTCCCCTGCTCACACTGTCTCTCTCTCAGAAATAAATAAAACATAAAAAAATTAATTTTAAAAATTTAATAAAGGGTAATTAAACAGCAATTTTCATTAAAAATTAAAAGAGGGGCTATACTTTACTCTCACCTGGGGGAAGTAACTCATTCTGTTCATACCTTTTAAATAAATTAATCAATGACATATCTAGAAGGTAAATAAATAGTACACAAATATCATATACAGTAGATAAATAAATGAGTAGGAGAGTAGACAAAGAAGCAGACAAACAAGAAAATAAATAGGTTGTTTTAAAAGAGAGGGAGAAAGAGAGAAAAACACCCTGGAGTCTGGGCAGTGTCACAGGCAAGCACTTGATTAATGCGCGTTCAGCTTTCCAGAATGTTATGCTTGAGTTCATATCATGAAGGAGTGGGTTTGCATCCATCCTGTGCTGAGGACACAGACCTCTCTTTCAGAGCCACAGCATCTATGGCAGCCTCCTTAACCATCCTCCTTCCTTGGGGGTTTATTACCCTGCTAGTTATTCTATTAGTCACTCTGCTATTAGGAGGGCAAGAACTGTTGTTTTTATGTTGCCTGATCATATCTTCATGTTGGAAGATTGTAGTCCCAAAGCTGGTAAATGGAAGCGCTGAGCAAATGTTTGAGGCCTATTTAAGGAAGCCAGCACAGGGCTAGGTGTAAATGCTTATGCTGAAACAGAGTTGAAATGGGGCACTTTGGGAGGAAATAGTGCAAAGGGAAAGGGTACATTAGTCATGGTTCTCTAGAGAAACAGAACCAAGACAAGATGGTAGATAGATACATAGATAGTAGATAGACAGGATGGATGGATAGATGGATGGACATAGATAGATAGATCTATTAGAAGAAATTGTCTCATGTGGTTAGAGAGGCTGACAAGTCCCAAGATCTAAAGCTGGTGAGCCAGAAAACCAGGAAAGCAGAAGGTAGAAGATCCAATCCAAAAGCCAGGCTCAGGACACAAGAAGAGCCAGTGTTTCAGTTCAGCCGTCAGAGCAGGAAATGACCAATATCCCAACCTTTCAGGAAACGACCAATATCCCAGCTTAAAGGTGGTCAGGCAGGCGGGAGGAGTTGCCTTTTACTCAGGAGTGAGTCAGCCCTTTTGCTCTATTGAGGCCTCTAACTGACTGGATGAGGCCCACCCACATTAGGGAGAGCAACCGGGCTGTACTCTGTCTACTGATTTAAATGTTAACCTCATTAACAAAAAACACCCTCAGAGGGGCACCTGGGTGGCTCAGTTGGTTAAGTGTCAGCTTTGGCTCAGGTCATGATCTCATAGTTTGGGAGTTCCAGCCCTGTGTGGGGCTCTGTGCTCCCAGCTCAGAGCCTGGAGCTGGCTTTGGATTCTGTGTCTCTTTCTCTCTGTGTCCCTCCTTTGCTCATGCTCTCTCTCTCTCTCTCAAAAATAAATAAACATTAAAAAACAACAACAACAACAACAAACAACCCTCAGAGACATACCCGGAATGATGTTTGACCAGCTATCTGGGAAGTCTATGGCCCAGTAGAGTTGACACATAAAATGAACCATCACAGGGCATTTAGTGGAGTTACACAGGGATTGGGGTGATTATCTGGATTCATGGTGGAAAATGATGGTCAGTTTAGTACCCAATTGGGAAATTACTCTTCCCATCAATTGGGTAAATGTTAATTAGCTCTAAATGCAAGGCACATAGAAAGATGGTCAACCTTATTAGTCATCATCCACTAGAAGGACTAAAATTAAAGGTACTGACCACACTAAGAGCTGGTGAGGATTCCAAGCACTCTGGAAAACAGCTTAGCAATTCCTGTAAACATTCACTTACTTTATGATTCAACAATTCATGCCTATCTCCACAAAGGTAAATGAAACCATATGTCCACAAAAAGTCTTGTAAAAGAATGTTAATTTCAGCTTTGTTTATAAGAGTTGAAAACTGGAAACAGCCCAAATGTTCATTGATACAAGAATGGATAAATAAACCACAGAATATTCATGCAGTAGAACACTACTGAGCAATAAAAAGGAAGGAACTTCTAATCCAGGAAACAACAAAGATAAATCTGACAGATATAAGTAAGACTGAGCAAAAGAAGTTCAAGGATATAGTAAACCAATCTATAAAGATAGAAAACAGAATGTCAATTGCCTTTGAAGGGGAAGGAGATTGACCAGAAATGGGTACTGGGGATCTTCCTGGGGTGATGACAGTGCTCTATATCTTGATAGGAGTTTGGATGATACAGCTGTAAATATTTGCCAAACTCATGAAACCTTACCCTTAAAAATCTGTGCATTTTACTCTCTAGCATTATGAGAGTAATTAAACATTTTACCAGTAACAATTTGTAGAAGGGCAAGTCCCAAGATAGGCATGAGACTGAGAGGTGTAGAGGTGAACAAAAAACCTATAAACTTTCGTGGGGAAAGACATAATGCACTTTGCAAAATGAATCGGAGGGAAGCCAGGTGTCTGGGAACACAGCAGCCAAAGTCCTTGTCATTAAAATCAGAACTCTGACAAACTGCTAAATCAGAGACTAAGGATGAAAGTCCAGAAACAAAGAATCCCCCAGCACCATCCCAGTACATACCAGAAAGCCCAAGAACAGTGACAGAAACACAAACAGGATGAGCAGAACATACTGGACCCAAGGAGAGCAAACTCCAAGCCAACAAAAATGAGCTGTATTCTCGTAGCCAAGTCGGACTGTCTTGGTAATCCCTGTGTACTTTCTTTCATGATTACCGTAAATATTTGACTTGAACTAATTCTACAGCAAATGATTGAGTTCTCATTCCATCGGGTGGATTCATTCTTTCTCAGCTAATTTTGAAGTTGTCTTCATTAAGTCTTGAGTGAAACAGAAATAAGAGCTAATAACCACCGAGGACTTATTAGGTGCCAGACACTGCACTAAGTACTCAACATGTATTAATTCAATGAATCTTGCTCCACCCAAGAAGTAGACATTGACAATAGAATTCCTGTTTTACATGTGAAGAAACTGAGGTTTAATGGGTAAAAACTTGCCTGAAGTTCCTGAGCTAGGATGGGAGAAGCAAGATTTGAACCCAAGCTGTTGGATCTCAGAGACTACTAAGAATTGTGCTCTAGATTGTGCTCTAAAAATTGTGCTCTAAAAATTCCTAGAAGAGGAATTTTTCAAAGTGCATGGGCCCTACCCAACCATTGTGGAATCAGAGATTCCTGGAATCCTTTACATTGCCAATGAATGTCTGAGAAACCTACAGAAAGAAATTGTGGCCAGCCAGTGCTGAGAAAGCTGTCCATACTGCCCAAAGGTCCGTCCATGCATTCATTGATCCACAAATATTTAAGAGCCTACTGTGTGTGCTAGGCATTGCTTGCCACTGGAAAAAATAAAACTCAGAGCCAAAAGCTATTCTACTACATTTGGCAACACCCCTCTCCAAAATGTGCTCATAGACAACAAAGCAGGAAACTGCACCCTGATGGCCAGTCCTCCCTTTAAGAAGTCTAGAACCTCAAATGTAGAGTCAGCCTAGCATCCACTGAAAATCTGCAAAATGGCAGCCACTGGCAATCTGGTATAAGATATCTCCTACCTGCTCAAGAAGCTGTCTCTGCTTCCTGAACAGTTTTATCAGGCCCTATGATTATTTTGTAATGTAGAAATTGATCATTAATCAATGTTGCCTAAGCAACACACTTAGAATAATAAATCAAAACAAGGCTCTTCAACAACAAAGCTCTGGGAAATTGCTGGCATATTAGCATTGACTGATTGCTGAGACATTGCTCTCCTGGGCTGAAGGGGGGTACAGGATGGATGACAACAGGATGCACAAACAGATACTACAGGCTGAGCAGAATTGATGAGATGGCACAAGGAAATGTAGAATAAATGCCCTAGGAATGGCAGTGTCACATACTGCAGCAGAAAAAGTGGGCTGGAGTTCTGGCTGTGCCGATGCTGGCTCTGTGTAGCTCATTGCCCTCTGCTGGCTCAGTTCTCTCGTCTGTAAAGTGGGGTGAAATAATTCTTGCAATGCTGGACCCCTAAAGTCAAATGTTAAGTGGATATGAAGTTGTCATGTAAACTGTTAAAGCACAAAAATTGAGGGGTTGAGGTTTGGAGGTGCTCTTCTCTAACCAATCTTGACCCAATTAAAAACTATGAGCTGGATGTATCAGAACACCAGCTTCCTTTAATGGTAGCTGGATCCCTTTGCTTGCTTCCAAGTTTCCAGTCTCTTCATGCCTTTGCTTAAGCAGAGGAGCTGGGAAACAGCAGGAGGAATAACAAGAGGAAGGAAACAAGAAAAACAAGCTTCCCCAGCAGATAAAGACTATACACAAGAAGGTGCACCTTCATCATTCTCAGTAACCAGATAAACTACTCAGGAGCATCTGAGCAATGGCAATAAGGATGCAAGCTTCCTCCACATAATGTTCTCCAAGAGGCTTGAAGTATGGGTAGAAATTCCAATTTTTCTACCAACAGCCAGTCGATTGCTGCTCCATTAGACTTCTGCAACTCATTTTCCCCCACTTTTGCCATGTCCCACTCTAGAGCCTGGAGAAGCTAACTCCCTGATTTCCCAAAAGCCCTTGCAGCTAGAGATGGTCACGGGACACAACTGAGATCTAAGTGGAATGGTAGTGAGTGAGTAGATCTTCTGGCGGAGACTATGTGTCAGTTCTTGAATGAGGCCTCAAGAGACATCAGCTATTTTGCTCACTCTCTCCCACATCTGCAACTCACCATAAGACCATGATCTGGATAGACACTGGTCCAAAGAGGACATGAGACACTTGGAACAGGCTGGAACCAAGCCTGTCTTCTAACTGTCAAAATTACAGCTGCTCCTGTGTCCCAGATGCTCTTTCAGCGGGCTGGAAGGGCACATGAACCATTTACAAACAACATCTCTTTATGCCTGTATTAGTCAGGTGGGGCTGTCATAACAAAATACCAGAGACCGGGTGGCTTACTTAAACAACAGAAATTTATTTTCTGGTGGTTCTGGAGTCTGGGAAGTCTAAGACCAACATGCTGGTACATTCAGTTTTTGTGAGGGCTTTCTTCCTGGCTTGTAGACAGCTGCCTTCTCACTGTGGCCTCACATGGCGGGGAGAGAGATGCCTTCTTCTTATAAGGACACCAGCCCTATAGATCTCATTTAACTTTTATTCCTCTTTACAGGCTCTGTCTCTGAACATAGTCACAATGGGCATTAGGACCTCAACATATGAATTTGGAGGGGACACAATTCAATCTATAGCAATGCCTAAGATGTAAGACTTCAGCACCCATGGGACCCCCACCCTCCTGTCAGGAAACATCAGCATCTGGTGTCTGATTCTACTAATTCAAGCCACGATCGTTTTATTGTTCATTGTCATAAATGATGTGCCAGAAGTTGTAACATTCATTAGTTCAAAATTCAAAGGCTTGGGGAAGATCAAGATCTGAATGCTAGAGTAAAGGAAGAAGGGAAATGTCATACAAGAAAAGGGTGGAGAGGAGAGAGGAGACAGACTGTGTAGGCCTACCTGAGCAGCAGAAGAACTTCAATTTGGGGATTGAAAATACTAGGCCATAGTCCCTGGACATTTGCATTTAAAAAGGAAGAGAGGGAAAGTTGTGTTTATTGTATACGTATTGTCCTTATCAGTTCAGGCTGCTGTAACCAAAATCCCACCCATCTGCTGGGTGGCTTAAACAAAAACATTTATTTTTCACAGTTAGGAGGCTGGGAGGCCCATGACTGAGGCTCAGGCAGGTTTGGAGTTTGGTGAGGCCCCACCTCCTGGTTCATATACAGTTATCTTCTTGCTGTGTCCTTACATGATGGGAAAGGGCAAAAAGGCTCTGAGGTCTCTTTTATAAGGACACTAATCCCATTAATGAGGGCACCATTCTCATGACCTAATTACAAAGACCCGCCTCTAAATACCATCACATAGGGGATTAGGATTTCAACACCAGGCTTTTGGTGGGAGAGGGGGGCATAAACATTCCATCTATAGCACCTATCATATGCCAGGATCTATATATTAGATACTCTCCATATTTTGATCTTTACTTTTAAACATGCATAATGTTTACTGAGTGACAAACATAATCAGTAATTCTAGAAATCAAGACCCATTTTATATTCCAAATCAATAGTAAGATGTGAGAGGAAGAGGGGTGTATTTAAACTTCTCTGACCTTTCTTTGGTTCAAGATGGAATAAATGCATGATTTCACATGGGGAATATGGAGGTCGTATCAACAGCCCATTAAACTCAGTCATACACACAATCACCCGTTTTCTATTCCACCCAGTCGGTTAAATATCCAACTTTTTAATTTCCAAATGGTCTTATGCAATCATCGCAATTACCATCCTATTCAACTGTAGAGGTAATTTAAACTGTGGGTCGCATCTCCACAAACAACCTGTTTGTAATAGGCAATTCTAGCTTGGATTCCAAGGATAAATATTATCCTCCAAACAAATACAAGCTGAAGGTAATTCACTAATGCACGAATAATAGTTTGCAAAAGAAATAAACTTTGTGCAGATGATACGATGGAATAACTAAGAAAATTAAGAGAATTGGCTGAAACAATACAGGAATGAATAAAAAAATTTAGTGAGATGGCTGGAGACAAGATAAATATACAGAAATCAATAGCTCTCCCACAAATCAATAATGTAAAAAGATCCCCAAATTTTATGTATGTTATGAATGTGTGTGTGTGTATATTATATATAATTTATTTGTAAATGCTTATAATGTGCCCAAAACCGGGATAAATATTTTATAGATACCATTTACCTAAAATGATTTTCTCAGACATTGTAACAGATTTTTTTTCTGTGATGCACAGATGTGGAAACTAAACCATAGAAGAGTAATTTTCCCATGATGATAAAGCAGCATGAGATCTTCAAAAGGTAAAATCTGATTGTGCAACTGCTCTATTGAAAACCCTTCACTGACTTTTGTTCTTAAAATGGAAGCATATCCTTGCAAAGCTTTGCCTGAAGGTCACTGCTACCTCTCCAGGCTTATGTCAAGCTACTTTTCCCTCAAACCCTATGAATTGGAGATTAATCCAGACTATCCTGACCCATCTAAGATAGGCAAACCCGTATTGTTGAGGTAGAACATTTTCCCACATTAGTTTTTAGAGGAAATGCATTTCCAAGATTAGCTGGCAAAGGGCAAAAAAGTAACCCAAGCTGAGAATAGATTTTTCAAAAACAAAAAGCAAGAAAGGCTATGTGTGTTTTCACGAAGCCAAAAAAAACTAAAACATGGAAGAAAATAATGGACCACCCTCTCCTTCGCTTGTGAGTATCCATGTAAAAATCTAAATAAAATACCAACAGCACTCGTGTTGCATGGCCAAGTGGGGTTTCTCTCAAGAATGCAAGGGCTCCTCAAAGCATATTCCCTATTAATATAATTTGCCATGTTAATAGAGTAAAAGAGAATATCATCTGTATGGATAATAGAAGGCATTGATAAGATTCAGTATCCATTCTTGTCAAAAAAAAAACACCAAACACCTTTTTGAAAGTAAATATTTCCTTAACATGAAATAATATGTCCATGTCACTTCCCAAACTGGGAAGATGCTTAATTGGCAAACACTAAAAACTCTTTCACGGAGGGACAGAAGGAGTCAGCAATGTCTCCTGTGGTGCATGTTCTCTGATTCTCATGACATCCCCCTCCCCTGGCCAACCTCCTTAGATTCTATCACCAGCTGCCCTTACCCTGTGGCTTCTGGTCAAGTTTTTCCAAAGGAGATACCAACAGGAGATTGGGGGGGCAGGGGGGGCAGGAGAACAGAGAGGTCAGTGTCATCAGTCACTAGACTGCCTTCCCATCTAGCTGTGGTTAGCAGTGATGTGTTTCTCTGCCTAAGGCACAGCTCTTGTGAGACACACTCCATTCCTGTCCTGGTGGAGTTTTGGCAACTGCTTTCTTCATTTGCATTTTCATGTCTGGGGTATCCATTAGAGCCACCCTATTGTTGCCAGCCCTGGGATGCTTCTTCATCTCTTGCTGGGTTTCCTTAACCCTGCCCACACCTTGGAAAGAGCCCCGTCATTGAAATCTCTGCAGTCAGTCCTCTTGAGTCTTGTCCCTGTTCCCTACTGAGTCTGACTGATACATCCAAGGCCACTGCCTTTATTTAACAAAGATCAGCAGGCAAAAGCTGATGAAGTTAAACACAAGAAAGAGACTAAGAATAAAAATTGTTAAGGTGTGTCAAGGAAAAATTGCACCAGGCAGTTTAAACAGACAAGGGAGACTACTGCAGACTATTGCATGAGGGGAGCAAGAATCAACTCAATTCCAGATAAAACAGTGCTGGGTGGAGATTTATAGCTAATGGGGTAGAGTGAGGCAGTCATTGGATTGAGAATTACTGGGAGGAACTTGGTTAGGTATCAAGGATGGGGAACTCCTGCTAATCTGATTCTTGCTGAACAGGGCTGGCATTGCCAAGGACAACAGACAAAGGACCACTGGCCAGGAATGGCCAGACAAGGACTCCCCCAAATCATATATTGATTTCCTAACCCCCCAGTGTGATGGTATTAGGAGGTGGAGTCTTTGTGAGGTGGTTAGGTCGCGAAGGTGGAGCTCTCCTGAATGGGATTAGTGCCCTTACAAAGGAGATCACAGGGAGCTCCCTTGCCACTTCCACCATGAGAGGACACAGCAAGAAGATGACCATCTATGAACTAGGCAGTGGGCTTTCACTAGACACTGAATCTGCTGCACATTGATCTTGGACTTTCCAGCCTCCAGAGCTGCGAGAAATAAATATTTGTGTTTTAAGCTGGGCTGTTTGTTGTTTAAGTTTGTGTGTTTTGTTATAGCAGCCCAAATGGACTAAGATATCAGGTGATATGGTTTGTATACCTTGAAAAAAATTCAAGTGTTCAGAATCAACTGAAAAAACCCTAAGCAAGAGAATGTAAGGTGACTAAAAATGTAACTTCCATGAACCAAAACCTATAGCCTTCTTACATGCCTGGGATTAGTGAATGACAGTCCATGGGCTGGCCAAATCCAGCCTGCCACAAACTTTTGTTAATAAAGTTTTATTGGAACACAGCCATACCCATTTGTCTCTTTATGATATGTGGCTGTTTTTGCACTACAACAGCAGAAATGAGTAGTTGCAGACTCCATATGGCTCCCAAAGCCAAAAATATTTACTGTCTGACTTTCTATCAAAAAAAAGTTTACAGACCGCTGCTATATACAAAGAACAAGCTTAGTAGATTAAAAAACAATTCCATCTAAAACAGCTTGCTACACATTGACAACAGAACTTAATTTCACAACCAGACCAACGTGGAAAAAATCAGAGAAAATAGGTGCAAAATCTGGCTTTGAAAACTGGCAGTGGAGAATGTAAGCTACTCAAGACCACGCAGACTTTTTGAGGTGGGCTTTGGATTCTGAGGAGGAAACAGAAACTGATGTGCTCTGAATCCTGAGGGGGCCAAGAGGACACAGCTGATTCTTGGGTAGCATAAATAATAAAAGCACTGAAACAAGTGTGACAGCAGAGACAAGTGCCCAGGAACAGCGTCAGCAAGGTGCAGTGTGGTCAGGAGAAGGTCCACAGACGGACAACAAGGAAAAGACATTCTGAGCTGAGCCAAAGACACACAGGCCTGGAAGACAGAGTGTTCTGTGAAGTGTCCCTAGAAATAGCAAGGGCTAGACCTTGCTGGTGCCAACCAGAAATCGACAGCTGCAGCCTTCCAGCCTACTGAGAGGTGGTCCTGAAGGACAGTGGTGAAGGAGGCGCTTCCAGTGATCAGAACCTTGGACAGCACATCCAGGCCATGAGAGAGTTAGAATCCCGGAGAACGCCAGTATGTAGGCAGTTGCTAATCACTTGGCTGTGTGGGGTTGTTCTTAGAAAGGACACACCTGGGACGCTGGTGACAGGGAAGCCTTGGGATGTATATACGGAGGGACACCCTGGAGTAGGCTCAGAATGACTCTATGAGATCTAAATCCACAGTAGAGAGGGTTCTCAGGAACCTGATAGGCAACATCACAATCATGGCCAGTTACAGAAGCAAGAACTATAGAACTACGCTGAATTTCATCCTTGCTTGGTGTGTGTGCATGTGTGTGTGTGTGTGTGTGTGTATACTCTCTTTTTTCTTCCCTAATATCTTATACAAGTCTTGTTAGGGCAGTTAACTTTACAAGTTGGTCTTTAAGTAACAGAATATTCTGATGCCACAATGGCTGATTTTGGAGAGTAATTAACATAGCCCCCAAATGGTCACAATGACTGTTGTGTCTTTGAGTCTCCTCATTTTGGGGAGCGTCTGAGAAATACATGCCTTTGCTTGATTGCAGAACGTCTGTGTGTGGTCATGTGGAAGCACAGAGTTGTCTGTGTTGTCTGTAGAAGTTCAAATACAAATAGAAGCGCATGGATGAATATTGAGTAGCCAAAGAGTGGGTTGTGCAGGCTTTTTAGTGATTATATTTCAACTCCAAGCCCGTGTTCCCATACCCCACTTTGTGATGCCGGGACCCCACAAGCACATTTCTCCTTCACCGCTGCTCCTAGTCGGATTCTGCCACTGAGGGAACCCATGGGCTAGAGGAGGAAGAGGGGACATGTCCCCTCAGTGACACCAACACCAGCACCAAGTCATTCCTTTTCTGGAGGTCTGAAGCTTCAATTCTCTGGGGCCTCTTCTCCAAACTTTTAAGTTTTAATAATTCTAATCTTTTCCCTTTGTTCCTTCAGCCCTAGAGATAGATGTTTCCGGCAGGTTCTTCCCCCGTGACAGCTGACTCTTCTTTTGTTCCTTTTTAGGGCTTCATTTTGCTGTCACTCATTTATATAAAAGTACAGGTGGGTAAACTTTCCATGAAGACCTTGATCGTAAATGTTTTAGATTTGTGAGTCATATGGTCTCTGTTGTAGCTATTCTACTCTGCTTTCTTTTGTCCTGAAAGCAGCCATAAACTGAATACTTAAATGTATGGGTATAGCTGTGTCCCAATAAAATTTTATGTACAAAAGCAACCAAAGACTGGATTTGACCACCTGTCTTAAATTATTTCTGTTTAAATAATAGTATGATTTTCTTTCCACTGCCTGGGCCCAGATTGACACAGTGGGCATGAGTCTTAAAGCCTATCATATTCTAGTGAAATGTTCAGAGAAGGTTTCTGATGCCAAGTCAGGACTATCAGAGCCAATGAGTTAGTTGAGAAAGAGTTCTGATGCTGCCTAAGAAATGATATTCTTACCCTCTGGACTCAAAGCTAAAAAAATTGTTTTCATGGACCTATTAACAGTCATCCTACCACCAAGAGGGGAGAGTGGAGCCAATACAAAGAATAGCTCATTAGAGAATACAGAACCTTGTTTTGATGAGATCATTAAACGCTTAGATCCAGCCATGCCTGAAGCCTATGACTTAAATTATAAGAGTCATAAATTACCTTTTGTCTTAACCATTTTGACTTCAATTTTTTTTAAACATGCAACTAAAGGAGTTTAGACAAATACAGAGACACAAATAGATGTGAAAACACAGGGGGTCTAAAATCTCTTAGATTACCATCATTGATTTTGCTCATTTAACCAATATTCACAAAGTGACTAGGTTTATCAAGCATTCTGCAGAGGTAAAATATACAGCCCCTGTCTCCAGAAATTAGTGGGGTCACTTTAGAAAAATACCGCTCAAGCCCTCCAACATTATGCATTTTTATAACAGTCAATTAATCAAGTGCTGGTGCTTAACTTAAAAAAAAAAGAAAGCATTTAAATGAAGGTTGGAACTTTCAGATACCTAACCCCAATAATTATTACAAATCTCCATCCAAACTCATGTGTTTAAGAAGTCAAGTTTATCTTTATAACTCTGCTTAATTTGTATTTCAAGCCTCATTCCTTTGGCTTGAAGGCCTTAGGCTCTTCCATACTCCCACCCCCAAGGTTGTGGTAAAGTTCTACTGGTTTTTCATTGTGCCAAGGAAGGCAAAGAGCACACAGTGGTCCATGTTCACTCATGTGGATAGAGTGCACATGAAGCTTTCCTCACTTCAGGCCATTAGCGCCTTCAGGTCTGTGGCATGCACTGCTAGTTGCTTTCTAAATATCCATCCTTCTTTCTTCCTTAGTAACAGAACTCCATTAGAAATGCTCAACTCCCCAGTCCCCCTTTCAGCGAGATACAGCCATGTGACTAAATTCCAGGGAGATGTAAGTTGATATATTATAAGTGACTTCTGGGGTAGATCTTTCGAAAGGAGTTGCTTTGCCTGGGAGAGACACTCTCTCAACCTTCCTGCTGCCAAGAATGCAGATGTGATGTCTGGTGCCCTGGTAGCCACCTTGGAATATGAGGCATCCTTGAGAAAGGAAACCATAAAGTGAGGATAAAGGAACAAAAAGATAGATGTCCCTGATTGCTTTGTGTCATTGGCACAGCAGCTCTGGACTGCTTGCCTCTGGTCTTCTCTATGTTTTGTAAACCATATTGTGAACTGCTCCAGCCACAAAATTAGGAGAGGGTGGGCTCTGTTGCCTGCAGGCATTATGCAATTCCTGTTTCAAAATCTCTTAGCTGTCTCTGCTGCTCTTCCTGTTCAGAAACCCAGGAACTTATGCAAGGGGCCCTTTCTAAGTTTGGGGAAAAGCCCTCTGTGGTCAAACCCTCTTCTCATGAATGGGTTCAGGATTCCAAAGTGGGAGAGAGGAAAAGGAGAGTGTGCCCCAAACCCAGCCCAAGGCGAGGAACAAGGAGACAACACACTGTTGAAGGGGGGCGCGGGGAGGGAGGAGAGAAACACCAGGAGACCAAAAGAAAACATGACTCATCTCAAAGGCATGATCCAACACACTGTGTCTACGTAGGTTTTTGCCAACCATTCTTCAGCCTTCCTCTGAAAACATTAATATTTCCTTCTTTTATTGTTTTACCCTAGCAACAATTTCTGCAAGATACGACTTCTACAAAGAGTTGTAAATTTCCATCTAATAAACACTGCCGGTTGAAAAATTCATAATACATGAAAGCAACCCCGAAGGCCATGAAATCAGACGGATCTGGAGGAACACCCTCAGCCTTGTTGCGAAGAAAAACAGTTGTCCAGATGATCTTTGAAGTAAAGAAAATAATGAAAGCCAGTGAACACGGTCTAAGAAAATTAAAACGGATTATCTTCCCCAAAATGGGATGATTCAGTGTGCTGACACACACAAAAGGGGGTTCTCTGCCCTCCCCCCACCCACCCTGCCCCAGGGCCCTGTGCATGATCTGTGCTTTGTTTTAGGAAACCTGCATTTGTTTGGAAGTGTTTTAAATGATTAAGGAGCAGAGACGTGCAGGGTAACAAATGAAGCAACCAAAGTTCTCTGTTTCATTGGGAATCAGCCCGACTTAAAAGTCCTACTGCGCTTCTAATCAAAGTATGAAATACAGCGAGAGCTTGAAAACAGCATTAATCATTAATATGGGGAAGTGCTTATAGTTATGAATTCTTCAAGAGTTTCAAAAAACTTGCAGCACTTTTCCAGATAATACTCAGGAGGCTGTGTGTTTTTATTTTTCTCTTCCTTAAGTCCCTTGTGTGAAGAAACAACTGAAAATAGTGTCAGGGTCAAAGTCCTCTCAAGCAAGGAACCTGAGTTATCCCTTCACCAATGGCTCTCAGAAAACAACATAGGATGTAAGTAATTTGTTTTTAAGTAACTAACAAGGCATGGTAATTTCTTACCTGGGGCTTCAGTAAATGCCAGGTCGCTGGAAGCCGTTAAAAGGACTTGAAGGTTTACTTTGCCATTCACTAATTTGAGTTCAATCAGTGTGTGTGCCTCTTCAGCAACTCTCCATTGTGCATTTATTTTCCTCGGTGCCTTCATTCTGAAATCAGTAGTTAACCAACTGCAGGTTTGGCTTTTAGCTCATTTCACGTTTGTTTGTTTTTTTAATGTTTATTTATTTTAGAGAGAGGGAGCATGTGAGAGCGGGGGAGGGGCAGAAATTGGTAGGTGGGTGGGCAGAGAATACAAAGCAGGCTTCATGCTGACAGTAGAGAGCTCGATGCAGGACTTAAACTCAACGAACTATCAGATCATGACCTGAGCCAAAGTCAGGCACTTAATACACCGAGCCACCCAGGCGCCCCAGCTCATTTCAGTTTTGTAGCAGCATTAAAAAAAAAAAAAAAGAAAGCAGGAAAGGAAGAATAAAGTTAGAATGAATAATATGGCAACCTTCTCAAGAAGAAACTATAGATTAATAATATATTAAAATTTCCAACGCATTACATGAAGTTTATACCGTTTCATCTGTCAGTCTCCTGTTTTTCAGTAACTGTTTTAGCTCCATGTCTGAAGTAGAAATCAGTCGCTAACTTTTTCAGACTAAGACCCTCCCATGAAGCCACAAAGCTGTCCTCAGATGTGATGGAATGGGGCACAAATCAGTCTCTGCCAGGTTACAAGCAGCATGCACTTCTTACTTACCCAGGGCAGCAAATACCGTCAGTGATGCGGGGAGAGGGAGGGAGGCAGGGGGGGAGGGAGGCGAAGTCATTTCAGAGTCTAGCTTCATTTCTACACTGCAGAAGCAGACATGGAGCTGTGACAACTATCTGAGCAATTCGATCTGGATCAACAGCTCCGAAGGGACTGGGCCGAAAGCAGTGGTTCTCAAAATGTGGTCCCTGGACGTAAGGCACCGTCACCATCACCTGAGAACTTGCTGGAAATGCAACTCCTAGCTTCAGCCTAGAGCTTCCGGATCTGAAACTCTGGGGCCGAGTCCCAAGAAGTCCGCCAGGTGGTTCTAAGGTGCGAGGCTGACAACCAGACTTGACGTGGCTCCGAGGAAATCCGGCGCTGTCTCCATGGGCTGTCTGAACTTGGACAGGTCCTTTAGCCCCTCTGAGGCTTCATTTCTTGAGATGTTAGAAAAAGCATAAGGAGTGTTCTTCAAGGTAACAAGGATGCAAGAAACGAGGAGGGACTGAGAGACTGCCACAGGCCAGGGGAGCCTGGGCAGCGTGATGGCGGCGTGCAGCGTGGTCCTGTGAAAGGGATTCTGCAACAGGTGGCGGACAGCCAGTCACTGGATGATTGTGTCCCTCTCAAATTCATATGTTGCATCCTACCCCCTAAAGTGGTAGTATCAAGGGGTGCGGACTTTGGGAGCCCCCAAGAAGGGGACTTCCTGAGAAAAGAGACCCCAGAGAGCAACCTCATCCCTTTCCACCGGTGAGGACACAGCAACACCATCGATGAGCCAGGAAGCAGGCTCTCCCTAGACACCAAATTTACAAGCCCCTTGATCTTGCCTTCCAGCCTCCAGAACTGTGAGAAATAAGTGTCTGTTGTTTACACCCCTCAGTGCACTGTCTTTTTATGAGAGCATCCCAAAAGGACTAAGACAAGAACATGAATGGGAAAATTGGTCCACACCACGACCTAACAGGGCAGTTCCTTCATTTTGACCAAGGCGTCCCTGTGATAAGAGATCGACGGCAGGGAGAGTGGGGGGATCCTTAAATCTCTGCGCTACCTTTGCAGCTTTTCTCTAAATCTGAAACTATTCTAAAGTTTGAAGCTTATTGAAAAAGAATAGAATGTTACCTAACTTTCAGACATCTTGTGGTGAGTGAAAGTAATACCTAAGTAAATGCTGAGCACGCAGCAGACGCCCAGGGAAGAGCGGAGATTGAACCAGCTTCACCCCAGGCTGCAGAAAGCTTCTCTGTCCCCAGCCAGGCTTTCCAAGGAACATCCCCGTGGGGAACAGAGTAGGCGTGGTACCTTTTTCTCTCACCCTGACCTCCTTTGTCCCCTCTCTGCCTCCAACCAAGCCTCCTCCCAGGAAGAGAACAGCAGAAGCCTTCCCACACAACACGGGGTGACTTTTTAGTAGCTCCGACCAAGATTTATTGTCAACAGCCCAGTCGGTAACAGCTGTTTGCATTCCTCAGCCCTCCATTGCCTCTTGAATGTCAAGTCTCTTAGCTGAAAGAGCATCCTTCATTTGGCTATGCCTGCTTGAAAGAATTATTTTGCACGGTATATCTGCTCAGCTATGCCCTTCCTCCACATCCACTCCTCCCGTGCCGGACATGAATACAAAAGAAATGGCAGATTAATTCCAGATAGTTCATCGTTCAAGCCAATTAACTCAGTGCACATTGCATGGTCCGGAATCGCTATTCCAGCGAAGGCTCTGCGTTTCCCTTCTTACTGCCCTCTGGCCCCGCTTTGTAAATATGCAGTAGTCAGAATTGAATCTGTCTCACTGTGCTTCCCTTTCGGAGCCTCGCAGGAGGAGGGTGCCACCCCAGCCTTGCTCTCAAGCCCTCCCTTTTTTTTTCCCTTTTGCAAGCGTGTTTCATAGAGTTGACCCTTGTTCCTCATTTGTAATCTTTCCTAGGTGGACGAGCTGAATAAATTCAACACCCACGGGGGGCACAGTTGTCACTGAAAGGTGACAGCTAAAACATTGCCACAGTGAAAAAGCAGCGTGGTGGGGGGTGGGGGAGAGAGAAGACCCGAGGGCATTTGCTTCCCCATCAGGAGAAGAACAGTGAGGCACCTTGGAGAATCCGTGGTTGGGGTTTGTTGCCCAAAGTTGACACCACCA
>NW_027531893.1:10965737-11014162 GCF_008692635.1 Crocuta crocuta
TTTGGTTTGGTTTGGTTTTGGTTTGGTTTTTCATACATCTGTTGTGACTGTGCTCCCCTAAGCAAAAGTGCATGCCCAATGCAACACTGATTTATCACTGGGCCACATTAAATATGATCTCCAGCGTATCTCTTGCCAGACATCCTTCCCCTCCCCACCCCCGCCACCGTCTCGCTCCTCACTACTAGGCTTTCCTTAAAGGGAATGAAAGCACGCAAAGCACAGCTAAGAAATCAGCATGGAATGGTCCAGCATCTGTGCACTGATGTGTCTATCTCCCCAGCATGAAGTTTCCAGCAAAGTTCAGCGGAAAGCGACATTTCTGGACTGAGGATTTAGACTCGGGTTGGTGGTATTGGCATTTCCATCTATGATGAAAAAGCAAGGGGTTTACAGACAAAGTGTTCTTGTCCTCTCAGACTTTCCTGATGCCTTCCTGCCAGCCGGTTACCCCCCCCACCCCCGATGCTGGGACCACTCTCTCTGGTTTCCCTGATAGCTGGCACGGAGCCAGGCACTGAGTAGCGTCGTGATAACAGCCCACACGTGCTGAGCCATATCCCAGCCCTTGGGCCAACTGCTCCTCAGATAACAACTCCTAACAACTCTAAAAGGTAGAGATTTCTGTTATTGCCATTCTACAGATGAAGATGCTGAAGCTCAGAGAGGTTAAGGATGTCTCCTAGAAGCACACAGCTAGGGGTGATGGATGCAGGATTCAAATTCAGACAGTCTGCACATGTCTTTCCTCGCAGAGCCTGCCTGTCGTGAGCTTTCAATTTGAGAGCCTCAAGCTGTGGCATAAACTGAGGTGAGGGCAGGGAGGGTAAATTCCCCAGCATGCCGGAAAGAAAACAAATAAATTTCTATACAAAGCAAGCATCAGACAAGGAAGCAAAATGCTGGCTTAAAAGAATCTTTTCTCAAAAAAAACAAAACAAGACAAAACTTTTTTTTTTTTTTTTTGGTTTGATCAATAGAAGAAGAGGGAAATTAAAGCTGTACCAAAAGCCCAGGCTGGGTATGGTGATTACAGAGAACAGATGGGGTTTTTTTTTCTTCCCTTTTCTTTAGTATCAGATGAATTAATAGATAACCAACTATGGCAAATTGCACAAATGTCACAAGAGAAGGGAGCAATATTCTGTGTCCTCCCAAATTGTGCTGAACTCTCTGCCAGGAATACTTTTCTTTCTCTGCCATTTAATAAGGTTACTCTCACCCTGAACACCCAATTTAGACATGGCCTGCTTTATGGTTTTTTCCAACTCTCTTGTCTGCACTTCCAAAAGACTCTGATTTTATCTTTTCTGTCCTATGCATCATGCTTCATAGTGCAGGGATTGCAAACTCAGATATCCTGCGGGGCCCAGCATGAGTGAGCAAAGGGGAGGAGGCCTAGGACAGTAGGAAATGGTGGGGGTGGGGAAGGGACACAGTGCTCTCCTAAAGTGAGGAGCTACTACTCGACTCCAGCTAAGCTTCGTGGTATGTACATCCTACTGCTGTATCAAATATCCCGAGTTGTGTTCAAGAGAAGCTGGTTGTGGTGGTTAATTTCGTGTGTCAACTTGATTGGGCTAAGGGATATCCAGATAGTGGGTAAAATGTTATTTCTAGGTGTGTCCATGAGGGTATCTCTGGAAGAGATTAGCATCTGGATCAGTAGACTGAGTAAAGATCACCCTCACCAAGATGGTGGGCATCACCCAACCCACCAAGCCCCTAAATAGGACATCAAGGTTGAGGAAGGGTGGATTTGCTCTCTCTGTTTGAGCTAGGACATCAGATCTCCTGCCCTCAGACATTGGCACTCTGGGCTCCAGAGTCCTTCAGACTCAGATTTCTACCGATGGCTCACCTGGTTCTCTGGCTTTGGGTTTGGACAGAATTACACCACCAGCTGCCCTGTACCGACGGTTTGCAGACAGCAGATCCTATAATCACATGATCAAGTCTCTCTTTGTAAACCTCTTTCTATATATTTGCATATATATCCTATTGATTCTGTTTCTCTGGAGAACCCTGACAAATACATCAATAATCCAGATTTTTGTGGGAAAAAAATCCCTCAGTTTTTAAATATTAGCACATAACTTTTTAAATGTTTTAGATACTGTGCAGGCCACCAGTAACATCTACCTACTGGTTACTTGCTTCTGTCTTTACCTCTACAACTAAATATCAGGGCCCCTTACAGGCTCAACAGCAGTTAAGAAGACAGACCCCTGTTGAAATGATGGCTTTGCCCCTCACCAGGCTGAGTGACTTTCAGTATATTACTTAACCTCTCTGTGCCTCAGTGTTCTTATCCTTCTTAAATTGGGAAAAATAATAGAGCCTACCTCCAAGGGTCATTGTGAGAAGTCCATTAGCTAATGTGAATAAAGTACTCAGAGTATTGCTTTGCACAGGTTAAGTGCTCATTAAGCATTATGTATAACCATTATCATATCTTTATTTTCTCAGTACCCAGCACAATACGTGGTACATAACTATTGTGTATTTGATATTTATTTGGCTAATATTAACATTCCTATCACGGCCTGAAAATATTCAAAATATACTGAAATATTCAGGCAGACTTCAAATCTGCTACATGTCTTCCCATCTCTTCAGGGTCTACCATGGAAGATTGGCTCTGTGGTCTGTTGTCTTTCCAGATAATAGAATAGGAACACATTTGTTTTTTTATAATTTTTTTCAACGTTTATTTATTTTTGAGAGAAAGAGACAGAGCATGAGCTGGGAACAGGCAGAAAGGGAAACACAGAATCTGAAGCAGAGTCCAGGCTCCAAGCTGTCAGCACAGAGCCCGATGCAGGGCTCGAACCCCATGAACCATGATCTGAGCTGAGGTCAGACACTTAACCGACTGAGCCACCCACATGCCCTAATAGGAACACATTGTTCAACAAAGTTATCTCTAGAACTTGGACCTGTTACACAACTCTCTCTTAATAAACCTGTGGGTGGTGATGACAGAGAACTAACTAGCAATGTGCCTAACTAAACTATTCACCTTCCCAGACTCCTTTGCAAGTAGAAATGGCTATATGGTACCATTTTTTTTTTTTGAAGGGGGTGAAATTCAGGAGTTCACTTTTATTTTTTTAATTTATTTTTTTAATTTACATCCAAGTTAGCTAGCATATAAAAGAGCTTGAAAGGAGCATATGAAAGGAGATTGATAGATTAGAGAAAAAAGGAGGGGAAAAAAGGAAAACTTTTGAAATCTGAGAAAATGAATACAATGAAATAGAATAAAATGAAATGATGAGAGTAAAATATAGTAGAGAAAATTATTTTTATTTTCAATTTTTATTGGAAATATTTTTCTTTAATTTTTTTCTCTTTCTGTATTCAAGAAAAAGAAAAGAAACGAAAAAGAAAAAAAGAATTGAATAGGTGGACCAGCAAACAGACTGAAATACTATTGAAATTACATCATCTTCCCCTAGAAGTCAAACTATGAAGCACTTTATAGTCTGTAAACTAAGCATGTGGAGAGACTTGTGTTCCTGAAGTGCAAGGTTGGCCCAGTTGGCAGGGCTTCACGTAATGGCTCCGTTCTCCACTAGATGGCGCTACATAGCTTACTGGGGTGGATTCTTGTGGCGCCTGTAGGTGTGTGTGCGCATGCGCATGTGAAGGAGGGTTGAAAATGGCATCACCCAGGTCCCCAGTTTAGTATGGCAGCTCTGTTCTCCCGGATCAGCAATCCCACGCCCATCCTTTGTGTCCGGTTTCTGTCCACTTCCCGTTTTTACACTGTCCACAATCAAGCCCTCAGATTGCCAGGCGGCCCCTCCCACCTGAGTTTTACCTCAGATGCCGCTGTGTTTCCCGACCCCTCACTTCCGAGGAACTGGGCTGTGACCCGTTCCGCCTGCTGTGGAAGGTCTCACCGAGCCATGCCCGGTGCCCGCCGCACCCAGGAACGTTCTCGGGACCGTGCTGCTGCCGAGGCCCAGAGACTGCAGCTGGGTACCAGCCCGCCCCAGAAAAAGTTCACACACTCGCATAGCAGCAGCGTTTCAGGAATTATGGAAAATCACAACACCGGCTGGCACCAGGCTTCCCCCGTAACGACCTTATTCCAATACCGGCGAATGTGGTGGTTCTCCGGGGTCTGCTGGGACCAGGTGGCCTCACAGCCTCTACCTAATGTCCTTCCAGTAGTGGAACTGGCTCTCCTGTGTGGCCTGAGGACCCCCAGATGTCACCCTGCTCCTGGGGATTCGCCATTCCCACCGGAGCACCGCCGGGTAAGGAGCTGCGGAGTTTCAGACTCTGCGATCCCCCTGTTTACGGAGTCTTAATGGAATTTAAACCCTCCCCTTTCTCCCGTCTCCCTTTTTAGTTCAGTCCCTGCGGCTGTTTGCACTTTTCCACTTTCTACTTTTCCACTTTCCCTCCAACTACTTTTAGGGGACTGCTTTTCCCATCCTCTCTCCTCCCAGCCCCCTCAGTCCTCTCTCCACAAGCAGAAACAGCTCCCTGCCCTCTGGGCCTTCTCTCTCCCCCAGGTCACCTCTCCACGCCAGGTACCTGCTGAGTTCTGTGGTTCAAGTTGTGTAGACTGTTGTGTTAATCCTCAAATCAGTCTTCTCTGTGTGCAGGATGGTTAGTGTTGATCTGGCTGTATTTCATGGGTGCGAGATGCAAAACAAAACAAAAACAAACCCAAAACAACAACAAAAAAACCAAAAACAAAAAACCTTCCATGCTGTTCCTTTGTGGTACCATTCTGACCAGCCAGAGATAGACGGACGTCCCTGGGAAGGTGCCACTGCCCAAGGCAAATGTTCTTCAAGGAGAAAGTGATTTTTGCCCTGCACCCATTATCTTCCCTTCTTTCTGCCTGGAATGTAGAAATAATACCGGGAAGTCCAGCAGCATCTTAAGACCATGGCGACAAAAGCCATGCACAAAGTGTTGCAGAGCAAGAAAAATAGAAGTCTGGTTTGGGATGACTTCCTTGAGCAGCTGTACAATGATGCTCATTCTGAATGTGTTCCATTGTGATAAATTCCACAGGGAACCATCTGAGCATCATGCAAATGCTACTTTTGCTTGTATGTAACTTCGTCCATGAGAAACACCAGATAATTGCAGAGTACCGCACCCAGTTGAAGTGAACCATGTACTTGCCAACACCCATTGTCACAAGCAAACTTCAGGCCTTCTTCAAGACAAAGTGCCGTATTTATTATACTATTTTTTGTATATAACCATTTAACATGTATAAAAATATGCTACTGTTTTTATGGACTTTCTGTCTTGTGGATGGGTCCTTGATGGTGTTTTGTTTTTTAAGTGTATTTATTTATTTTGAGAGAGAGTGTGTGCACAAGTGGGGACAGAGCAGAGAGAGGGGTGGGGAGAGAATCCCAAGTAGGCTCCACACCACCAGGACAGAGCCTGATGTGGGGCTCGAACTCACAAACCTTGACATTGTGACCTGAGCTGAATTACCACTTGAGCTACCCAGGCTCCCACATGATGATGTTTTTGAATGTTGCACCCCAACATTCATGTGGTTTCTACTGTGAAATTTGGATAACAGTGATTTTTAGTGCCTATGTCCTATTATAGTAGAACCGACTATACTGTCTTTAGACTGCTTACTTCTGGGCTCTTGTCACATTAAAAAAAATGTAATAATGTTTAAGGCACATATTCTCAATAGGTACACTTTTCATAAAATCTAGAATTAGCACTTCTGAGGTTTGTCAAGAGTACCAAAGGATATTATTCCAGATTTATTTGGAATACCAGAATGCTCAGGCCAAAGTGTCAAGTTATTTTTTTAATGTTTATTTATTAATTTTGAGAGAGAGAGAGAGAGCACAATGAGTGGGGAAGAGGCAGAGGGAGAGGGAGAGAGAGAGAACACCAAGCAGCCACCATGCTGTCAACACAGAGCCAGACAGGGGGCTCAATCACATAAACCGTAAGATCATGACCTGAGCCAAAATCAAGAGCCGGATGCCTAACCGACCAAGCCACCCAGATGCCCCTCAAGGTATCTTCTTTTTATTAAAAAAATTTTTAATGTTTATTCATTTTTGAAAGAGAGAGATAGCACAAATGGGGGAGGGACAGAGACAGAGGGAAACACAGAACCCGAAGCAGGCTCCAGACTCCGAGCTGACAACACAGAGCCTGACACGGAGCTGGAACTCATGAACTGAGAGATCATGACCTGAGCCAAAGTCAGATGCTTAACTGACTGAGCCACCCAGGTGCCCTCCCCCCAAAAGGTACCTTTTGATAAAGCTTCCTCCATTTTCTTCACCACTAACCCTGACCACATATGGATGGGAGATGACTGTGTTATGTTGAGGAGGGGGAATAATTGATGAGAGAACTTTAGAAGTTATCTTAATTTGGAACTTAAAAAAACCCGTCTTTGTGAAAGCCTCTCTTTCTAAGGAAGGCTTACGCAGGGATGTGGTGAACCCCATGTTGGGGGAGGTTAGAATTATTCCCAGTGCTGTGAAGGGTCCTCCCCAGATGACTTGGGGAGCATGAGGCTTTCCTGGTTCTGCCACCACCCAGTCCCCACTGCCACAGGTGCGGTGACCTAAGAATTGTATCAGGGAGACTTCTCATAGGAGTTGTCATCAGACACTCCATTTTCCGGTAACACATGGACAAAGCTACCTGTGACGTGACCTCACTGCTGTCTCAACACCACGTCCTCAGAGCTGGGTTAATGCCTTCCACATTCCCGAGGGGTGGCATGTGCCCCATCTCCCCCAAGTCAGCGATGCCTCCTGATGGTCATCAGGAAATACATCCTTATCATTCTTGTTCCTGTTTCTCATTGACTGGGGAGTAAGACACAGAGACGTTTAGGGTTTTTTTTTTTAAGTTTATTTATTTTGAGAGATACAGAGAAGTGCAGATGGGGGAGGTGCAGAGCGAGAGGGAGAGAGAATCTCATGCAGGTTCCACGCTGTCAGCACAGAGCCCGACGAGGGGCTCGAACCCCTGAATCATGAGATCATGACCTGAACCAAAACCAAGAGTCGGATGCTTAACTGACTGCACCACCCAGGTGCCCCTGTTTAGGGTTTTGTAAGAACAAACACATCAGAGTTCTAGAAGCTTGCAACGAGTCCTCATGCATGACACATGCTGAATATTTGCGCGAGTTTTCCAGTCCAGCTTTGGGTCCACACGTGGCCCAAATGTTCAGGTTGTAGAAACAGACCAATCACTGTACTGTGTCCTCTTCGGTGGCCACGGTGGAGAACTGGGGTCTGGGAGCAGACAGAATCCAACACAGGACCGTGTTCACATCCTGCCCCCTAGGTGGCTCCTCCAGCTTCTCCCTCCTCATTGGCTGTCCCCTGCCTTCCCCACCTGCCAGCAAAACAAAGTGGGAGTGAGATGATGGTCTCCCCCCCTCCCATGCTACTGCATTTGAAGCAGGTTATTCCTCAAGAGGCAGAGCATGTCCCTGATGGTCTGGAAAGCCTGTCGTGCAGGCTCAGTGGCTTGAGACACAGGGAGGCAGGCGGGCAGGTAAGCATGCTGAGAGATGGCAGAGCTATTGTCCTCAAGAGTCCTTGAGCGAATAAACTCTGATTAAAGCCCCTCTGAAGGGACAGAGTAGGACAGCCAGCAGCCTCCTTCCTGAAGTTGCTCCAAGTGAGCGCACCCTTATAAACAGGTCGTGAGGAGTTGGTGATTTTCCTCTTGAGAGGGGAGTGGAGAGATGAAACCATCTGCCCAGCATCACTTAAAGTTTCTTGTTTGATATGCAGTTTCCTTGGGAACAGAGTGACAGAAGCCAGGACTTCGGGGATACAGTGGCCCCAGGAGCTGTCCAGCGCTTGCAGCCCCACCCCACTGCTGGTCTGCACGGCCCTGAGCCCCACTGGCTGTTGGGATTTGTTCTGGGCGCTAGGGATGGAGAAGGGACTCTACGCCCACACAAATTTAACTCCTCTATGAACAGTTTCACGTAATAGCCATTGCATAAAGTGTATTGGCTTAATTAAAAAAAAAAAGATAAAATAACTGTTCTAGGAGGGTGATAACGAAAAGGTTTAAGAGACCCAAATTCTGCTCTGTGATGATAGAAAATCAGTGACTAACGTTTGAAATGGATGAACCGAAAAGTAGAATAGTAATCACACACATCTTGTTTAGAAATGTAGATACAGAGGACACTTGTGCAATCTACAGTCTCTGTGTTGCCATCTTTTAAATCTGTCTGTTAACCTGTGTGTGCAGGGCAGACCTCTTGTGAACATGGCACGTGACATGGCACCCTTCTCAAGTGGCACACCAAAGCCCCGCCCGCAGTGGACTCTGCACTCTGTTCGGAATATGCATGTTTCATGCCCACAATCTTCCTTACTCCTGAAAATTGCTCCCCCCCTTTTCTCCGCTGAGTGAATCCTATTCAAACCCTAGCTCCTCAGTCAACATTAATCACTTCCCCCCCTAATTCCCGTACAAAGGTGCTCTTTCCTCAATTCAGCAGTCCATGACTCTGCTGGAAAACCACATCACACTGGCCACGTGATTGGCTCTTGGAAAGGCAGGTGAAACAAGCCCAGCCAATCAGAGCCCAAGAGAGGCAGAGCCCACACACTTTTTTGTCGGGAAGGCTGGGACCTTAACTCTTTCTCCCAAAGTTGCTGGCAGACATGAAAACGGGTTTACATCTCCTGGCAGTCCTCCTGTCCCCAGGGGATGAAACCTGACTTCGTGAGGCCAACACAGACTATAGTCAAGTAGAGAGATAAAGGGGACATGCTCAATTTTTATTGTGGTAAGATACACACAAGGTAAAATAAAATTCACCACTGTAACCACTTTAAAGTGTACAACACAGTGGCATTTAGCACCATCACAGGGTCGTGCTGTCATCACCACTGTTCCAGGACTTTCTTTTTTATCACCCAAAGGAGACCTACCACCCATTCAGCAGTCTGTCTGCATCCCCACCGGCGCCTGAGAACTTCCCATCTACTTTCTGTCTCTACGGATTTGCCTGTTCTAGATAGTTCAGAGAAGCGGAATCATACACTATGTATGCTTTTGTGTCTGCCCTATTTCACTTATCATAATGCTTTCAGGGACCATCCGCGTTGCAGCAAGTATCGGAACTTTCTTCTCTCACCCCCTACTTTTTTGAGATATAATCAGTATACAGTGTCACATAAGTTTAAGGAAAACAACGTGTTGATTTGATACGCTTATACATCACAAAATGGTTACAATCAGTGTTACCAAACACTGCCCTCCTATCGCATGATAACTATGTCTCTTTTGTTTTTTTTTTAATGTTTATTTATTTTTTAGAGAAAGAGTCACACAGAGAACCAGTTGGGGAGAGGCAGAGAGAGAAAGAGAGAGAGAGAGAGACAGAGAGAGACAGGGGATCTGAGTGGACTCTCTCTACTGACAGCCGAGAGCCCAATGCGGGGCGCAAATTCACGAATCTCCAGCTCATGACCTGAGCCAAAGGTGGAAACTTAACTGACTGTGCCACCCAGGTGCAATTTCTCGTTTGTTTTTTTGTTTTTTTTTTTTTAATTTTTTTTTTAATGTTTTTTATTTATTTCTAGGAGAGAGAGAGAGAGACAGCGTGAGCAGGGGAGGGTCAGAGAGAGAGGGAGTCACAGACTGAAACAGGCTCCAGGCTCTGAGCTGGCAGTCAGCACAGAGCCCGATGCGGGGCTCGAACCCACGAACCGCGAGATCGTGACCTAAGCGAAAGTCGGACGCTTAACCGACTAAGCCACCCAGGCGCCCCTCTCGTTTGTTTTAAGAACATTTAAGATCTACTCTCTTAGCAATATTCAAATATATAATACAGTATTTATTTTTTTCAGTATTTATTTTTGAGAGATAGAGAGAGAAAGAGCATGAGCCGGGGGGGGGGGGGGGGGGGNCGGGGGGGGGGGGGCAGAGAGAGGGAGACACAGAATCTGAAGCAGGGTCCAAGTTCTAAGCTGTCAGCCCAGAGCCAGTTGCGGGGCTTGAACCCACGAACTGTGAGATCTTGACCTGAGCCAGAGTTGGACACTTAACCGACTGAGCCACCCAGGCGCTCCTGTAATAGACTATTTATTAACTGGAACCACCATGCTGGATGTTAGATGCCCAGAGCTTATTCATTTTATAACTGGAAGTTTGTGCCCTTTGGGCGGCCACTCCCCACTTTCCCCTCCTCCTAGCCCCTGATGACCCCCCAGTCTACTCTCTGTTTCCAGGACTTTGGTCTTTTAAGATTCCACATTTAAGTGAGATCATACAGAGTATTTGTATTTCTTTGTCTGACTTATCTTACTTAGCATGATGCCCTCAAGTTTCATCCATGTTGTCACAAATGACAGGAATTCATTCTTTTATAAGAAGGAATATATAAGAATATATAGATTATATAAAGAATATCTTAAATATATATCAGAATATATATACATAAATGTATCTAAATATATATATGTGTGTATATGTATGTGTATGTGTATATATATACATATATCAGGATATATATATATGTATATATATATATACAGGATATAGATATATATATATCAGATCTATCTATCTATCTATATATGTATATATATAGATATATCCTGATATATATCAGATCTATCTATCTATCTATCTATATATGTATATATATAGATATATCCTGATATATATCAGATCTATCTATCTATCTATCTATATATGTATATATATAGATATATCCTGATATATATATATCAGAATAGCTGTATTCCATTGCCTTTACTCACTCTCCAACAGTGGACATTTAGATTGTTTCCATATCTTGGCTGTTGTGAATGATGCTGCAGTATACATGAAGGTGGGGCGGCAGACATCTCTTTGAGATACTGTTTTCATTTCCTTTGGGTATACCTCCACAAAAGGGATTGTTGGGTCATATGGTAGTTCTATTTGTAACTTTTTGAGGAAACTCAATACTGTTTCCTATAGTGGCTGCACCAGCCTGAATTCCCACCAGCACTTGAAGAGGGTTCCCTTTTCTCCATATCCTCGCCAACACTTGTTCTTTTGTTTTTATAATTTTTTAAAATTTATTTTTGAATTGACATCCAAGTTAGTATACAGTGCAACAATGATTTCAGGAGTAGATTCCTTAATGCCCCTCATCCATTTAGCCCACTGCCCCCCACAACCGCTCCGGTAACCCTCTCCTTGTTCTCGCTATTTAAGAGTCTTCTGTTTTGTCCCCCTCCCTGTTTTTATATTATTTTTGCTTCCCTTCCCTTATGTTCATCTGTTTTGTATCTTAAAGTCCTCGTACGAGTGAAGTCATGTGATATTTGTCTTTCTCTGACTGACTAATTTCGGTTGGCATAATGCGCTCTAGTTCCATTCATGTAGTTGCAAATGGCAACATTTCATTATTTTTGATTGCTGAGTAATACTCTATTGTATGTATACACCACATCTTCTTTATCCATTTATCCATCGATGGGCATTTTCCATACTTCCGCTATTGTTGAGAGTGCTGCTGTAAACATTGGGGTGCATGTGCCCCTTTGAAACAGCAAACCTGTATCCCTTGGATAAATACCAGGTAGTGCAAGTGCTGGGTCATAGGGTAGTTCTATTTTTAATTTTCTTTTGAGGAACCTCCATACTGTTTTTGAGAGTGACTGCACCAGTTTGCATTCCCACCAGCCGTGCAAAAGAGATCCTCTTTCTCTGCATCCTCACCAACATCTGATGTTGCCTGAGTTGTTCATGTTAGCCGTCTGATGGGTGTGAGGTGGTATCTCATTGTAGTTTTGATTTGTATTTCCCTGATGATGAGTGACGTTGAGCATTTTTTCATGTGTTGGTTGGCCATCTGGATGTCTTCTTTGGAGAAGTGTCTATTCATGTCTTTTGCCCATTTCTTCACTAGATTATTTGGGGTTTTTTGGGGGGGGCTGGTTTGATAAGTTCTTTATAGATTTTGGATACTGACCCTTTAT
This sequence comes from Crocuta crocuta, assembly GCF_008692635.1. NCBI lineage: Eukaryota > Metazoa > Chordata > Mammalia > Carnivora > Hyaenidae > Crocuta > Crocuta crocuta. The sequence goes on from NW_027531893.1 coordinate 10,977,722, forward strand.
CTGATATGTCATTTGCAAATATCTTCTCCNATGTTGCCTGAGTTGTTCATGTTAGCCGTCTGATGGGTGTGAGGTGGTATCTCATTGTAGTTTTGATTTGTATTTCCCTGATGATGAGTGACGTTGAGCATTTTTTCATGTGTTGGTTGGCCATCTGGATGTCTTCTTTGGAGAAGTGTCTATTCATGTCTTTTGCCCATTTCTTCACTAGATTATTTGGGGTTTTTTGGGGGGGGCTGGTTTGATAAGTTCTTTATAGATTTTGGATACTGACCCTTTATCTGATATGTCATTTGCAAATATCTTCTCCCATTCTGTCGGTTGCCTTTTAGTTTTGCTGTTTGTTTCCTTTGCTGTGAAGAAGCTTTCTATTATGATGGGTCCCAATAGTTCATTTTTGTTTTCATTTTTCTTGCCTCCAGAGATGTGTTGAGTAAGATGTTGCTGCGGCCAAGGTCAAAGAGGTTTTTGCCTGCTTTCTCCTCGACGATTTTGATGGCTTCCTGTCTTACATTTAGGTCTTTCATCCTTTTGGAGTTTATTTTTTTGTATGGTGTAAAAAAGTGGTCCAGGTTCATTTTTCTGCATGTCTCTGTCCAGTTTTCCCAGCACCACTTGCTGGAGATACTGTCTTTATTCGGTTATTCTTTCCTGTTTTGTCAAAGATTAGTTGGCCATACATTTGTGGGTCCATTTCTGGGTTCTCTATTCTGTTCCATTGATCTGATTGTCTGTTTTTGTGCTAGTACCATACTATCTTGATGACTATAGCTTTGTAATACAGCTTGAAGTCTGGGATTGTGATGCCTCTTGCTTTTGTTTTCTTTTTCAAGATTGCTTTGGCTATTCGGGAGTCTTTTCTGGTTCCATACAAATTTTAAGATTGCTTGTTCTGGTTCTGTGAAGAATGTGGTGTTGTTTTGATAGGTATTGCATTGAATATGTAGGTTGGTTTGGGTAGTATTGACATCTTAACCATGTTTGTTCTTCCTATGCAGGAGCATGGAATAGCTTTCCATTTTTTGGTGTCTTCTTCAATTTCTTTCATAAGCTTTCTATAGTTTTCAGTGTGTAGATTTTTCACCTCTCTGGTGAGATTTATTCCTAGGTATTTTATGGGTTTTGGTGCAATTGTAAATGGGATCTATTCCTTGATTTCTCTTTCTGTTGCTTCATTGTTGGTATATAGGAAAGCAACCGATCTGCGCATTGATTTTATATCCTACAACTTTGCTGAATTTATGGATCAGTTCTAGCAACTTTTTGGTGGAATCTTTTGGGTTTTCCATATAAAATATCATGTCATCTGCAAAGGGTGAAAGTTTGACCTCTTCCTGGCCTATGTGGATGCCTTTTATTTCTTTGTGTTGTCTGATTGCTGAAGATAAGACTTCCAATACTATGTTGAATAATAGTGGTGAGAGTGAACATCCCTATATTGTTCCTGACATAGCTCTCAGTATTTCCCCATTGAGGATGATATTAGCATTGGATCTCTTATATATGGCTTTTATTATGTCTAGGTATGGTCCTTCTATCCCTACTTTCTTGAGGATTTTTAACAAGAAAGGATGCTGTATTTTGTCGAATGCTTTCTCTGCATCTATTGAGAGGATCGTGTGGTTCTGTCCTTTCTTTTATTGATGTGATGAATCACATTGCTTGTTTTGCGGATATTGAACCAGCCCTGCATCCCAGGTATAAATCCCACTTGGTCATGGTGAATAATTTTTTTAATGTGTTTTTGGATCTGGTTGGCTAATACCTTGTTGAGGATTTTTGCATCCATGTTCATCAGGGAAATTGGTCTATAGTTCTCCTTTTTAGTGGGGTCTTTGTCTGGTTTTGGAATCAAGGTGATGCTGCTTCATAGAAAGAGTTTAGAAGTTTTCCTTCCATTTCTATATTTTTTGGAACAGCTTCAAGAGAATAGATGTTAACTCTTCCTTAAATGTTTAGTAGAATTCCCCTGGAAAGCCGTCTGGCCCTGGACTCTTATTTTTGGGGAGATTTTAGAATACTAATTTGATTTCTTTACTGGTTATGGATCTGCTCAAATTTTCTATTTCTTCCTTTTTCAGTTTTGGTAGTTTATGTTTCTAGGACTTGTCCTTTTCTTCCAGAGTGCCCATTTTATTGGTGTATAATTGCTCATAATATTCTCTTATTATTATTTGTATTTCTGCTATGTTGGTTGTGATCTCTCCTCTTTCATTCTTGATTTTGTTTGTTTATGTCCTTTCCTTTTTCTTTTTGACCAAAAACTTGTTAGTGGTTTATCAGTTTTGTTAATTCTTGCAAAGAACCAGCTTCTGGTTTCATCGATATTTTCTACTGTATTTGTGGTTTTGATTAACATTGATTTCTGCTCTAAACCTTATTATTTCTTGTCTTCTGCTCTTTTGGAGTTTTATTTGCTGTTCTTTTTCCAGTTCTTTAAGGTATAAGGTTAGGTTGTGTATCTGAGACCTTTCTTCCTTTTTTAGGAAGGCCTGGACTGCTATATACTCCCTCTTATGACCACCTTTACTGCGTCCCAGAGGTTTTGGGCTGTGGTGTTATCATTTTCATTGGCTTCCATGTACTTTTTGATTTCCTCTTTAACTTCTTGGTTAAGTTAACCCATTCATTCTTTAGTAGGATGTTCTTCAGTCTCTAAGTATTTGTTACCTTTCCAAATTTTTTCTTGTGGTTGATTTCCAGTTTCATACCGTTGCAGTCTAAAAATATGCATGGTATGATCTTGATCTTTTTGTACTTTTTGAGGGCTGATTTGTGTCCCAGTATGTAATGTATTCTGGAGAACATTCCATGTGGACTGGAGAAGAATGTATATTCTGCTGCTTTAGAATGAAATGTTCTGAATATATGTGTTAAGTCCATCTGATCTAGTGTGTCATTCAAAGCCATTGTTTCCTTGTTGATTTTCTGTTTAGATGATCTGTCCATTGCTATAAATGGGATGTTGAAATCCCCTGCTATGATGGTATTATTATCATTGAGTTTCCTTATGTTTGTAATCAATTGATTTATATATTTGGGTTTTACTACATTTGGAGCATAAATGTTTATAATTGTTAGGTCTTCTTGGTGGATAGACCTCTTAGTTATGATATAGTGCTCTTCTTCATGTCTGGTTATAGCCTTTATTTTAAAGCTTAGATTGTCTGATATAAGTTTGGCTACTCTGGCTTTCTTTTGTCGACCATTAGCATGATAAATGGTTCTCCATCCCCTTACTTTCAATCTGAAGGTGTCTTTGGGTCTAAAGTGGGTCTATTGTAAACAGCATATGGAGGGATTTTGTTTTCTTATCCATTCTGTTACCCTATGTCTTTTGATTGGAGCATTTTAGTGTATTGACATTTAGAGTGAGTGCTGAAAGATATGAATTTATTGTCATTATGTTGCTTGTAGAGTTGGAGTTTCTGGTGGTGTTCTCTAGTCCTTTCTAGTCTTTGTTGCTTTTGTCTTTTTTTCCCCCATCTTTTCTCCCCTCAGAGAGTCCCCCTAAAAATTTCTTGCAGGGCTCGTTTAGTAGTCACAAACTCCTTTAAATTTTGTTTGTCTGGGAAACTTTTAATCTCTCCTTGTATGTTGAATGACAGCCTTGCTGGATAAAGAATTCTAGGCTGCATATTTTTCCAATTCAGCACATTGAATATATGCTGCCACTCCTTTCTGGCCTGCCAAGCTTCTGTGGATAGGTCTGCTGCAAACCTGATCAGTCTTCCTTTGTAGGTTAAGGACTGTTTTTTCCTTGCTGCTTTCATGATTCTTTCCTTGCCTGGATGTTTTGTGAATGACTCTGATATGCCTTGTTGATGGTCGTTTTTTGTTGAATCTAATGGGAGGCTTCTGTGCTTCCTGGATTTTGATGTCTGTGTCTTTCCCCAGGTTAGCGATTTTCCACTATGATTTGCTCACATAACCCTTCTACCCCTTTTTCCCTCTCTTCATTTTCTGGGACCCCTATGATTCTGATGTTGTTCCTTTTTAGTGAGTCACTGATTTCTCTAATTCTTAAATTGTGCTCTTTTGCCTTAGTCTCCCTCTTTTTTTCTGCTTCCTTATTCTGTAAGCTTTTCCTCTATATCACTGATTGCTCGGCCTCATCCATCTTGCTGCCGTGACATCCATTAGGGATTGCAGCTCAGTTATAGCATTTTTTAAAATTTCATCCTGACTATATTTTACTTCTTTTATCTCCATAGGGAGGGATTCTAACCTGTTTTCTACCCCAGCTAGTAGTCTTATTATCATGATTCTAAATTCTGTTTCAGACATCTTCCTTGTATCTGTGTTGATTAAGTCCCTGGCTGTTGTTTCTTCCTGCCCTTTCTTTTGGAGTGAATTCCTTCATTTCATCATTTTGAAGGAAGAAAATAAATTAATAAGGTAAATTAAAAAAGGAAAATTAAAATTAAAAAATTAAAAACAACACACACACACAAATCAAATAAATGATGCCAGATCCTAGGTGTTGGAAGGAGCTTGATAGATTAGAGAAAAACAGAGAAGGGGGAGAAGGAAAACATACAAAAATTTGAAAAAAATGAATACAATGAAATAGAATAAAATGAAATGATGGAAGTAAAATGGAGTTCGAAAATTTTACAAAAAAGTAAAAAGTATAGTAAAAAACTTAAAGAAAAATATTTTTAATAAAAATTCAAAATAAAAATAATTATTTTCTCTTTCTGTTTTCAAAAAAGAAAAATTAAAATTAAAAACAACACACACAAACACAAATCGAATAAATGCTGCTAGATTCTAGGTGTGTTTTGGATCTGGGTGTTGAAAGGAGCTTGATAAATTAGAGAAAGGGAGGGGAAGGAAAACGTTTGAAAACTTGAAAAAATGAAACAGAAGAAAATGAAATGATGGAGTAAAGCGGAGTTTGAAAATTTTACAGAAAAGTAAAAAATACAGTAGAAAAAATAAGGTAAACTATTTTAATAAAAATTTTTTCTTTCTGTATTCAAGAAAAAGAAAAGAAAAAAAAAGAGAATTGAATAGATAGACCAGCGAACAGACTGAAATACGATTGAAATTACATCGTTTCCCCCTAGAAGTCTAACTGTGAAGCTCTTTATAGTCTGTAAACTAAGCAGGCGGAGAGACTTGGGTTCTTGAAGAGCGAGGTTGGCGGAGTTTGCCAGGGTTAGTGTAATGGCTCCGCTCTCCACTAGATGGCGCTGCTTAGCTAACCGGGGTGGATTCTAGTGGCGTTTGTAGGTGTGTATGCGTGTGCGCGGGTGTGTTGAAAATGGCATCACGAGCTCCCCAGTCTCCAGTATCAAGCTCTGCTTTCCCCAGACGAGCAATCACGCAACTGTCTTTTGTCTGCGGCCTCCATCCACACCCTGCTTTTACACTGTCCACGACCAAGCCCTCAGGTTGCCATGCGGCCCCTCCCACCTGAGTTTTACCTCAGATGCCGCTGTGTTTCCCGACCCCTCGCTTCCGAGGAACTGCGGCTGTGACCCGTTCCGCCTGCTGCGGGAGGTCTCGCCGAGCCATGCCCGGTGCCGGCCGCACCCAGGAAGTTCTCGGGACCGCGCTGCTGCCGAGGCCCAGAGACTGCAGCTGGGGGCCCGCCCGGCTCCAGACAAAGTTCACGCGATCGTGTAGCAGCAGCGTCTCAGGGATTAAGGAAAATCACAACACCGGCTGGAACCAGGCTTCCCCCTTAATGACCTTGTTCCAGAACCAGCGAATGTGGTTGTTCTCCGGGGTCTGCTGGGACCTTTGCCTGTGGGGGGGTCCTCCCAGCAGGGGAGCCGCCTCTCCCCGTGCGGCCCGAGCACCCCTACCTCACTCTGCTGCTGGGATTCCCCTTCCCACGGGAGCACCGCCAGGTAAGGAGCTGCGGGGGTTCACACGCTGCGATCCCCCTGTTTACAGATAGAGTCTTAACGGAATGTAAACGCTCCCCTTTCTCCTCTCTCTCTTTTTAGTTCAGTCCCTGCGGCTGTTTCCTTTCTTACACTTTCTCCCCAGCTGCTTTGGAGGGGGGGTGCTTTTCCCATACTCTCCACCCGGCTCCATCCTCCCTCCGCAAGCAGAAACAGCTCCCTGCCCTCCATGCCTTCTCTCTCCCCCAGTCCACCTCTCTCTCCCCCAGGTCACCTCTCGGCGCCGTGTACCCGCTCAGTTCTGTGGTTCAGGTCGTGCAGACTGTTGTGTTAATCCTCAAATCTGTTTTGGAGGTGTGCAGGATGGTGAGTGTAGATCTGTCTGTATTTCATGGATGCAAGATGCAAAAAAACAAAAAAAACTTCCATGGTGTTCCACATCTTGGCCCCTCCCTGTATGATCTGTTATTATTATTACCACATAGCAGGTGTGAAGTTGTATGTTTAATTGTGGTTTTGGTTTGCATTTCGCTACTGACTAATGAAATTGAGCATGTTTTCATGTACTTTTTTGCCATTTGGTTATCTTCTCTAGAGAAAGGTCTATTCAAGCTTTTTGCCTATATTTTTAAGTGGGTGCTTTGGAGAGACACATTTTTGATGATGTCTTTTGAGCCCCAGATCCAGTTGTGAGACTTTGGGGTCTTACCCTTTCAAATGATGGGAGTCAGTACATTCCCTTTTCTGCGTAAGTTCTCTTCTGTGTGTCTCTTGTCACTCACAACCAAAAACTACTCCTGAGAAATAGGCTAAGTCCAGGGAACAAACCTGGATTCAGATCTGCCACTTGCATCCCCGAATAGCAACTCCTAAAATAAATTGCTCTTGCAGTTATGTTTATTTCTGCCAGAACCTTTTTTTTTTTTTGTAATCAATGACCCAATTTTAAAAATTTAAGAGTGCCTTTTAGGGCAATGAAAACAATCTGTACGATACTATAATGGTGTGTGTGTGTGTGTGTATGTATATATATATATATTTATGAAATATACAAAGCAAGCATGAACCCTAAGGTAAACTATGGACGTGGATGATTATGATGTGTCCTGGTAGCTTCATCCTTAATGAAAAATGTACCACTCTGGTGAATGATGTTGATAATGAGGGAGGCTATGCATATGTGGGGGCAGGGGGGAAATCTCTGAGCCTTCTTCCTAATTTCATTGTAAACTTAAAACTGCCCTAAACTCTCTCTCTCTCTCTCTCTCTTTCTTTAAAATTAGAGTTTTAATGAAAATCCAGTCAACTGGGATGGACCAGGAACAGTTTCCTGAAGGTGTATCAAGCATGCTCTAGTATATCAGAGTCCTACCTTTCCCATTTCATTCATGGATTTTTCCTGCATGGAAATCCCTGAAGGATTTTAAGTTTGTGGTTCTTGACTTAAAAGATGTATGGATTTAGCCACATCTCTTACCCTCCTTAGTTTTCTCAGTGGGTAAAGTAAGAGTGATTAATAATACATACTTTGAAAGTTAATGTGTGATTTAAGTACCAAATAATAAAAGTTATTATTGCTGTTTTTAGATTATCATCATTACTGATGATAGTCATTGTGGCAAATTCTTAGTGTGCCCCCCATCTTCCCCTGCCCCTCGTGTTCATGCCCTTGTGTGCTCTCCTTGCTTCAATATAGGCAAGACCTGTGACTTGCTCCTAACCAATAGAATATAGCAAAGGTAACAGGCTACACATGCTTATATTACATAAGCTTTTAGCACCTATCTTGCTGGAGTTGCTGCCACCCTTATCGGCCTTCAGGAAGCCACCACATGCTGGGAAGCTCCAGGTTGAAAAGAACTACAGGTCCCTCTACGAACTGAAAACAAGAAACTAAAACTCTTAGTCCCATACCAAGGAACTGAGTTCTTCCAACAACATGTGTGCTTGGAAGCAGACCCTTCCCCAGTCTAGCCTCAGATGAAACCACAGCCCCAGCTGATACTTTGAATGCAGTCCCACAGAAGACCCAGTTATGCTGTGTCCAGAAACAAGAGAAACTGTGAGATGATAAATGTCAGTTGTTTTAAGCTCCTAAGCTTAAGGTAGTATGGCCATGCAGCCAAAAATAACTAACACATTAAGTATTAATGTCCTACTTATTCATACATAAATATTAAGCAATAATACATTAAGTATTAATGCACTTTAGATAGCAGGAAGATCATGGAGGAGATAGTCTAGATAAGAAGGTAAAGTGACTTGCATTTGGTTCCTAATAATCCCACGACAGCAACCAGTCACACAGACAAAACCACAAAATGTTTCATTTCCCCACTTTCCAAGGATGATTTGCCTCCTTTCTGCTTTCCCCAAACAAACACTGCTTTTGACTGTCAGAGAGAAGTTTCATGCAAATGAGACAGCCCACTGGAAAGGATGGATGATCCCAGGGTGGGAGCCCAAAGAAGAAATCTTATTCAGTGGATCCTAACCAACGTGCTTATGAAACCAATATTTCAAGGCCTAATTTTTAATAAAACACCCAGGTGAGACTTGATGAAATGCATCTCTAGAGAAAGGAAAGAGAGGGAGAGTCCCAATCTTGCAGCCGCTGTACAACTGTATGTGAAGCCATAAGCGGGGAGATTAATGGCTCCTCACAGCCATAAATACCTTTTTTTTTCTCTCAGTGAGTCCTGCGGGACAGGAATCTGGTTATAATTGGATGCGTTGCAATATTGCTTTTCATTTACAATTACAGTACTAAGAAAATGAAAAGGAATAGTGTGAGGCTTGAGTGTGCTGGTGATTAAAAATGGCGCCCGTCAATATGCCATCAAAGCAGCTCTTCCTGCCCCCCTCGCCCTCTCCCTCGTTAGCACCTGCTCCGTGGGGGGATGGGTGCCCTGGGACGAGGCAGGCACTGGGAAATTGGAATTCCCATACTTCCTTCTGCTGACATCACAAAGACAGGCAGCTTTCTTCAGCCTCTACTCTTGTATTCTGCCCATCTCAAACAGATTATGACATAATCACCCAAGTTCAAGGTTCCAGAGAAAAATGAAGGTATCATTTCTCCTTCCTCATCTCTGTCACCTCCCCTCTCAGTTGTTCACAATGGAGGACATGGCTGTGCTTTCCGGACATTTGTTTTCCATGACATCCTCTCTGAATGCATTTACAAATCAGAGAGAGGATGTTAAAGGAAAACTCATTGCACTGGCTGCCCAGTGCATCGCAGGTGCTTAATAAGTTAATAACTTAATAAGTTAATTACTAACTTAATAAGTTTCTTCACTCCTTCATTTTGCATTCGTACTACTCCCCTCCTGCCTGCCGTGGCATCACTCATGTTCTCACTGTAATGCTTAGAAACTGGTCCCCAGCCCTTATATGGCCATTGTCAGTGTGAAGTATGGTCCCTGGACCAGCAGCATCAGACATGTTAGAAATGCAAGCCTTCAAGCTCCAGCCCAGAGCTACCAAATCTGATACGCCCAAAGGTAACGATTGGCAATCTGCGTTTTGTTTTCTCACTGTTCATTTATTTTTGAGAGAGAGAGAGAGAGAGAGCACACACTGGGAAGGGGTAGAGAAGTGAGGGAGACAGAGGATCTGAAGTGGGTTCCACGATGACAGTGGAAAGCCCCATGCAGGGCTTGAACCCACCAACCATGATATCATGACCTGAGCCAGAGTTGGTTGCTTAACTCACTAAGCCACCCAGGCACCTCTAGCAATCTCAGTTTTAACCAGCCCCCCCGGGGCAGGGGGGAGGTCTGGAGGCAGGCTCAGCCACCCAGGGGGGTCTGGAGGCAGGTGTTCAGTGAGTACCATTCTACCATTCTAATCCCTTTTAATGCCTAATGGGCTATCCACATTCATATCCTTTCCCACAAACTCCAGATTCACTGGAATTGTTGTTGAAAGCACGGAAAACAAATGATCTAGTTGCCAGAGCTTAGAAATGTATTCGAGAAATTTCTCTTGCTCTGCACAGGTTGTAAGAGGACTTTGCTTGGAAATCACTATACGACTTGCTGATGAATTACTCTTTAGCTCCACTCTGTGGATCGTTTGTGTTTTGTACGTACCTGCTTGCGGAACGGTGCTGATCAATGTTTAACAACTGGCTCTCTGGGAATAAGATGCCTCTGTGGGTAGCCAATCTCTGGGGTGTAGACACTCCCACTGTGGCCCATGTCAGGATCCCAACATGACATCACCAAAAGCAGAGTTGGGAAAAGACGCATATAACGCGTTCCCACAAGCGTGCACCTGCCTGTGCCCACTGCCTGCTTGCCAACATAAGCCAACATTTCTCGGGGTAGAGAACCTGTCTTCAGCTTCTTGGGCATTGCCCCCAAAGGTCTGCTTTGGCAAAGGAAAATGTTTATGCCTCCACACTTAGGAACGGAGGATACTTGACTTTCTCCCCAACGATTCTGTGTCCCTTCTGTTCACGCCAGCCCTGTGGGAGGAGGACTTGCTGATTGGAGGTAGCAGCTTGAGACAGTCAGTGGGGCACATTTTACTAGTTGGCTGGGTATTGGGATAAAGGTAGGAAGCAGCTAGATCTTTCCTCTTTGCTTTCTGTGCCCATGCACGGTGACCCCCTCTCCACTTCCTATTTCTCTTTCCATGTCCTGATGCAAGACAGAGTAGCCCCTGGCTCCTCCTCCAGTAACTGTGGGGCCCCAGGGTGGCTCACAAACCCAGCCATTACCAACTCAGGAGGCAGGGTCCAGGAAGCCCTGTTGGACTTTTCACCCCCTGACACACGCACAAAGAAGCCCAGTAATGGGGACGGGAGAAGGAAGGCGCCAGGCACCGTGCCCACCAATACTGCGAACTGCACTTCATTTTCCCTCTTTGCCATCGTCTTTGTGGGAGCGGGGAGCAACCTTGGCCATGAACCCCTGAAGCCCTAAACCCTAGCTCAGTGCTCAGAAAATAGCAGGTACTTAGTTCTTCCTGGAGTAAGAAGCGCCTGGGTTTGGTAGATAGTAGGTGCTCCATAAATGAGACATTTTGTAAGTCTTGTTTCATGGCATCTTCAGCCAAAGACTTGGCCCCTAGACACCTTGTCAGTCTCCCCTCCCAGATGCCTCCCCAGGAAGGCAGGCCCTACAGAGGAAGCTGGGCCCCAAGGGGGCAGCACAGTACCAAGTGGCATTGTGACATGGCTCCATGGGCCAAGCCAGGCCCATTCAGGCCAACCTCTCATCTACACAGTCTTCCGCATTCAAGAGGTCATTCCCTCTCCCATGTAGCAGACCTCCTTCAAGATTGACGGCCAAGCGTATGTTCTCTCCCTACCTGCTGAAGTCCTCCACAAATCAAGGGATGTGCCTGGGCATTTGTTTCAGTGAACCTGACATTTAAAGATGGCGGCAGGAAGGGTGGGTAGGGGGACCAGGAGCATAGCAGGGTCACCTAAAGGGTGATATGGCTGATGTCTCAGCCTTAGTTCTGGCAACCAAGATGGAGATAGATTCTGGTACTTTCACTTAATATGAACACAGGTCCTCCATGGATCATGTTAAAAATACAGATTCTGGGGCACCTGGGTGGCTCATTCAGTTGAGCGTCCAAGTTCCGCTCAGGTCATGATCTCACGGTTCGTGGGTTCGAGCCCCATGTCGGGCTCTGTGCTGACGGCTCAGAGCCTGGAGCCTGCTTCAGATTCTGTATCTCCCTCTCTTTCTCTCTCTCTCTGCCTTCCCCCACTTGCGCTCTGTGTGTCTCTCTCAAAATAAAAAAAAAAATTTTAAATATGGTATGCAAATGCCATCCTTCCCTTCTCAGATCCCACTCTTTCGTGACCATGACACAATCGAGTCATAAATTATGGTTATGGTGACTTTTGAATTTAATTCTGAATTTCCTTTCATGTTATAATCAGGCTTAGAAGGAAAGGCAAAAACAATAGATCATGCTCTTGTGTCTTATTGGCTGACGCTTAAATACATTTGTTCATTTGACTACTCACTGATTGCATTTTTTAATATAATGTATTTTAAGGCGATTTTTCTCTACTGCAAACAAAATGCTTTAAGGCCATAAAGTTTTGTGGTAAATAGTAACTCCTCTTAGAAACCAATGCATCAGCGATCCCTTTGGAGACTTTCTTCAAATTGACTCTTCAAAAATGCTATAATGTGGTTGTGTCTATGTGACATCAAAAACATCTGAAGCAAAACTGTTTTGTCTACATGGAGCCAAGTCTTGAGATATTTACATACATTTGAAGACATAGAGGAAAAAGGATCCTGGCAAAGAGCTGATTTTCACTTAATATCCGGCTCACAGCAAGTAAAGAAGGAGCCCATAACAAATGACGCTTAATTAATTAAAGTAAAACTCACATCTGAGTTCACAGGCATTGTTGGACAACCCATTAACCCGAAGCCTGTGGATTCCTGCACTAGCCGGAAAGCCTCCCAATCAAAGAGAGAATGGAATGAAAACACAAGGAAATCACGTCTGCAGAAGAATGCCAGTGCAAAGCAGGAGTTAAAACATCCAAAGTTAAATAGGAAACCGGCGAAAGCTACGAAGCATCCAAACATCCTGATGAAATTACAGTCCACTTCAGTCTCATTAGCGGTGGCCACCAGTGGAATTCAGACCAGTGTTAGAAATAACTGGAGGGCATGTGCTGCCTCAGAGATGATAATTCTGTCCAGTTTAAGGCACACCTTGGCTAATTCAGGGGCACCTCTGTGGGTCAGTTGGTTAAACATCCATCTCTTGGTTTCAGCTCTGGTCATGATCTCAGCGTTGTGGGATGGAGCCCAACCTCCTCTGGGCTCCACACTGAGCGATTCTCTCTCTCCCTCTCTCTCTGACCCTCCCGGCTCACCTGCTCTCTCTCAAAAATAATAAATAAATAGGGGCGCCTGGGCGGCTCAGTCGGTTAAGTGTCGGACTTCAGCTCATATCATGACCTCCCAGTTCGTGGGTTCGAGCCTCGCGTCAGGCTTTGTGCTGACAGCTCAGAGCCTGGAGCCTGTTTCAGTTTCTGTGTCCGCTCCCCACTCTCTCTAGCCCTCCCCTGCTTGCGCTCTGACTCTCTCAAAAATAAACAAACGTTAAAAAAAAACATTTTTTTTAACTTGGCTAATTCTGTCTCATTTTGCCCCAGATTTAAAAAGTGGAACTAATTATTTGAGAGATCAGGAATCCACTGAAAGGGAACCGGGGGCATGTCAGGCAACCACTGCCACAAGAATGCTGCATAACAGGCCCCTCCCCTCCCCCAATCTCAGCGGCTTACAAAAACAAGCGTCTTTTTCTTGGGCTCCCGAGTCTGCAGGTGGGATGTGCTCTGCCTGATCCCAGGTGCAGTCAACTGGACGTCTCTGCTTCAGCCTGTAGGTTCGGTTCAGGTTGGCTCCAGGGGCCCCCACTGAAGGGCCAGTGGTTTCGTGGCCACTAGGACGCAAAAGTACAGATCCAACTATCCAGCCACTTGGCAAGCCTCTGTTCACACCCCAAGCCCCTACATCCCACTGGCCAAAGCGAATGATACGGCTGGACCCCAAGTCAAAACCTGGGGTCAGAGTGAAGGATTGGGATCAATAGTGTGTTTTCTGTCACCCCCAACACAGCGGCGTTTCTACAGCAGGCGCTCGGGAGAGAATGCATGAGAAGTGCTTTGCGAGAAGTTCCAGAAGCTACGTCCGCTCATCCCTAACGTAATTTGAGCTCACCTCCCCCGCTTTGTGGAAGAAGAAACGCAGCCACAGGTCGGATACCCACAGTGTTCTCCCGTACATTTTATTCCCAGTTTGCTGCACTCTACTCGGGTGCCTCTGCACCCTGCTTCTCCCATTGACACACACAACTTCTACTTAAAGAAATCATCTTATTTTACGCATGAAAGCCTCTCCAGTGCAGCCTGAGTGTTATTACCAGTTACCCCACATTTGCACGGCCTCTCAGACAGCTAGCAAATCAGAGAGCACTGATCCTGCGGAGATTACCAAGATCCTGGCCGAAACTCTTAAGTGTCCCCTCCTGTTAAGGTAACGACACTCTGTGGCTCCCTTCAGAGCACACTGCGAATGCCTTCTACGGACATGACTAGCATGATGTGAGAGTCTAATTACCCCCCTTAATAAAAAAAAAAAACCCTGCAGTTTTTCACATTAATTACAGCCACGATTAATCTGCCTACAAACACATCACACTCCTGAATAGCAAAAGGTGTCTCTTACCAGTGAGGAACGTCACTCAGAGGCTCATGCAAATCCCTAAATGATACAAGTGGCTTAAACAAATTCAGGGGTTTGGGGTTTTTTTCATATACAAAAGAAGTCCAGAGATAGATGGGCTTTTGCTTTCTTTCTCCACTGGTATCCTTAGTAGATGGATTCCATCCTCAGTGTCCCCTCATGGTCAAAAATGGCTTCTAGAGCTTGAGATGTCATACCCATACACCTGGCAGAGAAAAAGAGGAAAGGTAGAAGGGCAAAGAACGTGCTTGTCAGTGGATCCAGCTGAGTTCATTGTTTTAAGTGCTGTTGACATTATTTCTGTAAGTCACCTGAAATGATCTCAGTTACCATGAGAGGTATGTGTTGCGCACTTTGGCCCAAGGACATGAGGTACGTTACGGTCACTCTGAAACCTTTCTCTTCTCCTTATTGCAAAGCCCTTCATTCTCCCCACGGCCACCACCACGAAACCTGCCAGGTGCTGAATTGTGACATTCTTTCCTGAAGACCTGGGTCAGTTGCAGAAGAAGATCTCAATATGAGAAGGTAACGTTGAAGTCCTCACTGCTAGGGCTTTCCCTTGAGGTGCAAAAGGAAGCCATCTAAACATGAGGCCCCTTCGCAGGAGGCAAAATCCTTTGAGTGACATCCTGAAGGATTGCTCTTGATCCGGTTTGCCCCACCTCAGGTCTGTAATTCTCCCCTAAAATTTCTTCTGCAAATCTCTCTGTTCAAATCTTTATTAACCCTCTGGGCAAGTTAAGAGAAGGAGAGCCACTATCTTCTTAAAGAGAAGGAACACCCTCCCTGGACACACCTCCCCCTTCCCCGTTTATAAAGCCCTGAGGCTGTTGGTTTGCAACTATGGAAGAGACTACTGGCTGCTTTCCCATTTTTACTTCTCTTCTACTGAAAGAACCTCAAATTTATTTCACTGTGTCCAGCAGAAGGAGCATTTCCTGACCCCTCTCACCACTAGAGTTAGTCAATATTATCTAGGAATAAGTTGTGGGATGGAGTTTCCAGAGAGGCTTGTTAAAAAAGGCCAGTTGGGTGCCTGGGTGGCTTAGGTCGTTGAGCATCCAATGTTGGCTCAGGTCATGGTCTCATAGTCCATGAGTTCCAGCCTCACATCGAGCTCTGTGCTGACAGCTTGGAGCCTAGAGCCTGTTTCGGATTCTGTGTCTCCCTCTCTCTCTGCCCCTCCCCAGCTTGTGCGCTCTCTCTCTCTCTCTCTGTGTCAAAAATAAATAAACTTAAAAAAAGTCTGATTCATCTAGATTACTGGTTTTCTTTCCCCTTTGCTTCCTACTTCTCACTTAGAAAAGCTACATGATTGCAGTGTTCCAGCAGCCATTTTGAGCCATGAGGCACTTTGACTGTGAAGGCCTACATTTTAGTGAAGAAAAAAAAAAAAATATATATATATATATATATACACACATATATGGAGTATAGGTCCTCAATGTCCATGAAGCCACACTACCAGTCCTAAACTCTTACCTCTGGACAACCATGCACAAGAAAAATAGACACTTATCATATTTAAGCCACTGTTATTTTGGTTTTCTTCGCAGCTGCTGAACCCTATCTTAACTGAGACAGCAATCCCTGGCTTAAAGATTTCATTCTGACTGTGAGTGAATTCCCTAGGCCAGTGAATCTCTCACTGTGGCAGGCACCAGACTCACGGACTCACAGATTGCTGGGCCCCACCCCACGTTCTGTGGGGTGTCTCCCGCACGTTCTGGAGACCACACCTTGAGAACACCTACCCTGGCTCGTTCCTAATTTCATGGATGATTTTCTTCCTAGAGACTGTGAAGAAAACTAGCCACTAGGAACTGAGTCATTCTTATTTCTCCCTTTTGGCTTTTGGCTCATGAATTCCTTTCCCAGACAAATTGTACCTTTTGCCTAATTTTTTTCCCTTTTTTGGCAGCATGCCCCTCCGTGTCTCCCATTATGAAAACTGCTGCTAACTTGCTCACACGAACTTTGAGTCTTGGCAGAGATCCACGTAATTCATGTAAATCTGCAATTTGTGAGCACTTTATCTTGTACATTTCCATTTTCTCTTGATCTTTAATGCCAGACTCTTCATAGACAATAGTTCAAAATTGTGTGGCAAAAAAAAAAATGTTTTTGGGTTTATGGCTTTCAGTTTTGCTCTTTTGTTTTGCATTTGAAGATAGTTGTGCATATTTTTTTCCTCTAACATATTATTTTGTTTCATTATCTCTACAGCAGGTCAGTTCACCCCATAGTCATAGATGAATTTTTTCTTCAGAGTTCTTTTCAGTTGACCCATCCATTTTCCTCTCCTAGAGGATTCAAAGCAATGCTAATATATATCACTGGACAATTTTTTTAATTAAAAAAATTTTTAATGTTTATTTATTTTTGAGAGTGAGAGAGAAAGAGAGAGGGAGACACAGAATCCAAAGCAGGCTCCAGGCTCTGAGTTGTCAGCACAGAGCCCGAGGTGGGGCTTGAACCCACAAGCCATGAGATCATGACCTGAGCCAAAGTCAGAGGCTTAACTGATGGAGACACTCAGGTGCCCTACTGGACAGTTTTTTGTTTTTTTTGTTTTTTGTTTTACGTTTTACCAAGCAGCATCCATTCTCCTGTATTTTGGTGATAACATCCTGGTTTCCATTTGAAAATCACCTCTCCTGGCTCTCAGCACTCCCCTCACAGTGGAACATGTGACGCATCCACAGCCAGTCAGAGCCCATGCTCTCCTCCTGGTGGGCAGAATTGTGCCCCACCCCCCAAATTCCCAACCCCTAGGACTTCAGAATGTGACTGCATTTTGAGATAGAGTCTTTAAAGAGGTCATTAATTTAAAATGAGGTCATTAGGATGGGACCTAATTTAATATAACTGGAATCCTTATTGAAGAGCCTGAAATTAAGGCCTCCATTAAGAGCAACCTTGGGCTGCACGTAGCCCCACTTCCAGTTCCAGGAAAAGCCTCAGATTGTTCAAGGCTAAAGCCATCCTCGGACCGCCCTCAGATCAGCTAATCAAAAAACATTCCTATGGTCTGAGTCAAGGCTGGGAACTGCAATCAGTTATTTTATACAAACTGACCAATTTCTCGCCGCTTGTGTGAACCCCACAGGGGCCCTTTGAACTCACCTCATAATTGGTCATTTTCAAAGGATTCTCAAAAGTCATGATTGGGTCCCACCAAAAGTAATGAACACCTCACAGGTACTGAATGGTTAAAGCTGTTACCATGGGTGCTGTACAATTATAATTGGTGCTTGTGTGATGATGCTATACGTACAACGTGTGCGCTGTAACAGCCCCGTCCCTTACCCCATAAAAACCCTACTCGCTATTGTTCGGGGCTTCACCCTGCTGCCACGACACCGGTAGGCAGATGAGCCCCTGCTCAAGCTTGTAATAAAGACCTTTTTGTATTTGCATCAGTGCCGGCTCCTTGGAGGTATCTGGGACTCGCGATTCGGGCACAACATTATAAAAAGAGAAGACCGTCATCTATAAGCCAAGGAGAGAGGCCTCAGAAGAAATCAACCTGAAGACACCTCAGACTTCTAGCTTCCAGGATGGTAAGACAATACATTTCTGCTCTTCACTAAGTCTGTGATTTTGTTATGACAGCCAGAGCAAACTAATGCATCCCTGGCCCTGGGGTTGGCAAACTTTCTTCTGTAAATAGCCAGATAATAAGCACTTTAGACTTTGTGGTCATATGGTCTCTGTTACAACTACTCAACTCTACCATTGTAGCATCACAGCAGCCATAAGCAACATTCTAAACAAATGGATGTGGCTGTGTTCCAATAAAACTTTATTAACAAAAATAAGCAGGCTCCCCTTGTACTGTAATTTGCTGACTTCTGCCCCCACATGATTGGTTCAGGAGTAAACATGTGACCAAGTCCTGGCCAGTAAGCATGATTCTGTTCCTCTCTCCAGAATGTTTCTTTTTTTTTTTTTTTTTAAATGTTTTATTTATTTCTAGGAGAGAGAGAGAGACAGCATGAGCAGGGGAGGGTCAGAGAGAGAGGGAGTCACAGACTGAAACAGGCTCCAGACTCTGAGCTGGTGGTCAGCACAGAGCCCGATGCGGGGCTTGAACCCACAAACCGTGAGATCATGACCTAAGCGAAAGTCGGACGCTTAACCGACTAAGCCACCCAGGCGCCCCAGAATGTTTCAATGTCCAATTACAGCGACTCTCAGAACTTGCTCCAAAATAGTTGGAAAAGCACTTTCTTTCCACTGAACTATAGTTATGAGGATGTAAGAATGCAGCCACTATTCGCACACACACCTGCCATCTTTCATCTATTTTTACAGGGGCTAGAATTCAGTAGATGCACATAAATGCCTAAAGAACAAATAAGCAGTAATCAACAATTTAAATTCTTTTATATATCCAAATGGTCTTGGCTGCTTGTTGAATCAAGTTAGCAAGAGAAGTGTCAATTGCATGGTTTGAAAACAACTGTAAGTAACATATCATGCTGTACTGGCACCTTATATAACAAGAACTTTAAAAGAATAACAAGACCCAGGAGAAAAAGCCAGAGGGAAGATATTTATCCAGGTTCTCTGAGAATTCCCAGAAACAAAGCAGCTTTAAAAACACATCTGGTCAATGATAAAGGAGGTTCAAGGACGGCTAAATTTTTTCCATCAACTTATGTGATTTTAATTTAGATCATTCACAGAAGAATTCAATATAGCTTCCCAGTATGGATCAAATAGAAGAAGATATTAGAGTTTTTAAAAATTGAAAATCATATATTATTTTCTTTCCAGACTGATATTTATTTCTGTGTAGTAATTATTGACAAAATCAGATGCGACCTTGCTTGTGTCCAATAGCTGGTGGTGCGGGTGTTGGTTAATTAGGAGACCAAGTTAAGCTGTAGTAATAAGCAAAACTGAAATCTCAGGGGCTTTACACGAGTTTATTTCTTGTTCCTGCAAAGCTCTTTGAGTCGGGGCAGCTTTCTGGGGAAGCTGCCTTCCACTGGTAACTACTTCCCACGGCATTTCCGCTTCCAAGAGATGATTCACTATGGAGGGAGAAAGAACATGGAGAACCACACAGTGACTCTTAAACACTTTCATCCGGAAGTGTAAAAGGACACTTCTACTCTCAAGCCATTAGCCAGAATTAGTCACATGGCTTCCTCAAGCACAGCAGGCTGGGAAATGTAGTCTTTTACGTGTCCAGGATGAGGGGGAGGATGGGAAATAGTGTTATCACAGTGAGATACCTTCCAGAGGGGGGAAAAGGGCAACAAAATGCTTGCAAAGCAATGAGGAGGAAGCAGAGAGGAACAGGGATGCACATAACTGGAGAAGAGACTACCATTGGGTGTTGCTCAGTTTCGTTGTGCTCAAAATGCACCTGTGTACATCTGCCTGCCCATGACCTTGTTCACTGGGCTGTGATGGGGGGGGGACATGTCATTATAAAGCTAAATTGACAGTATAATCCTTCATTATTGCTACGATTGACAATAATAAATGGTCTTCCTACTTTTGTTTTAATATGTCATTTCTTTTTTGACTTGATAGTGATCACAGTAAGTAATTGCTTATCTAATGTCCTAACTTGGCAAAATAAAAGGTTGGCAGCTGCTCATAACTTTCACCATTTTTAAAAGTTACTGTGTCAGTCTGCAAAATGAAATTCTTGGAGCCACTGACCTAGTTAATGGCTCTGCCTAGAGCTTGCTTTAGCTGTGTAAGGAAATTTACTTTTTCGGGCACTCAATCTGCAGTGTTTAGCATGTTTCAAAGGAAGGTATCATTATCCCAAATTTATAGATAAGGCAACAGAGACTCAGAATAAAGGGTTCCTGGTTATAATTTCTCAGTTGTCCCACTTTTCAGCCCTATAATAAGTCCCTTCCTCCATATTGCTTTTTGTGGTTCTGCTTCTCTGATTGAACCCTTGCTGATACACAAGGATCCTCTTCTCAGGGTACTTGTGGGGGAATCTAACTTAAGACAAATCGCTTAATAAATGATGTCCTATGCAACTTACCAAGGCCACACTGTTAATTAAGGCAATAGTGGACCTCGATCCAGATGTACATGACTGAGGTCCACGTCCCATTCCTAAAGTCCACTGCCGTTCCAACTCCTGAACTACACCAAGGCAGTGAATTAAGAGGAACTTCTGGGTCACGTTCACCAAGGGCATGTCAGCAGAAATTCCTACAGATATATTAGAATGATATGTAATTCAAGACCTGTTAATGTAGCACACCTCACCCGCACACTGGCAACAAGATGGAATTACTAATGCAGAGGATCACGCACCAGGGTATCTGAGAGCAAAAACTGGCTAATTCTCAGCACAGGTGCTCTTGTGGAATATTGATTGCTGTTCTGAAGACCAAATAGAGTATCTTTGGCTCTTTTTACACCAGCAGGTGTTTTGCACTCCCGGAGCCCAAAATGTATGTGCTGTAAAAATAGGCATCTCTCACATTTCTCTATAGGAACATTTAGAAACAAACAACATTTGGAAAGCTGCATACATCTTATATGAAATATAAAGCTGTTCCACTGTAACTAGGGGCTTGCTGAGTTTGATGCATGAGCATAGATACTTGTATATTCATAAATTTCTGGTGCTAATGCATTTAAAATTCACTGTTCCTGAGAAAAGCAGGAAGAGGCAACACAACTTTGAATAAGCATTGGTGTGATTTTTTTCCCTGAGATTGCCTCACTAAACAAATTTGTAAATATCCAACTGGCTTTTATTGTTGTTAAACCCTAAATCTTATGAATTATATTAAAATATCAAACTTTGAATAGGGTATTGGGAAAGCCTAAAATAAAACTTAATTTTTCTGATTTAATAAATATTACTAACAAAGTGAGGCCATTTTGTTTTCCATCTACATAAATTTTTAACAGTCCTTCTTATATCTATACTTTCTCGTCAGTAGATAAAAATAAGTTATATAGATCGTGAGCTTTATTTTAAAGCTACTTTTATTCCAGAACTTTGAAGACACACAGAATGTACTTTTCTTTAAGTGCTTTGCAACTTAGGATCCATAATACATTGTCATAAAATATCACAGATCTTATTATCCATCAGAAATATTTAGGTGGAATAGTTAATTAAATGGTGCAAAGATTTGCTTCCTTAAAATTATGGCTCACATTTGAGGCTATAAAAAGGTACTAAAACATAAGGAAAGAGAACATTACCTTAAAGACTCAGAGGAAAAACAGAACTTAATGATCGTCTTCTAAAAGAAATGGACATAATTTTTAAAAATTATTGGTAGAATAACAACTAATTTTATATCAATCAATTGAAAGGGAGGTAGGTAGACAGATAGATAGAAAATCAAGAGTCCTCTATGAAACAAAAATAGGAGGCCATAAGAGACAAAGGCAAAAAAAAAAAGGCAAATAAAATTTTAAAAGAATTCAAGGAAATCTAAAGGAGATTTAATAGGAGAATTAAAATCCACATTGGAAACAGTTAAAACAGAAAGAACACTATAGAAAACTGTGTTATAGGTAACTTAGAAAACCCGAACATTGTCGAGTAGGGAAAAAGAGGCAATAAAAATCAAATTTTGAAGGATAAAGTACAAAAGCAGTAATCATAAAACAAAATATCAGATATATGACTAGACATGTTGGTATATACAATTAAATATTACTCAACCATAAAAACGGATGAGCTGTTGGCATGTGTGACAATATGGATGGACCTCAAAGGCATTATGCTAAGTGAAATAAGTCAGACAGAAAGACAAATACCATATGGTTTCACTTATATGTGGAATCTACAAAACAAAACAAATGAATAAATAAACAGATAGAAAGCAGAATCAGACCTATAAACGCAAAGAACAAACTGATGGTTGCCAGAGGGAAGGGGGACAGAGGGATAGGCAAAATGGGTGAAGGGAAGTTGGAGGCTTCCAATTATGGAATGAATGAGTCAGGAGAATAAAAGGTATATCATAAGATATATAGTCAATGATATTGTAATAGTATGTATGGTAATAGATGGTAACTACACCTGCGGTGAGCATAGCATAATGTATAAACTTGTTGAATCATTATGCTGTACACCTGAAACTAAAGTAACATTATGTGTCAACAGTACTCAAGTTAAAAGAAAAAAAAAAAACCCCACCAAACAGGATGACTGTGCCAATAAATATAAACGGGTTACACTTCCCTGTCAAATGGTTAGGAATTTCAAATAAAGTTTTAAAAATAAAACTCTAAGGGTGCCTATGTGGCTCAGTTGGTTAAGCATCCAACTTGGGCTCAGGTCATGATCTCATAGTTCATGAGTTCAAGCCCCATTTTGGGTTTTGTACTGACCGCTTGCAGCCTGGAGCCTGCTTCAGATTCTTTGTCTCTTTCTCTCTCTGCCCCTCCCCAACTCGTGGTCTGTCTGTCCCTCTCTCAAAAATAAATAAACATTTAAAAAATAAATAAATAAAATAAAACTCTATTTTGCTTAAAATATATATACCAAAAAGGAAGATTAATATAATAGAGGAAGATCTATCAGACAAATGCAAACCAAAAATGAAGCATAGGTAAGAGGTCAAGCAGGTGAAAATTCAACATATATGTGCATGGGCATGGACAGGATGTGCTGGAGGCATCTTGAACTGACCCACACAGCTGATCGCACACATCTCTTTTCCCCTCAACACTTAGTGACACTATAGTACTTGCTTTTGCGGAGAGATGGTTTACCAGCACACCACTATATGTACTTCTTTCCTTCACTCACCTCCTCAACGTATCCCAGCATTATGGATATAATTTGTCATCTTAGATATTGGTTATCATCATTAAAGCACTTTTATATAGTCTAATGGTTCATTTTGTGTGTCAATTTCACAGGGCTATTGGGTACTCAGATATTTCATCAAACATTATTGTGGGTGTTTCTGCAAGGGTAATTTTGAACAAGATTAACATCTTAATCAATAGAGTAAAACAGATTGCCTACCATAATGTCAGGAGGCCTAATCCAATCGACTGAAGGCTTAAATACAACAAAAAGAATGACCTTCCCATGAGTAAAAGTCTCCCGCACACTGCCTTTAGACCTCATCTACATCATCGACTCCCCTGCACCTCTAGGCTGCCAGCCTTCGGACTGGAATTCTATCATTGACTTTCCTGGATCTTTCTTGGATACACACACACACACACACACACACACACACACACACACACACCCCTCAATGGTTTCTTTTCTCTAGAGAACCCTGATTAATACATTTATACATTACATGCTTTGCTTTAAAGATTCTTGAGATATTTGCATTGCTTTATAGCTATATTAGCAAGGTTAATTTAGACATAGTGTAAGCAGTTATTTTATACCATGAGTTCCACATTCTTAATTTCTATAATTTGATTTCCTAGTTTTCTGAAGTATGATGGTAAATACTTTCGGGAAGAGTGTGTTAAAGGTATACATCTTGGGACACCTGGGTGGCTCAGTCAGTTTAGCATCGGACTTCATCTCAGGTCATGATCCCAAGGTTCGTGAGTTCAGGTTCCCACATCAGGCTCTCTGCTGTCAGCGCACAGCCCACTTCAGATCATCTGTGTCCCTCTCTGTCTTTGCACCTCCCCTCCTGTGCTCTTTCTCTCTCAAAAATAAATATTTTTAATAACAAGATACACATCTTGATCATATCTGAAATTGTCTATTGCCTTCCCACATGAACAAGAGAGGAGCCAGATCAATATCTTTGATCACTGGTTTTACAGATAAGAAAAATCTCAGCCTTATTTTTTTCCCTTAGTAACTAGTCTTTTATCCTGTCTGAATGCCCATCATATTCTTTTTCTTCTCTTTAAAATTCAGACATTTTGGGGTGCTGGGGTGGCTCAGTCAGTTGAGCATCTGATGCTTGATTTCAGCTCAGGTCAAGATCCCAGGGTCATAAGATTGAGCCCTGTATTGGGCTCCATGCTCAGCATGGATTCTGCTTAAGGTTCTGTCTCTCCCTAGGAGCACCTGGGTGGCTCAGTCGGTTAAGCATCTGACTTCAGCTCAGGTCTTGATCTTGTGGTTCATGGGTTTGAGCCCTTTGTCAGGCTCTGAGCTGTCAGCAGAAGCCTGCTTTAGATTCTCTCTCTGTCCCTCCCCCACTCACACTCTGTCTCTGTCTATCTCTCAAAAACGAATAAATGTTAAAAAAAAAATTCTCTCTCTCCCTCTCCCTCAGCCCCTTCCCCACTCACGTACATGCTCTCTCTCCCTCTCTCCCTCTCGCTCACTTTCAAAACAAAAAGTCAAAAATTTCATCAGAATAACCTGTTGGATTGATTTGAAAATGAACCTTTTAGCACATGTTTACACCCACTGGACTCAGGGTACAACTTACAGTCACTGTCTAACTGTTACGATTCTGCAAGCCCCTTCTATTTAACACCTCTGGAAAGCAATCCAGCAGAAAACCCTCTTAGCCTTGATGCTATGTGGGTTATACCCTTTGCTAGTCTATGTTCATAAGTTTGTTTTGGCCCGTGCTCAGTAAACCATAAATTTAACATTATTCAGTTAAAAAACAAAAGGCATCTCTATTATTCCTTTGAATGATTCCTTCTCTATATGCTGTTTGCTCCTTCTGAAATTCTACTCATTCTTCTCCCTGTAGTCTACATTTCTTCTATCTCTTCTTAAGTCTCTGTTCATGGCTTTGTCCTCTCCCTTTGGGTTTTGGTGAAAGTTTTAAACGTGTCTCCCACCGCTCTGATTCCATTTTCCACAGTAGACAACTATGTTGTGTAAAGGCAACTGTCCATTGCAGATTTTAATTTATCTATTGTGTGTTTTCCCTCCATACAGTTCTTACAATCTACACCTCTTTCCTCTTTAATATCACCTATAAATGTAATGTTTCCAAATCTAATGCTCCAAAGAATTATGTTAAAATATACTTCAGAAATATTCTAAAATGTATTTTCCCATTCCTTTCAACACCCCAGTTCACAAGGCAATTTTTCTTCTTTTTTTAAACCTTTAAATGTTTATTTATTTTTGAGAGAGTGAGAAAGAGATCAAGTACAAGTGGGGGAGGGGCACAGGGAGAGGGGTCAGAGGATCCTAAGCAGGCTCTGTGCTCACAGCCAAGAGCCTGATGCCAGGCTCAAACCTACAAACTGTGAGATCATGACCTGAGCTGAAATCGGACGCTTAGCCCACTGAGTCACCCAGGTGCCCCAGACAATTTTTGTTCTAATTGCTGAGTTTGATCCCACGCTTTTGAGATCTGCTGTACTTTGCTGTCAGTCGGTTTCTTATGTGCTTGCGCATCTGTAGAGATGAGCAGTGATGTCAAAGTCATTGTGTCTGGTGCTGGTAGTGTGTCTGTCAGGCTCAGAGTTTGCGTGGAAACATGATTCACACCTGCCCTCATTCAATTTGGGACAGGCTTTCTCTCACTTCTTTCCTTCCCCCCGTCACCCTATAACGGACACTCCTCCCAGAGAATTAAACTGTCTAATCTCGCTTCATGGGAGAGGAAACCATATCCGTAACTGGCCTTGTCTACTCTGTCCCTAACATGTGTTGCTCTTCTTCCTCCTGCTAATGGGTGTTTCCCCCTCTCACCTCTAACAAGCAACTTTGCCGGAGTCCAGTCAACATATCTGATGGAGTTGTGTGTTTCTTTTTGAAGAATTTGATACATAAGTACATGCGTATTCCCTAGACCTTCATCAGTCATTATTCCTACCAAGACAAAGTATACCCCAGAGGGACGTTTTGTTTCTCCTGAAATGATGTGAGATGATTAAGATGCTATTAACTAGTCTGGAATCATTTTGGAGTCTTTTAAATTTCATTATCTAATGAGATGAGGGACTCACTCTAATATTATGGGAAGATAATTTATTTCCTTCATCAAAATAAACAAGCAATTGCTCACATCCCAAAAAAGATGGTAAACACAATCTATATTCAAGAATAGGACATGAAAAGATGATAAAGGCTGCATGATCTATTACTGATCCCATTAAGGTAGAAATCTGCATTAATGCTAGTCAATTAGAACCAAAATAATAAAGCATACTAATTGTTACATGCACACACATCAAGATTAAGTTGTTTTTTGTTGTTGTTATTGTTTTTTTAAAATTTTTAGTGTTTATTTATTTTTGAGAGAGAGAGACAGAGCATGGGTTGGGGAGGGGCAGAGAGAGAGGGAGACACAGAATCCAAAGCAGGCTCCAGGCTCTGAACTATCAGCCCAGAGCCTGATGCGGGGCTCGAACCCACAAACCGTGAGATCATGACCTGAGCCGAAGTCAGACGCTTAACCAACTGAGCCACCCAGGTGCCCTGTGATTAAGTTTTTGCAATTACATTCACATATACTGTATGTGCTACATATTGGCAAAGCACAAATTCATTGATCTATATTATATATAGATCAATACAAATACAATACACACACTCAAAATCTAGAACGCATCTATATTTATTTATTTCTTAATTTTTTTACTTTGTTTTGAGAGAGAGAGAGCAGGGGAGGGGCAGAGAAAGAGAGAGAGAAAGAATCCCAAGCAGGCTCTGCAATGGCAGCGTAGAGCCCAACACGGGGCTCGATTTCATAAACCATGAGATCATGACCTGAGCCGAAATCAAGAGTCGAATGCTTAACCAACTGAGCCACCCAGGCCCCCTAGAATGCATCTATATTTTAACTAAATTGAATCTATACATTTATTCTTCAGTTCCTTCCTGTGGATTTATTGCTAACTCAAAATAAATTCACTCAAAAAGTTAATATTCAATTTCCATTTATTTCATTATAATCTTCATTCTTTGGGCCCATAGTGATTTTGCTGGAGAAAGAAATAAGGAAAAGTTTCATCGAAATATATCTTCTGTATTTAATTATAATAATATAATTTAACATGTAACTGGTGTCTGGAATAAAATGGGTGGTGAATAAAAAGATTGGAAGAGAAATATGGATTTTCTCAGAGTCCTGACATTTTGATATGAAATATAGTTTTTAAAAGCTGCAGCTTAGGGACACCTGGGTGGCTCAGTTGGTTAAACGCCGACTCCAGCTCAGGTCATGATCTCACGGTTTGTGGGTTCTAGTCCTGTATCAGGCTCTGTGCTGACAGCTCAGAGCCTGAAGCCTGCTTCAGATTGTGTCTCCCTCTCTCTCTGCCCCTTCCCTGCCTGTGCTCCGTCTCTCTCTGTCTCTCAAAAATAAATAAATGTAAAATAAAAGCTATGACCATGTATCAGATTAACTTGGTTAATCCTCAAAATATTCCCATGATTTACTTTTCATTCCTCTATTCCCATTTTATAAGTGGAAAGACTGAGGCTTGAGAAACTTGCCCACAGCCATGAAGTCGGTAAGATGCAGAAGCAGGATTCTAAGACATGTCTCTCTGTTTCCACACCCTGTGCTTTTGCCAAGACCATTGGGCTGAAACGCCTTGGCATGGAGCGTTTTTTGGTTACCATGGTTACACCCCCCCCCCCGGCAGACACACTGCCCATATACTTCCCCAAAGTGCTGTTAGCTAATTAACTAAAATACTTGTGGAAATCAAGAATGGATTAATACTAAGAAATCGAAAATTCAACATAGTTCTTCAATAGATTCAAGGGAAAAATCATGATTGGATCAAGACATGCTGGAAACTATTTGATAAAATCCAACATCCATTCCAGGTTTGAAATAAACTTCTAAAAAGGAGAAGTGATATGTATGAAAACTACCTGAGACCAGAAGAAGCATATTAAAGTAGACATGAGGAGCTCCACTGAATCCAGAGGCAAGGCATGACCAGTATTAGATTTTCCTCAGCAGCAACCTCCAGGCCAAGTCCCAGAGGTCTGGAAGCCAGACTTTGTGTTCCCAGGTAAAACGCTGCTGGGTTCTTCTCCCAAGAAACAAACGTGGCCAAGAGGAAATGTCTGGAGAATGTGGAGCATGGAGATCCCTCGATGAAGCCAATTAGTCCGCCAGCCCCGCCCAGGCACAGTATGATAGCCAAGAAACCATTGTGGAGATTTGCCAACCACAAAATGTGTCCATTCTAATTCCACCTGCCTAGCCCCAGGAAGAAGTGAGTGTTTTCCTCTGAGAGCAAGTCTTAGAGGTTAGGACACAGAACCATTGGCCCTCAATGCGTCCAGCATCGGGGCGGGGGGTGGGGGGGGGAGGGAATTAATGGTTCTGTTTTCTTTTTTAAGGTTTATTTATTTTTGAGAGAGAGAATGTGTGTGAGCAGGAGAGGGGCAGAGAGAGAGAGAGAGGGTCACAGAATCCAAAGCAGGCTCCAGGCTCTGAGTTGCTAGCACAGAGCCGAACTCCGGGCTCGAACTCACCAGCCGTAAGATCATGACCTGAGCCAAAGTCAGATGCTTAACCGACTGAGCCACCCAGGCGCCCCTAATGTTTCCCTTTTGAATCAAGCGTGGGCAGCAGAAATCTGGGTGGCACACCTCAGCATCCACGATGCTGGCTGACTCTCAGATTCTTTGATAAAACCCATGGTTTAAAAAAGAAAAGTCCAGGATTTATCCGGAAGTGGCATAGGAGGAAAAAAAGGAAGAATCCATTTACTTTCATTTTTCAGGTTTGGATAAAGAACTGCCTTGTGATTTATTTGTCCTAAGGAGTAATTCCTGTGAATAAGCTATTCCATGAGCTTGTTTCTCCCACAAAAAGGATAGGTAAACTATCAAACCATTTCCTTCTTTCTGTTGTTCCAAGCACGTGTCTTGACTTCTAAACATAATTCCTCAAGCTAAATGTCAATACTATGTATCCTATCTCCCTGTGCAGGTAAAAACTACATTAAGTATATTTACATTATATCTTTCCATTAAATAATAATAAATTCCACTTTTGAAATGAATCAACTTTGAATTTCTTGAGTCTATTTTTTTTTTTAACTGAGAAAGCACCTTTACCCGTGCGATTTCTTAGGAAAATATAAGAAGCAAACTCCAAATTAAGCATTTCAGAGACCAGGAAAAGACCAGGCCATGAAAAACTAATTACAGAATTTTTGAAATAGGTTATGATTTATTTTCATTTATTTAACAAATGAGTGCTTTTATCCCCAAAATGCAGCACAATGCATACTTGATGTCTTTTTTGTTGAATTAAATTTTAATTTATGTTAATTTTATTTAACTTAAACATTTTTAATGTGTATTTATTTTTGAGTGAGAGAGAGAGAAAGAGTGCAAGCGAGCAAGCGGCAGAGAGAGAGGGAGACCCAGAATCCGAAGCAGGCTCCAGGCTCTGAGCTGTCAGCTCACAGCCTGATGCGGGGCTCAAACTCACGGACCATGAGATCATGACCTGAGCTGAAGTCGGGCACTTAACTAGCTGAGCCACCCAGGTGCCCCAGCTTTAACTTTTAATACATTTTTGAACTATGTGGTTCAAAACCACAAATATAAAATAAACAATGAAAAACTTTCCCACTCCTCCTTCTTGTTCCCATCTGTCTAATTTCCTCCAATAGAAAACCAACAACTTTAGCTTGTTATATATCCTGCCAGATTTCCTTTATGTATATTCAAGCATCAATCTACACTCACAAAAAGTGTTACACATCACTCTGTACTTTTCTTTTTTCACTTAAAAAAATCAATTGGTTTTGATGAATAAGAAATCACAGGGTTTTGGGGGGGGTGTGGATTGCAACAAAATATTAGGATATTTTGGTAATCATAATATTTTTGCATGTGTGCTTGGGACCATCACTGATTATTACTTATAATTTACAGATTTAATTCTGTATACATGCTCCACCCCAATGACAAGGTCCTATAGGAAATTAACATAGTTTATTAAAGATTCATAGTTTACCACAAGCAATGTGGCCCACTAATCGGACCCATCTTTATAGTCTTCTATCTGTGCTTCTTCCCCCTGTCTGTGCTTCTATGAGACTATAGGTAGAACCACATTTGGAAAAAACAAATGTGTCTATGTGTAGGTCCCCTTGTGGACAAGATGCTAGAGACATGGTCTCCCCATCACCACCCCTACTTTCCATTCTCCATGAGACACTAACTCCAAATCAGGCAAATGGATTGCAACAGCATCATCAGTGCCTACTGACGAAGACAAACAGCTCTTAGATCATTGTCATTCACAAGGAGGTCAAAGCTCTTTGTCAGCCCCCATGGTTGGGGCTTGTGTAGTCACCAGGACCCCAAGCTCAGAAGGGCTTCAGAAGAGCATTGGTTGAATGCTCTGCTGTCGCCATCTTGAAATTCCCATAACAAGATGCCCTGAGTTTTCATTTGCACTGTGCCCCATGAACTATGTAGCCAGTCCCCGTCCCTTGTCAGAATACATTCTAAGAGGGAGAAGGCAGTAAGGGAAAAGGAACGACTCTAAAAATAAAGAAAGACCTGGGGCATCTGGGTGGCTTAGTTGGTTAGTCCGTCTTCAGTTCAGGTCATGATCTCTCAGTCTGTGACTTAGAGCCCCACATTGGGCTCTGTGCTGACAGCTCAGAGCCTGGAGCCTGCTTCGGATTTTGTGTCTCCCTCTCTCTCTGCCCTTGCCCTACTTGCACTCTGTCTCTGTCTGTCTCTCAAAAGTGAATAAATGTGAAAAAAAATGAATAAAAATAAGGACAAACACACTTCACAAAGCTTGCCTGACTTACATATTCTTTTCCCCATGGGAGAGTGTCCTCGGGACTCTTCATAAATCCCTACAAAAGGTTAATTGCCGCATCCATGAGAACCACCATCATTTTGAGATGTTCTTGCAAAGAGGGGCAGGTAATTGGTTTTCATGTTCAGATTCATTCTTACTCTTTTTTTCCTTTTCTGTTGTCAAACAGTAAAAATATTTTTATTTTAATTCGAGTCATCAGAAGACCTTATTTCTGAGAAAAGAGATTAGTTTAATGATTAAATTCCCTCTGCCTCTATGAGTAGTAATTAGTTAACCAAATACAAGTTCTCTCTGGGTGGACTTCTGATACAGTGTGAGTACACAGGTGGCTTCATTTTCGGAGAATTCATGTAAGGGGTACACACCAGCCGGGCTCCCAGGGACGTCAGGTCCCCAGCAAGACTCTGTAGGCGTTGTAACCGCTTCCTCCCTCCTGTGTATATGCCATTGCCTGCAGACAGAATTGTTCAGGCCTCTCAAGGTCATATACTAAAAATCTGCACATGCTTATAGATGCTGTCCGGTTTAATAAACCACAAATCTATTTGAAACTGTTGCTGAATTCATAGGAGCTTTGTAAAACTGTGGTTGTGGGATTTCTGGGTGGCTCGGTTGGTTAAGCGTTCGGCTTTGGCTCAGGTCACGATCTTGCAGTTCATGAGTTCGAGCCCCGTCTCGGGCTCTGTGCGGATAGCTTGAAGCCTTGAGCCCATTTCAGATTCTGTGCCCCCTCCCTCTGCTCCTCCCCTGTTCCCTCTCTGTCCCTCTGTCTCTGACCCTCCCCTGCTCATGCTGTCTCCGTGTCTCTCTCAAGAATAAATACACATTAAAAAAGTAAAAAAAGAATTGTTTTTTACTTTTTTAATGTGTATTTATTCTTGAGAGAGAGAGAGAGAACAAGAGCGGGGGAGGAACAGAAAGAAGGAGACACAGAATCCATAGCAGGCTCCAGGCTCTGAGCTGTCAGCACAGAGCCCAGTGCGGGGCTGGAACTCACGAACCATGAGATCATTTGAAACTGTTCATTTGAACCTGAGCCGAAGTAGGATGCTTAACCGACTGAGTCACTCAGGCACCCCAAGAAATTTTTTTAATGTTTTATTTATTTTTGAGAGAGAGAGAGAGAGAGAGAGACAGCGTGAACGGGAGAGGGGCAGAGAGAGAGAGAGACAGAGAGAGAGAGTGAGACACAGAAACCGAAGCAGGGTCCAGGCTCTGAGCTCTCAGCACAGAGCCTGACATGGGGCTCAAACCCATGAACCGCGAGATCATGACCTGAGCTGAAGTCGGACACTTAACCGACTGAACCACCCAGGCACCCCCGCAAGAAATTTTTTAAAGCGTGGTTGCAACCAACAGACACAAATCTCCTACTGACATCATGGAAGGATTGATCCAAGAATATTCTGAGTTTATGTTAAAGGGATGCATAAGCATAGAAAGGATGGGGACCCTATGAGTCACATGTTCAAGTTAAAGTGACTCAGGACCGCGTTCATGGCCTGCCAATGTTAGACATCTAAGGAGGCAGTAGGGGAAGAGGGGGTGTCCACAGGTTTAGAAATCAAGTAGACTTTGCTCCTGCTCCAACTTGGGGGCCTTGGACAAGCTACTTACCTTCTTTATGTCTTATTCTTCTCACGTGTAAAATAAGGAAAAAAACAGTCAACTAATGATCTTAGTGGACACCACCTCATAATGCCCCAGGACACCTTGAACTCAAAGTAGAATCATGGTGGTAGAAGAAGCCCCACTTCCGAATGGGGGAGGAAAGAGCTGAACAGAGCAAGGTGGGGCCAGAATGGTGGTTAGCAATGTGCCCAGCACGTGCTTGTACAAGTCCAGCCAAAGCATCTGCACATTGCAAGCCCACAAAAGATGTGACTTGGTCATTGTTACCATGGTTAGGTGCCTTGCCCACCTTCTCTAGCTGAGTAGCTGTCCTAACTTGTGCGATCATTAAAAGCACACTCTAGCTCAGTGTGTCTTTCTGTTCATTACATTTCAAGACATTATCGCCCCTAATGCTTCCTAATTGCTTTACCCATGAAATTTTAACTTAGCAGATGTATTGCAATTCTATAAGTAATTTCAAGTGTCAACTTGGCTGGGCCATGAGTTGTAAACTGTACCCCTAGTATACAAACCTGGGGGAAGATGGTATAGGCTCCGGATGGGAGGTTCTTGGCCAAGCATGACTGTGACTCATGACCTCTGGCGGCATCGTCTCTCAGTTCTGCCCTTCTAGATGGCGGGCTGGACACCCTCCCTGAGAGCCAGTCCCGGGACTTTGGGCCCCACCTAGAAACCTCCTCGCTCACTCTTCATTCCCAACACCCCCATCTTCCATCAAGTTCTCAACCTGCAATCTCTTTATTCCTCCATGTAAAAGTTCTGATATTCCCTTTTCCCTTCATAATCATCTCTAAAACATTTTGAAACCAGACCCCAAAGGTTAGCAACCACTTTCCCTTTCTTAG
The DNA here is from genome assembly GCF_008692635.1 of Crocuta crocuta. Classification (NCBI taxonomy): domain Eukaryota; kingdom Metazoa; phylum Chordata; class Mammalia; order Carnivora; family Hyaenidae; genus Crocuta; species Crocuta crocuta. Next base: position 11,010,988 of record NW_027531893.1, read on the forward strand.
AGGGCAGGGATGATTCCGGCATTAAATGCTCCTCAGCATTAAGGGGGAATGTTTGATTTTAATCTGGTCCTAGAATGGGTTGGAGTGTTTTAAAGCAGTTGTCATTGGGGCACCTGGGCAGCTCAGTCAGTTAAGCATCCAAGTCTTGATTTTGGGTCAGGTCAAGATCTCACGGGTCATGAGTTGGAGCCCCGAGTGGGATCTGAACTGATAGTGCAAAGCCTGCTTGGGATTCTCTCTTCCTCTCTCTCTCTGCCTCTCCCCTGCGCTCTCTCTCAAAGTAAATAAACACAGAAAACATAAAATGGTTGTCATTAGGTTTTTGAATTAAAATTGGTTGAATATTCACATCCTTCTATTTCCTTCATCTCGATTCATTTCTCTAACCATCACACGAGGTAGGTCCTATTATCAGCTTATTATTCATCCTATTATTTAAAGATGAGGCAACTCAGAGAGGTTAAGTAACTTGCATGAGGTCACACAGCTAGTAGGTACCTAAGCTGAGTTTTCAGCCCAGGTCTTCCTGTCTTAGAGCCTGAACCCTCAAACCACCACAAGCAAACTCTAAGAGCCTCAAAGGTATTCTGACCCTAGGATAGCTTGCCACATACAGCTTTTAATAGCCATAGGATACCCCACTCAGTAGAGATGCATGAAGAGATTTTCACTTCTTTAGCTTCTTTGGACATTAAGGAGAAATATCTGAGAAACAATGATAATTCACCAAATGATCTGATGAATAACCATTTTTGTACGCAAGCTTCCGCTCAAATACAATAAATTCTCTGGTGGCAAAAATGTCACCTGCTTTGTTCACTGATGAACCCGCAGCATTTGGTGTGCTCCCTGATAAATGTTCATTGAGTGAATATATCTTCGTGTGTATATGTATCTACACAAGTATTTAAATTTTATGTATATGCTGACCACTGTCCTTCCAAAATTATTGCTTCACTTATATACTTAGATCTCTGTTTCGTTCTGTCTGGTTTTGGTGTGCTGGGGATATCTTGAGAGCTCAGTGTCGTAGAAATAGTGAATGATTCTCTATGTTTCCCATTGCTGCTGTAAGTAGCTGCCATAGTTTAGTGCCCGGAAACCACACAAATTCATTATCTTCCAGTTCTGGAGTTTAGAAGTCCATAATGGGTTCGCAAGGCTGTATGTTCCTTCTGAAGCTTTTAGGGTAGAATTCATTTCCTCGTCTTTTCTGGCTTTTAAAGCTTGCATTCTTTGGCTCACAGTCTCTTCCACATCATTCCAATCCCTGCTCTCATCGTCACATCCCTTTCTCTGACTCTGACCCTCCTGCCTCCCTCCTTTCCTTCTATGGACCTTTGTAATTTACACTGCCCCACGTGGATAATCCCAGATAATCTTCTCATTTTGAAATCACGTCCGCAGAGTCCCATCTGCCACATAAGGTAACATATTTGCAGGTCCCAGGAATTAGAACACGGACATCTTTGGGGAGCCGCGATTCTGGCTACCACAGCGCGGGAATCGGGTTTGAACTTCAGCACTGCCTCTCCCACATGCACACCCGAAACATGTACTGCGTTCCTGCTTGCCCCGTCCTGAACTAAATCTAAGCAATGCACTAACTAGCTCAGCGGTCTTGTCCAAGTTGTATACGCTCCCTGACGCTCCACCTCTCACTTTCAGAATTGGAGAGGTTAAGGTTTGTTTCACAGGAAATTCTGCATGTAGAATATTGCAGGTAGGGGCGCCTGGGTGGCTTAGTCGGTTGAGCGTCCGACTTTCGCTTAGGTCATGATCTCGCGGTTCGTGGGTTCGAGTCCCGCGTCGGGCTCTGTGCTGACTGCCAGCTCGGAGCCTGGAGCCTGTTTCAGTCTGTGACTCCCTCTCTCTCTGACCCTCCCCTGCTCACGCTGTCTCTCTCTCTCTTTCCTAGAAATAAGTAAATAAATAAAAACATTTACAAAAAAAAAAAAAAAGAATATTGCAGGCAAACCTTCCCATTCAGGAATAATTACATGCTGTTTTAATCTTGCCAAAATGTAAGTAAAATCCCAGTTAAGCAGTAACGAGACCCTCTTGCAAACTGCTGATGTGAATGTAGATCAGTAGAGGCTTCCTAGAGGGCAGTGTAGCGCTACGAATGTAATGAAAAGTCTTATGTTGCTTCTCTTTATCCCACTAATTATCCATTCTAAGTATGTCTTAGGAGCATGGTTGAATTTATGTACAAAAATGTTCAGTGAAATATTATTCATAATGGGGGGGAGAGGTGGAAACAAACTAAATGTCCACTAATAAGGGCTGAGATAAATAAGTGTGGTATATCCTCATTACAGAAATATTAGCAGCCATGTGAAAGGATTTTGTAGACTACTAAATACCGTGCTCCCGGTTTGTCAAATATCAGTGACAAACTTGGAAACCTGCCTCGCTTACTATCTCAAATCAGTAGAACTGTGTGGTGAGAGAGTGTATGTGTAAAGAAAAAAAAAAGACTGAAAATATACATTTCATGATGTTACAGTGACTATTTCTGGGTAATGGAATAACGAGTGATTTTCATTTCTAATAATGAAGTTGGGGGGAAAGGAATTTCCGCATAGAATAATTCCTTTGGTTAGATTATCAAGCAGTCCCTGTGCAGAACAAAAAACTTCCATAGGTGTCCCTCTAGTGGAAGAAAGAAGNTTTTTTTTTTTTTTTAAAGAAATAGCCTATTGTATTCAAGACACTTCGAGAGAAACAAGGGCTTGAAAGTAGTAAACTATTCTGTTTATTTAAAAAAAAATGTTTACAGGGAGACAGAGGCCAACTGCACAAGTAAAAATCAAACCTCACGTGGCAAACAGGGCCGCTGTTTCTAGGCGCACTTAGAAAACTGACAATTGGCTTTTTCATTGCCGACGTTGGGGGACTAAACTCCTTGAGGTCAATTCTCTCCTTGCTTCTGGGTAGCTTGGGTTCCAGCTGTAGATCCAGGTCGCCCCACTCTCAGCCTGAAGGGACAAGGCCGGATGGAGTCACTAAAGGCTGAGGCCTGTAGGGGGCGCCCGTCGGGAGAGCGCTAGCAGTAACTCTGGAGCTCTACGAATCTTCGGCTCCACTCGGCTCCTCTTCGGCTAAGTCCGGTCAGCTCTCCTCTCGGCTTCGGCTCCTCGGCGGAGCTCGGCTGGCTCGCGACCTGTCGGGC